>NC_031768.1:64829958-65162472 GCF_001522545.3 Parus major | reverse complement strand
AAAAAGAGCATATACACTAGGTATTTCATATGCATTTCCTTGTCAATATAAGTAAGGCCTCCCAGATACATCTTGATACATTGGTGGAGAAGCATGACTTTTCTTTGTACAATTTAGCACAAGATTTGGATCCTGTGATTCACTCTGAACTTGGAGCCATTGAAACTCCTGAATGATATCTATTTTGCTTCAAAAGCATTTTCTTACTTCTTTAACTTTGCCAAGTATGATAGCACAATAAGGTGAGGAGGGATCAGCAGCACACAGCATCACAGCTGTCTGCCATGGAAAGCAGGGACGTGCCCCTCCCATGGAAGCGAGTGACTGCCTGGGAAAGCAAAGTAGCCCCTAACAAATCTGTGCTGCTGCAGAGACACTGCTTCCAATGGTATCTTGTGAATTAAAACTACCGTGGAAATCTCTACTGCATGCTCTTGTGACAAGCACAGAGCAATACTGAGGCTTTCACAGGCATGTCAAAATAGTATTTTGCAAAAGGTACTCTTTATAAGAAACAAGAGCAAAATGGAATAATTTTGTCAACTTTAATTTTTATGCAACAGTAAAACTGTGGATGACAGTAGAGGAAGTTGGATTTGGATGGGGTTTGCTGATCATGTACGGGGTTTTTTCCCCTCTATGACCACAAAACTGCTAATAAGGGAGGATATGGAAGACAAAGCCAGACGAGTTCTCCTATATATCAGCATGTACATGGGAAATTATAAATTCAAAACATTTAAACTTTCTGACTTGAGTTTACCAAACGATTTATGAAATATTTATGTATCTGAAATACTTAGGGAATACCTGTGGATTTTCAGCAGCTGCCAGTGAGCCACCATTCCAGCAGAATACACATTGCTTTGCTGTAAGAGGGTATGCTTAAATGACTTAAATGTTGGTAATTCTCTGCCCTTCCAAAGTTCCTAAAAGGTGCTGAGTTGGTGCCTGTGAAGGACAAACATGTTGTGTTACAGTTCACCTGGAAAGAGCCACAGAGCAGCACTGAGGATTGTCCCATGGCACAGGTGCTGGGCAGCAGAAGCACATCTTGTGCCCTCCCAGCTCCCAAAGGACTCCTCTTTCCTTCTTCACCTTCACAGGCCTGTGGAGCTCGTCTAATAGTTCTCGAATAGTTGACTTGCGAAACAGTGACACAGAATTCCCACTTTCCACGGCAACAATCTTATCCAAGCATTTCAAGGAAAAGTCATACAGGTATTACAGGCCTGACTGCTTTCATATATGAGCTGCCTATTTTATGCACTGGCAAAAGGAGATTTCTATGTATCTGTGAAACTTTAGGAAGTCTGCTTGTGAGGGCTTCAATCTTCTATACCTTAAGAGAAGTTTAGTCAATTTTCTTTGCATGCTTCTTTGTCTATGCTCTTTTCCAATGCAACAAACCTTTCCAAGCAGAGGAAAACTCCAATTTCAGTTTTATCAAGTAATCTAAATGCATCCCTAATTCTAGTTTCTGATCAACCCTACTGAAAATATGTATTTAAATGCTACTTCCAGAAAGAAAGACAAAAAATATTAGTATCAAGAAACATAATTGCAGGTAACAAAGCATTATTGAAAAGCATTTTCATTCTGCTTTTCTTTTTTTCCCATCTTTCTTCTGCAAGAGCAGTTAAAATGCCAAAAAGTGCCGTTCTAATTCAGGGCCTCTCCAGTTACATTTGACATTTTAGAGCAGCTCAACCTCATTTGCCCCTTCGCCTGTCTGCCTCACCAGCCACCCAAACATTTATACTCCAGAGAGCAGAACAGAATCAGACTTTTTCTCAATTGTCATTTTCTCCTTCTTCCCTTCCACTAGAACGAACAATACCCTTTTCCATCACTGCACAGTGACTGAGCTTTTATTTTTCCACACTTCAAGACAGGAAATGTATGCCTGACTTTTTGTTCAAATCAACAACTGCATTTCACTGCTTCTGTTTTTAAAACCTTCTTTGCAATCATGTTAAAAAAAATAAAAAAGAAGCAAAATTACTTATGGAATGCTCAATTTGTCTTCTGGATAAAGAATAGAACAGTGGCTACATATTTCTTCCATAAGTATGGGCATAACTGATTGGAAAAAAATCAGGGGGTTTTGTTGTCCAGAACCTGTGACTTGGATGATTGCGATAATATGGGCTAAAAGCCATCCTTTGTTTCATAGTTAAACAAAAGCAATTTAAAGCATTCTTTATCAAATCATACAAATGGAAAGAAGATGACTAAATAGTAACTGTAAAAGGGAAAAAAAAAAACAAACAGCGAAAAAATAAGATGAAGGAAAATTCCCACTTCCAATAACACAGGATACTGAATATTCAGCAAATTAAGAGCAAAAGCAGTAGTATGGATTCTCTATGAATAAGGATGGCAAATTTGTTAATAGAGAGGCAGAAAAGGTTTGTCTATCCTCCATTTCAGAAGTGGCAGAGAAGCTACTGCATTAAGTCATGACACAGTGTGTTCCAGTCCCTGGAAAACTGAAGAGAGTATCAGGAAGTAGCTACTACCAAAAAAAAATCACCAAAACCAAAGCAAAATCAACAAACAAACAAACCACCCTAAAAAAACCCTACACTTTTTAGATCAGAAGTGCTGGATAAGTATCATCCAAAAATCTATATGAAACTGAGAAACAGTCTATCTTGTTGAAATATTTTTCTCTAGCTGCTATAGAATCTTATAAAGCCTGGAAGGTCACCAATCAAGAATGTCATCTCAGGTAAGACTGACAGATAAATTCAGTTAGCTTGACATTTCTCCTGAAAAGTGTAATACATTGAGAAAATAAATTAGAAGATTGGTATGAGTGTTGGTCGATGTAATTCTGCATAAAAAAAATCTATTTTGTCAAATAAACCTGGTTTTACTTTCTGATGAAATAATAATTTTGTTGATTAAGGTAACTACATAGCTGCACCTGACAAACTTAGATTAATACCTGAGTTGTTATAGCATGGTGTTCTGATTAAAAAAATCAGCAGTATTCAGCATCACTAAGGCACATAATAACTGGATTAAGATGGCAGATAACAGCTCCCAACCAGTAGCTGCAAATGAGAAATCACCTTGAAAACACAGCATTTCCAGCAGGGATCCAAAGGGACTGGCAGCTGGGCTCAATGTTTAATAGCAGTTTTTTTTAGTCAGTGACCCCAAAATAGTCATTGCTCTTCAAATTTTTTGATAGACAAGGATAGGCATAATAAGTAAGAAGCACCTTACAAATAATGTTCTATAGATTTATAATGACTCTGGACCCTCAGATGACACCTAAACAAGTAAACCAAATGTTTCACTAAAGCAGGAATGTGCTAGATAGCTCAGACCAAAGGGAGACTTCAAACAATTTAGTGCTATGAACAACAGAGTTCCAGGGACAAGAGGTGCTGTAGAGTCCAAGAAAGAAAAAGAACAAAGAAAAATGTATAAAACATGACATATGGGATAAAATTAGGCAAACCAGTGTTGTTTAGTCTGGATGGGAAAAGAATGACTTGGTCATAAACATTTGTATATAAAAAGGACTACTATATGGGAAAAAGATGGTGCTAGGACAGGAAAAAATTTAATGATAAGCAAGGAAGACTTAAGTTATACTTTAGGAAAAACTTTCTGGCTGCAAGAGCAGTAAAATACTGGAAAATGTTTCCCAGAGAAGTTGCAGAATCTCTAGGAGGTTGAAGTTTTGGGCAAACCTCTGCCAAGGTCTGGCCCTGGAAAAGGGAGTCTGTCTCAATAGGCCACTGACCCTTTTGAAGCCTTTTCAAGCATTTTTCTTCCACAATGCTATAGCATGCACATGAAAAATTAATACAATTCCCCACTTCTGGGAGAGCAAATATCCTTCTCCCTTCTAATCCTGCCAGAACTTAATGTATTTATGACAGATCTTTAAACCAGCACAGATAAGAAAGTTTGCAGTCGAGGAACCCAAAAGCCTAAATAGAAACTTTGAGTTCTGCTCAAGTATCCTCTTGTCTTGATTAAATATAAAGACGTAAGCAGTTATATGAGTCATTAGATCTCTAGACACTCCAAATTTATTATACAGAGAAATGCCTATCTCCAAATCAGTCTGTTCTGAAGTTTTTGATAAAGATTGCACTCTCTGTAGCGAAGACAATCTTGTTTTCCCCGGTGTCAAAAATAATTCGGTTTTACATTTATATTTTCTTGCCAACACAAACTTTTTGGAAATAAAGAGGATGAGATGCAGCAAGTTCTATCTTTTTTAAGCAAGGTATTTTTTTCTAGTAAAACATAGATTTAGAATAACAAGATTTAAAAAATATTTATTACACCTCTTAAAAGAACTGTTATAAACTCAATATAATTGGCGTACTCTGCAAAGTCAGAGTCTGTTTCCACATTTGTGTCTCTTCTCTCAGTACATCAAATATCCCTGCATGGTTCCTTTTTACAGTTTATCTTTAAAAGAAAAGGAAAGAGCAGAGCCAAGGGTTTGATCATTATGCCATAGAGTGCATAAACAACAGCAGCATCCCCTCAGCCAGCATGCAGGAATTAGTCTTTTTTCCCTCACAATACCCAACCTCAATTAAAAAAAATGTATTTCCACTGTGATGTGATACTAATGAGAGAAATAATCTCTCTGAGAGACTGATTATAATCACTGAAGAATAACTCTTAACCTGTTTGATGCTGCTAACTCTGAAACTGATAACTAGTCCAGATGCTGAGAGAAAGTAGCTTTATATTCAAATGAAATTTTTGATCTTGTCTTTAAATAGATAATGGACTTTTAACACATACATACACTTTCTTATACATATAGTGATAACTATTAGGGCTTTTCAGGTTTCTTCAGATTAAGCAACAGTCATCACATATGATCTTTATATGGTCATAGCATTTTAAGTTAAAGCTGAGATGGAAACTAAGAAGGAACTGAAAAACATGATAAATTGTGCAGGCTCAGAGTGAAAGTTACCTGTCTGCTTGTCACATAAGTTTAACTCATGCATTAGCAGTGCACAGAGTTTACAATCTAGCGACATTTTAAGGATTTACATTTTTTAATGAGAAGTGACATTTCATTTGGCAATTAAGTGTAAAAACTTGTTTCTGTTTGAGATCTATCACCTCTTGCTCATGTGATGAAAAACAGCAAACTGTAATTCCCTATTTAACATTCCCATGTTATTTATGGCTGTAAGGACCTCAACTCCATTTCCTTTTTGTTGGCTTTCCTCTCTGTGTTAAAAAGTCTTAGTCTCAAAGTAAGTTTCAGGGTTTTTATCCAGGTTCTCTTTTCTTCTCTGTACATCAGACAGAAACAGGGCTGGGCAGGATGCTCACCCAACCTGAGGAGTGTGCATGGCACTCCAGTGCCATGGGCGTCAGCAGCGTCTGCTCTTTTGGCTCCTGACCACTTTCACCATCCCATTTGTGTGCTTGACCACTGCTGAGTATTGAAGCTGAGGCTTTCAAAATACAATCCATTTCAGTTTCAAGAATTTTTTACTTTAAAAGAAGCAGTTGATTTAGAAATTATCACATGCTTTGCTAGGAGTCTGCAGACTAGAAGTTATATTTGTGTTTCTTTCTGGCCAGTTATTTAATATCATGAAATACATGTGTGCATCTTTGCAGATCTAAGATAGCCTTTCCTGACAACCCAGAACAGACCCCTCTTCCCAGACATTTACAAGCATAATGAAGTCCTAGCACAGAACCCTCTGAGACTTCATTATGAATCTGATCTTACTCCTGCCATCTGTTTCTCAGTTTCTCATTCATTACAGGCCAAGCAGGCATTTTCTTTCCATGATGCTCCCTTACTTATCCAACTAATTATTACTCCAACCTTCTGAATCTAACTCAGATGGCAGTTTCTTGACTTGCATATAGCACTTCACAAAAATTAACCTTAAAAGAAATTTGAACTTGGAAAGGGTAAGAAAACTTTTGGGCAATTCATCCTGCATATTTCATTTACAAGAAATGGCACAGTCATAAACAAAATACAATAACCTAAGCCTGTTTGTTTCTGAGCTGTAATTTCCAAATAACTTCAGGTTTTTTAAATATACAATATGGAACCAAACTTCTCAAAACTCAAATAATTGATTGCAGTTCTGTTTGTTTGTTTATTTTAAATTCATGCTTACCTCTATTTATGGATCAACGTGTTATTCACTAGTGCTAACATGGGGCTTCTGCCAAGGATAAATATGGTCTTTCTTTGTATTCAAGTCTGCTAAATTTTAACATATTTTTATTCTCCAGACTTATCTGCAGTCCTCTTGGGCATCTTTAATCACATGCCTGTGATTAAATCTGAGCCACGTAAAAGCAAAAAGGTCAAAAAAAGACCACAAAAAAGTGCAGAGGATTGCAGGGAAGTGTGAGATAGGAGTCAGTTCTGCAAGCCTTACTTGTATTGTAGAAGACCCGACAGCCCTGTTTATACTCCACTTCTTTATCTCATCAGTCTGTTCCAGTTCAGTCTATAAATGGTTTGTGAAAAGAATAAACTGCATATTGTCCAAAATCTAGCACACTAAAGTTAATACTGCTTGACCCACATACAGCACAGTTCAGCTGAAAATTTTATAAACAGATCATTCCTTCAAAATGCTTTCCTTAGGGCTCTCTGCTTCCTCTTGACATCTGCAGAAGCTATATCCATGTACCTTAACATCCTCCCACACATGCCGACAGAAAGGAGGCCATTGATCCAGATGCCATTACCCTGAGTAACAGGTATTGCAATTTAAAGCACCTCAGTTCAAGTTGATCTGTGTTCAAAAGTCAGAGGATGGCTACCAAAATAGTTTCTTTCCAGCTTTAAGCAGCATAATTCACAATGCTAAAATCATATATGTAGACAGCAAAAAGATACACTCTTTTCTGTTTACCAAAAATTTCCTGTTGTCACTGCCACCAAAGTATTCCAACAGCCCCACAAATTTCTCCTGAGGGTTAAAGAATTTGGATTGAGTGGGAAGGAGATTTCAAATCTTTCTTTCTGCAGGAGAAACCTTAGGAACTTCCTTAAGGAACGGATGCTAAAAGGCTATCGTGACTTCACTTCATATGAAACCCAGACTGGATCCTGACTTAAGCAGGAGTTAATAAGTTGAACAGTCTGACATGTTCACTTGATAGGGAGTGATGAAAGGCCAGCTGTCAGATTTAATTTGTTTGAAGATAAGCTGATTTATTGCTTACAAGTAATATGCTTGGCACAGGGCACCCATCTCAGTAATGGTATATTTCAAACACTAGCAAAACAGAAACAAAAACAGAAACATTCAATTCTGGTGGAGTACATTCACTGCTCAGAAAAATAAATGCAATTTTCAAAATGACATTTCACATTGTCATTTTTCTGCATTTCCCATGTGAAAAGAAAAAAAAAAAAATAAAAGGAAAACTTTTTTTCTAACAATTGAATTGAATAGCCAAAAACAGGCCTGCTAAAGAACATGGAGTGTTACATTACTTTTTAACTAATACTGAACAAGGAGCTTGAAATGGGAAAAAGATTAAACAAATTGTCCTTACAGGATAACCAATGAAGAGAGAATCAAAAGCAGCAGTAGTCAACAGCTGAAGGATGTCAAGCTACAGAGCAGTTGAGTGACATGATAAGAGGAAGAAGATTGATGTGGGATACCAAGGTGAATCCAGACAATCAGAAAGGATGGATATAGTTACAATGAAATTGGACAAAGTCAAATGTACTGCTCTCTTTCTGAGGAAAAATAGTAACCAAGGTAGAGGTTAAACAGAGGAAGTTTGCAAGCTGTTTAATAGAAAAGAAAGAGAGAGGAGGCAGGGCATTTCTGGTCAAATGGAGAAGGCAGGAGCAGCAAAATGGAGGTGAGCAGCTCTCACTGCCTTCCTGCTCCTAGGCCAGGTGGTTTTGAGATATAGACACCTCCATAAGGAGCACTGCCAAAGGCAGGAGCTGAGACACAGCCCAGGACAAACACTAACCTCATGTGAACAGAAGGCTTTGGTGTCAGTACCTAAAGTGGGCATCCCAGAAAGACCAAAAGAAGAAAAAGCAGATAAAATCAGACTTCCTGGCTTCTCTTGCATTTGCAGCTACTGGTCTATTTTCTGCCCTTCTCCACATTCAAAGGCAGGAAACAAGCCTGTGTTCAGTCTTGGAATTCCCATCTCCATGCCTAGTCCAATTTTGATCATGCCTCTCAATGTCCACTGGAATTACTCCTGCCAAATTCTCTCTTCCTTGTCCTCATCAGTCACATCACTGTATAAAGTGTAGTAGTAGTGTGTAAAGGGCTGTAGAAGACATAAAATGAATTTGTATTTTACCAATACCTTTTTTTTTTTTTTAACAGACAGAAAAGCTTAAAAGTAGATCAGTTATTCATTAAAAGGAAAAGACTCAGTATGGTAGTATTTATTTTGTAAGAGTTATTTAAACAGTTCCAGTATACAGATCAGGAAACAATGCAATGGCATTTTATCTTACTCTTGGGTATGTATACAAATGAAAATGAAGGCAGCAAGTGCTCTTATAAGGGATGGCTGTAAAGAAACTGAATGAGCCCCAGCAAGAGAAAAAGCATCTGCAGCCAACAGGAGGCTTATGTTTCACATTTATCCAAACTTTTGTAGTGATTTTTCAGGGAACAGGACTTGAATTGTTCTCATTTTGCTTGGAAAGAAAAGGCTACAGTCTTGATATGAAGAGGAAGCTCATGAGCCATTCAGAATAGTAGCAGCACGAAAGAAACATCTATTGTTTTTTTAAACAGGAAAAGTGGAAAAGAGAGTTTTATTAGGGGTCCTAAACATCACCATCAGCAAAAGGCAGTAATTTTTTTTTCAGTTTTGAGGCAGGGTAATGTAGTGCCAGCTGATCTCACTGCAGCAGTGTCCTCTATTGGCCACCCCTTGCTGAAAAACCTGTCCTGCTGAAAAACCTGTTCAGTGTTTGCCCCTCAGGCTGAACTGTGTCTCTCAAGGGAAACCATCACCCTTCACTATACAGTCCCTTTGCAGAGTGGCTCAGGAAAGCACTCTGATGAACCTTAAAACAGCTACAGTTCGGAAAGCTGCACTTTGCCTAAAGAAATATAGGTTTTTATCAATTCCTTTTGCTCTCATTACAGGAGCTGATGCAAAAGTGGAAAATTAAAAGTCGGTCATGATACTGAAGTTCTACCAAATATATTCTAAAGAATTATTAATTATCTCTGTGACAGAGCCTGCACATCCTGGAGGACCACTCCTTCGTAGTATCAAATGACTACATTTTCCTATCAATGCTCATACAGGGGAAACACTCCAAGGATATAAACTCACTAGTACAGCTTTTCCTGCCTTAAGCAATAGGGCTTTTCCTTCATCCTGTACTAGAATTCCTGTGTTAACTAGGTAATACTCCATATGATACTGCTGGGTTTGTCTCTATTTCCTGCCAATTTCTGTTTCCCTTGTTTAGGATCCATGTCCTCCAACCCTACCCCCAATTATTTCCTTACATAACTCAGTCTTTAAGACCACTTGACATCCCCAAGGCAAAAAAAAACCATGAACATGTGCTTGCAGAAATACAGGCATTCCTAAACAGAGAGAGAAGATTCTACAGACTCTCCTGATTTTTTTACTCCTATGGCCATTTTGTCTCTAATTTAATATCCTTTATGACTGCAACAGACCTATGACATCTTTCAAGACGGAACATTTTGAGTATGTCAGCAAAACAGCTTTATCTTTTGAATCTTGTTAATGGGAACTTTTTTCCTACATTCTTTTACTACAGTTTTAATTCCAGTTGGAATTGCTGCCATTACACAAATTATTCCAATGCACTAACAGGCCATCTTTTCTTATTTAACTTTTAAATTGCTATTTACTATTTTTTTGGTGTATCATTCTTTCAAATTGCCAGTTTATTCCAATTAAGTTTTTCAAAATGCAGCACATTACCAGTAAATAAAAAAACTCCAACACATAACTTTCATTTATCTCTATTTTTTTTTAAGTTCTGTATTTAAGAATAAAATTCAAATGAAGCCAGTAAGATCAATTTTTTTAAAAAACTGAAAATATAAAGACCTTTCTCCTACCAGTAACATTACTCTTTGAGCCACCAAAAGCAATGTGACACCCTGCAAGATGCCACAGAGTACACAGCATGCCAAAATCAGATCAACCCTTCTGAAATGCACAGATGGAGCAAGTGGCCACCACACTTTGTACAGGCAACATACAGTGAAATACCTCTTTGACTGGAAGGTAGTTTATTCTCTCCCAAATGCACACTAATATATTTGACACTTGTGTTCCGGCTAACAGACCTAGGAAGGTATGAAATGGAATATTTATGAGTAGAGGGGTGGCTCACACACATTTTGCAACCCATGAGAACTTAGAGAAGAACAGTGGCAATGCTGAACTCTGATCCTAAATTTCTGTATGGTTACCAAAAAGTCCCTCTGCTGAAATGTGGTATATGATCCCAAGGAAATACATGTGAAAAAGTAGATCTAGTTTGGTTTCTAAAATTTTCAGAAATAAATTTATATTTTTCATCATCCCACTGACTTCTACAAGTTACTAAAATCTTTGTGCTAGAATTGAATGGAAAAATTGTTCTGTTCAATTAGAGTATTGACCTTATATTTCAAAAGCATTCAGCTGCTGTCGCTTGGAATACAAGACAATTTGCATATCAGCATGATCCTGGATAATAAAAAGGACTAGCTGAAATTAAGCCAAGCTCCATGTGGTGGGTTGACCCTGGCTGGATGTCAGGTGCCCACCAAACTGCTCCATCACTCTCCTCCTCAGCTGGGCAGAGAAAGAAAATATAAGGAGATAAGTGGACAGAGATATCACTCATCAGTTATTGTCACAGGCAAAACAGGCTTGAATTGGAGAAAACAGTTTCATTTATAACCAAGTAAATCAGAGCAGGATAATGAGAAAAAAAATAAATCATTAAACACCACTCCCTTCTTCCCAGGCTTCCCCTTTCTCTACCTCCTCCTCCCCTGGCAGCACAGAGGGATGGGGAATGGGTGTTCTGGTCAGTTCATCACACGTTGTCTGCCACACCTTCCTCCTCAGGGGGAAGACCCCTTACACTCTTCCTCTGCTCCAGCGTGGGGTCCCTCCCACAGGAGACAGTCCTCCATGAACTTCTCCAGTGTGGGTCCTTCTCTCAGGCTGCAATTCTTCACAAACTGCTCCAGTGTGGGTCCCTTCCATGGGCTGCGTTCCCTCAGGCTCACACTGCTCCAGTGCCCGCACTGCCCCCACGGGGTCAGCGGTCCTGCCAGGACCCTGCTCCAGTGCAAGCTTCCCACGGACCATCTTCAGGTAACCATCTGCTCTGGCACAGGGTCTTCCACTGCTGTGGGAGGATATCTGCTCTGGACCTCTATAGGCTGCAGGGGAATCTCTATTCTGGCACCTGGAGCACCTCCTTCCCCTCCTTCTTCTTACTTTGATGTTTCTCTCATGTGTTCTCACTCCTCTCTCTAGATGAAGTTGTTGTGTACCCTTTCCCCCAGCTCCCCAGCTCCATTTTCTTTACTCTGTTATCCAGAGGCACAACTTTGCTGATGAGCTTTGGCCAGGGGCAGGTCCATCTCGGACCCCACTGGCATTGGCTTTGTAGGACATGGAGGAAGCTTCTGGCACCATTTTACAAAATCCACTCCTGTAACCCCCTGCCATCAAATACACAGAAACCCAATACACCTCAACATCATATAATTAACCCACTGCTGTGCATCAAGTAATTGTGTATTTGCCACAACGTGCACAGCAAAGCATTTAAATTGGGTTGGCACACAATTCAAGACCTTTCCCCAATAATGCAGACAAGCAATTATTCTAGTTGCTTTCCCGTTTCTTAGATGTTAAACCAAAATTAACTACCTTACAGATAAAAAGTGGAGGTCACAAATAGTTCTACCTGTAGGCAGAAACTGCGACTGAAGAGATGAGTACAAAGTTGCAAAGAGAAGTAAAATTAACCAGATGAAGAACAGTGTTTATACAACTGAAACACACTATCCTGCAGCAGCATTTAGTTTTGTTGCAGGGGAAGGCATCTTTATTCAGCAAAACAAGTCCAGTTAACTCAGACCAACCTAGTAAAATCAGATGAAGAAAACAACACTTTGACTAACATTTAGATTTATACATTCCATGTATTTGACTGTGACAGGTGAGTTTATCTCAGCTCTGAACAAGAGAAAAGCCTATGGACGCTGGCCTTGATGACAGCACTAGTGACCTGAGACTGTGCCAGGTGTCAGCTGCCATGGTGACACCCCAGTGTCTGTTTTACTCTGGATTTTTGCATACTAAGGAAAGTTGAAGAGAATTTTTTCATTTCAGATATTATGACAGCTGATAGCAACTATCAGCTAACCGCTTTTAATTGTGATTTTATTTGGTTTCAGAAAGAGGAAAAATTAAAATTTTCCAAAGTTTAGGTTTGTAAACCTCATTAAAGTGATGGAAAACAGCCATTTGAATTCACAGCAGGAACAAAATCCTGTAAAACTGATACTTTGAACAATGACCATGACATTTGCACAACCTTAAATACATATTGCAGATGTTTTATTTTAGCAGAAACAGTACAATCAACATTCTGCAATTCAAACTATGAAGAAAATCCTTCTGATACCCAACACATTCCACAGCCACATGCCAGAACAGAACCTATTTAACTAACTGGGAAAAAAAATAAATAAATAAATAAAAAGCAGAAGTTTTAGACAAGAATTACAATAAAAACAGTAGGTTTTTATTTTATTATAACTTTGATTCAGCAGTGGCTTTTGCTATGGAAAGTTTTCCATGGACAACATTGCTGTTACTGACCCAGTCATGAAATAATTTGTTCTGTCTCACTCTGGACAGCCCTGGAAAAAGCACTTGGGGTTGAACTTCAGTGAAGAGTAAAAGTGAGCACTATAAAAAGCAGTCCTAAATAATCTACCTCCATCATGCTTTACAAAAAAGGGAATCTGGTCAGAGAACAGAATGCCTAAATATGACTTGAGAACAATTGACATCCATTTCACATTGTAAGTTCATGACAAAAAAATCCCACCAGAAGAACAAACCACAACTACAAGAAAAGGCAAAAACATCCACTAAACTTTGCACTCTACTGAACCAGAAATATCCATGCAACCACTATTTCTATATTGTGACAGTATTTTAAATTCTGATAGAAATATATAGGGCAGTCCCCAGTCTGTAAAGATTACCTTTTACATACACAATATTTCACCTAGGAAACAGAAAGACAGATGAACTTATTTATTGAGGAAGTATGTGCCATGGAGTTTCCCATATTTTGCCCAGTTCAGTGCTTTACCTAAAGCACTACTTTCTGAAAGCAGAAACTTTTTATTGGAAACGTCTCTTGATCTTGTAAAGCATGAGAAAAACTGAAAACAAAACAAGGCCAGGACTCATAGTGCTATTTTCTTTAAAGGCAGGAAGCTGTTTTCACCTTGCCATGGACTGACTTCTCATCAATGCTCCACAGAACATGCACAAACACTGCTTGAGGCAGTAAATTGAAGTCATCAATAGCTTAGTAAAAGTACATTCTGTGTTCCTAGAATGAACGTCAAGATGTGTCAAAGAACAACACCTAAGCTTTCACCATCTCAGAATAAATTCAAGCTCTTCCACAGACAGAGGAACATTAATAATAAGCCTTGTCTCATAAAGAAGGAAGTTAATGCAAACATGCTACTTTGATACATAACTTTTTGAGTGCCTAAAAGAATTGTTATAAACAATTTTTATTTGGTTAACAGCATGAAGAAGGTTTGGCTAATCCCTTCCTGAAAACTTACTCTACATTCAAAAACACTGCAAAAGCACTAGGACCTGGAAAAAGATGTTGAGGATGACATTTCTGCTGAAAAAAAAAAAAAAAAAAGCTAAAATAGGGGAAGATAAAGAAAACAAAGGCAGATTGGAGTCAGGAATGGTTGTTGGTTTTTTTTTTTAATCAATGCAGAGGCCAATAATTTTCTTTTGCAAGGCTTTCTTTTTCACTGCCTATTACAATTTTTACTGCAGCTTCAAACGTGATGGTAGTGAAATAGTGCTGTAGTGAAAATAATCTATTTTCTCAACATAGCTATTGGTACAGAATCTTCTCCTAGTGACCTCAATTCATATAATCTAAGAATCTTTAAAATCTTGGAACCAATCATACTCCAGGCTTAGCTTAAAGTTAATCTTGGCCTGGTCTGAACTTCTGACTGTGAAATCCAAACTAAACTGTTTTAGACTTCATTAGTCCAATGTCCAATTCCTTAAGAACTTGCCACCTCGGAGACAAATCCTCTGCACAGAGAAAGATCACAGAGGTGAAGGTCTTTGGCTTGGATTACTGTGCTATCTCAAAGAGAAATCCACATTAAAGGCCTTCTTCCAAGTCCCTTATTCTCCTGTTACCTGCTCACTTCCACTTAAAGCTTGTCAGCAGCTCTGCACAGAATCCTTCCTGTTCTGCATCTCCCTCAAGTTTTCTTCTTTCTATGATCTTTCATTACATGTATCTCATCCTGCAAATGTTACTCAAATAACCCCCTCAGACAATGGTTTCCAGCAATTTGGGGAAGTTTTAAGGCAAGATTCCTTTTAGAATGAACTATCCTGAGTTCCACATCCTATTAGTATTTCTCTCTAATTAATGCTGCAGCACTGAAATTTGTGTTTAAAGTATCATTGTAAACAGCCCATGTTTCTTCCAAATGCTACAAAACTTGTTGTATGCAACTCTCTCTAAAGCGTTTGATATATTTTTATAGTGTTCCAAAAATACTAATTACCAATACAACATTCCCTCCTCCACATCTTTGCCTCCTGCAATAAGCCTGAATAGCTGAAACATCCATTTTAAATGGAACTTCTACTAGTAATTACTCTCTAATAGCACCTTTCAAAATCAATTAATAATGCTTAGTTCCCAGAAAGATGTCTTAAAAAAAAAATCCTAAAAATTTTACTGGCCAGCTGTAGCTTATGGATTTTTGAAAGATAGTGTTGTTTCTGTTGTCCTCAAATTATATTTTTTCCTAGGGCAGTCAACAGTGACCAATAGTACAACAGGTAACACAAGTGACAAGGTCAAAATAAAAAGGTATATTAGCAGACCCCACATCTTTCATACATTTGAACAACTAATAGTCTACCAGGACTTTTCTACTTCCACTGTACACAGAGACTTTGGATTAATTTGGAGACATCAAAGCCCTAAAACATATTATTGTCTTAACATGGATACACAGGAACATCTTATGCAGAAATTACTGCAACTCACTGAGTAACTTGGGGCGCAGCCACACTTTTACAGCTGCAACTGCAGCAGTTCTAAAGTATAAAAGACAATCTTATATGCCAGAAATAACACCTAGGAGAAAAACTAATCCAAAACAAAGAAAAGATGTGACAGGTTCTTGGGATTTTTTTAAACCAGAAAACAGAACATGGTGAATTTAGATGTAAAAGATACTGAAGTAATGACTACTGTGTAACTTAGGTAACATCACTAACCCCACATCCTCACCCTTGGGGCTGAGCTATGCCTGGTGGCTGTTTTTTAAACTACTCCATGAAATATGAGGTATGTAAGACTTCCACAAAAATGTGACCCTCCTTGGCATCTTCTCTAAGCACTATATACATAAATGACTTATGGTTTTTTTTGCCAAGGAAAGATTCTGAATATCAGCTGGAAAAGCAGGCAGAAAGTTGCAGCAGAGATAATACCAAGTCCTGCTTACTGTAGCTTACAAGAATATTAAGAAGTGCAAATAATTAACAGAGTCCTGCTTCAAAGCATTTTTAATTCTAAATATTCTGTAGGAATATTGCCTTTATTTCTACTCAGTCCAAAATACTGCCACTTGTGTTGTTGAAAAACAGCTGTATGTCCAACTTGGGTACCATTTCCAGTCCCACACATCTCCAGAAGTCCTGTCAAGGAAACTTTCTGTGTTTGATCTAAACCTAGAACAACAGTCCCTTCAAACCCTACAGGTCTTCAAAGAAAACTAGCAACTTGTTCTGGCTATGAAAGTTTGAGGGAAAACTGCCTCACACTCATTGAAAAGCTAAACTATGCAGATATCTAGATGCCCCCCCACACACACACACACAAAGCCACAGTCTGGTTTTCAAAAAAACAGAACTGAACCCCAGCAACATATTAATAAATCAAAGGTAGCAGGTACTTGGCATATAAATCTGGAGGAATACTCACTTTGAACCTTCGTCCCATACGGCTTCCTTTAAAAAACTGCCCAACAATCATCTTTCCAAGACTGCAAAAATCTAAACCTTGCAATTTGACACAGTTTCTAAGATTTAGGAGCAGACTTACCCAGAAAGAAATACCACTATTATGTGTATATGGAAAATATTTTCAGCAAAATCTTGAACTATCAAAGACCTTACCAGCCTATCAACAGTGTGAGGCTCATCAAAACAATGCAAAGGTGATGTAGGAATAGCCCAGCCTCTGATAGATGTGGGTGGAAGAGCTGGATCATATTACACCGCAATATCAACATGCAAATAAGTTAATAAAAAGTTAATAAGTTAATAAAATAATAAATTTAATATTTTTAATATCATTAAACTTAATAAGTTAATAAATAAGTATAATGGGGAAACAAAGCCAAAAAAAAACCCCAAAACTAGAATAATAAACCAGGAAATCCTTGCTTTGTAATCAAAAGTTATAATTTTGTTTCTAAGTGGATCTGTTGAACTGATTCTAACTAAAATTCATCCACTGGGTGGTTCAGACATTTTTTTTTTAAGCTTTCACAACAAAAGTTTTAAGATGTAGCCTGAAAGATAAATAATCAATTCTTCATAACTGCAGTGAAAACAAGTCACCATATGGTTCCCTTACTTCACAGGCAAGGGTAGTTTAAAGAGTGTCAGAAGTCCTCAACAGCAGCTTGCAATTACAATAAAGTCCCTTCATCTACATTTTATGAACAACCATTCTTGGAGATTGTCCCTAAACATCAACAATTTTCAGCTTCAGTACTATAATTTTGTTCCTTTGATCTAGAGAAGAGCACAGGGAGAAGCTGTTGTAATGTTTGGTGATATTTGGGTTTCCTAGTAGATGTGGTAAAATGGACAAGTAAAAATGTGTACAATAGACTAGGAAAAAGAAAAGTTTTTGTTTTCAGAGAAGGCTTCAGCAAAGAGAAGCAGAGGCTCTATAACTTGAATAACTCTTCAAATAGGAGAAAGAGCATAATCCTGCCACTGAAACTGTCCTGGGGCAGAAGTTATTGAAGAAGCTGGTCTGGTATGGATGTTGATATACTGCACAGTATGACCAGACAGGGTTAGCCACAACATTTACATTCCCAAACAGAACGGTAGCATGGTTTGAATTCAGTTTATAAAATCCTAGTCGTTAATTTTGACTTGTATTGGATTAGTTAAAGCTCAAGCCTAAAGCTGCTTTAAATTTCCCAGACAGCTCCCCTTCACCTGACAGAAAACTGCTGCTGACTGTTGCCCTGTAACCACAACTATAACCAAACTTCAGGGCACAGCACAGCCGCAGGCGTTCACAGTGCCCAGATCACAGGAGGGCTGGGTTAAGCCCCGAGCTTTAACAGCCAAAAGAATACAAAGAATGTATTTTTAGTCAGCAAACATGGCTGGCACAACTCTGAGTACATCTGCTGTGGACGACTGCTGAAGCGGTGCCTTCAGCAAAAGCACACTCCAGGAGAAGCATCAAGTGATTGCATTTCTCTCTCCATACCTCTGCCACACAAGTCTAATGGTGAGGGTCCTACTCCTCTGCCTTCCCAACAGCTCCAAATCAGGCTTTGCTGAGCCACTTCCTTAGCACCACTTACTTAATTCCTCACAGAACACATTTTGCTGTGTATTTTACTTTCAGGAAAACTTGTTGTATCAGTGTGCAATCCCTAAACAAAGGGGCCCAGTCATCTTAATGGATTCAGTAAAGCACTAAAATTAGGGATGCAAAACAGATAACAAAATGCTCACCTGGTCATATTAGTTTTGCCAGCCAACAACTTTCCAACAGAATGATTCTTTTTTCATCATCGAGGGACTCTCATTAAGTAACCAAAATCCAATTCTGTCACGCATGCAAAAATTAATTCCTACTGTAAAAAGTGGATTTTAACTCAGTGTTTTGTGCTGTTGTGTAAAACATGCTGAAAAAAACCTCAAATTTTTCTCATTGGGAAATAAGGATTTGGTTTAATTAAAACATTTTGTGAGAACATAGGCATTTCATCAATATTTTAAACAAAAACAGTGGCAATGTTTTTGAAGCGCTCCATCCACAAATGAGATTGGTATTTTGTCCCAGTTAAGCACAAAGCTCAGACATATCGGAATCTCCCACAGAATGAAAATTCCCTGTGAACACTTAGAGGCTTGAAGCTTGAGTCTGTAAGCAGATGCCATGATTCATTTCAAAGTCTACTTTTATTTATACCAGAAAAATTCTCCACAAATATGAACTGAAAAAATCTTGGAAAAAATCACCACAAAGATAATAATTTATTGTAAACTCTCCACTTCTTCAACAGTAATTTTACATACCTTGAAATTAAAAATGTCCACTACCCATTTGCAGCAAAACTGTAATTTCTTTAAAGAAAATCCACAAAAGCAAGTATTTTTTTCAAAGTATTGACTCTTCAGTTTCATATATATGTAAACAGGATTATTCAGTGAAACTATGGAACCACTCTGAACCACCAGATTACAGAAGCTGAAGGGATGAACAGGGGCAAGAACTTACACAGCCGTGCAATCTTCACAACAAAGCATGTGAAGAATTTCATGATAATGAAATGCTCTTGAAGTTTGTAAACTTTCTAAATGTTTCAAGTATCAGTGTCTAACTTTAGGAAGTCTTTTGTCTACCTTCCTATACAAGTTTTTACTTGAATCTATCAGAGAATTCGGCACCAGTAGCATTAGAACAGAGGTGAGGCATGAAGTTCTTTTACCCTTCTCCATTTTGAGACTCCACGTGCTCTTAATATTCTGAGCACTACTTCTCCAGTTATGCAGCTTTTTGGGATTTGAGACTTAATCATAATCTATTGTACAGTTCTTCCAAGATTAAGAATTAGGTTTTAATTTACCCTTCATCCAGCAAGGAACACATTTATATTTCCTAACATTCCTGAACCTTGTGAAATACACTGTGTATTCCACTAGCAAGCATTTGTGTAACAAACCAATACAGGAAGATTTTAAAAATACCTTTCCAAGTACACACATGACAGAAGCAAAGATAACAGAGTCCAATCATTGCTGATCACCAATTTTGTTTATCCATATCTCCACTTAATTGGAAAATGTTTTACTTAAGGACTTTTAAGTAAAAGTTTAAGTAAAAGTAAGTTTTTACTTTTCCCTTTCTCAAGTACATATTTTGCAACATGCAAATGCAACACACAAATCAGAAACATCTCTGAGATTCTGTTCTCCTGACTACTGCTCACAATGCTCAGGAATTGAATAGTCTCCAGCTGTTCATCCCTTTTGGCTTGAGCAGAGGGATGGATAAGAACAGCAAACTGTCAACCGATATCCAGAGCTGGGGAGCAGCAAATAGCTTAGTGGGAGAAAGATCTGGAGGCTTTCCCTCCTCTCCTGTGCTCAGTGTGCTGCTGACCAGTAGGAACTCCTATCTAGCTGACAAAGACCTAATCAAGCCAAACTACTGCAATCTGGAGCTGGATAAATTCAGATTGAAATGTGCACCATATTTCTCAACAAAAGAAAATATTCGTCTACTTGTAGCAACTACCATGGGTTATGGTGGGTTCTTCTATCACTGGAAACTTTCTAAATATCAGTTTCTGTGCTACAGTGGATGCTATTCAAATATAGCTGCAACACTGGGAGCAAAATGAGAACATTAAACCCCTTTGTTCTGCTTTACATAGCAGATTGGGGATAGGTGACCACAACAGATCGTTCTGGTCTTTTCATCTCTGCACCCATGGAAAACTTCCCCTAATTTTTTAACAGATAATCATTGTGCTCTGTTACAGAGAAAGTCCTCCTATTGGTTCAAAAGACACTGCAAACAGTACTTATTTTGTACTTCACTGCAGTTTTGTATAAAGCCATTACAGTAACTGCTCAACAGCTCTGCTAACAGCTTTAGGATGCTTATTTGCTTTATTCTATTCCCTCAAGAAAGCAGCCCTAGTTAGTTCAGAACACGACCTACTTGACAGAAATATAGGTCCAGCAAAAGCACCATCAGCAAGTATTGCACCTTTCACAGTGCTATGTGCTGTGCTCACAATGTGCTGCTCTATTATCCAATCTTCTCTTTCCAACAGAAAAACAATACCAGGACAAAAAACCCTGCCACAACAGCACCTTAACAACAGTGGCCATGGTCTCTCCATTATTCATTTTCCAGCCTCTGAGTGAACAGATCTAATCAGAAGGACATTGTTTCCATCAGTAAATACCTTGTCTCATTTTGATAATCAACCTGATCATTACCCTTTGGTCAATCTCTGCATTAACCTGACACCCTGCCAGCTCACAGCAAATCCTGGATTCTCTGCAGGTCTTGGAAAGGAAAGAAGTTAGTGCTTTATGTTTTACCACTACATTAAGGATATTGTTGGGAAATATCTTCCCGTAGCTTTAAGCACATCTGTATGCTGACACGAGCAGTTGCCTTGGAAACTACTGCTCAAAATGTAATAAGGACAGAAGATGTGTCAGCCAACAGCTTCAAAATTGTTCTCATCATCAAACTACACCACTCGTCAATCTCCGCAATATTACAGGAACTGCCGCTAAGTAATTCTATCAATTTGTCTTTGCAAAGCAAGGAAGTTCCTTCCAGTAAGGTAGCTTGTGTATTTAGAGGGTTTCAGGGTGTGGTTTTTTGGGTAGAGGGGGCTAGATGTAGAAGAGAAATAACTCACTGCTGGTTACAGCTAATCATTCAGCACTCTGATATCTGAGAGGAAGAGAAGGAAGAGAGGAGAACTATGCAGTAATGGCTTTCACTCTCCCCATTCAGGCAAGATTAAGCCACAATCTTCGCTTAAGCATTTCAGTGTTGCTTGCTGACTGCAGTTTGAGTTGTACACACTTAAGTAACCGAATGACAGCTGCTGAAGGAAACAACTTCTGGATTCTGAAGAGAATAAAATAAAATTAAAAGGACTGCTTGCCACAATCATGGTTTTTCTCCTTCAGCTATAGAAACTAAACTATTCACTAATAAAAAATTAGAGTTCAGATGATTGTTCAAAAAATACCATAATGGGAAACAAGCGATATTTATAATACCATTGTGGTTTATTTCAGCATGGGGACAATGTCAAGCATACAGGAACTGAGCACAAAATTAACTAATGAAAAGTCATTCCTCTGACTGATGTAAAAATCCTTGTAATATTATATATTTTTAATTATCTGCAATACATCAAACATGTCCTAAGTTTTGACTAAAGGATGCAGAATCCCATGTTAGCATGCAAGAGAAGAATTTTCAAATGCTTTCAAGGTCATCTTTGCTAAAAGACATCTTCTTCATGAAAATAAAAGAAGACGTTGCCTGCTTAAAAATGTCTGTGTAAGGAGATTTTGCATTAAATTCAGGAGCATAGTCACTTGTGCCCTTCTTTCAAATGTATCCCACAGACCCACAGGCAGGGCAAGGAGAATAACAGAGACACAAATTTGACCTTAGGAGAAATTAACCCATACACCATGATACCAGCCATAGCAGGTAGATGCCATGAGTGCTCACAGGAAGATGTATCTATGATCTTTTGCTTACTGCTGCTGGGGATTTTTTGTGTAAATGTATAGTGTAGATGTCATGCTTCTAATAAAAACTGTCTTACCAATGTGCTTGTCAAACACAATTTCTTCTGCCTTCGTGTCTAAGTACCACGTTGCACCCCCACAGTTTTGGGGGAATCTAGGACATGCCTAACTGTAAGGCTTGCTTAGTTTTTATCAGTCACTGGTTTGAAACAGCAACTTCCTTCCAAATCAACATTGTTTATTCTCACCCAAATCACTCAAACAGCAGAGGAAAAAAGGTTAAGTACATAATGCTTGGAGCTTGCTTCCAGCTCATCGCCTTTCTTAGGGCTTACATGACCCTAGATATCCCAGACATCCAGCAGAGCCCCTTGCCCTAATCCACAGCACTGCTCTTTGAAAGCAGCTCTCATTCCTCTGTTTTTACTACATGCTCTATCTTAGAAATGTTCTCTTGAAATTATTTATATCAGTTAATTCACTAATTATTTCCTATTAAGTTCCAAACAATCCTCTTATCTCCCTATTATCAGTCAAAATAATATGTGTAATTGTCACAATTATTAATTCTCCAGCACATTTTTTCTCTTTTGTTTTTAGTACTTTCAGATGCCTAAAGCCAATCTGTGACAAGAATCTGATCTGTGATGAAGATCCAGAATGATGAGTTAAGTGTGTGCCTGTGAGATGGTTGGATCACGATAACTGATTCAGTATGAGCTTCCTTCTATCTTTCCTGGCCTCCAGCATAGCTGCAAACTTTACCTCAAGGGATGCAGCAGCATCAGCACAAATTTACCTCCAGACCTTTCAGCTCAGAGCTCTCCATGCAATTATTCATACTGAGCTGACAAGCTGCAAGAAGTGATTTCCTTGTACCCTTACATTAGCCTCCAAATGGTCTTTTGTCACAACCAAGGCAACAGCAAGAGATACCTTTTGGGGAAGCCACAATCTTCCATCTTGACTACATGTACAGTATGGGTGAAACCTTTTCAGAAAGATGCCAGTGTGTCAGGGAGGTTGCTGTAAGATGGCATCCTAGCAGGTAACTGCATTGCTTCACGCAGGTGATACAGATTAATTATTCAAGCAGTTTGATAAAGGAGCTGTACAATCTCCAAGATTGCCCTCTACAAACAAAAGGAGACACTAAAACCAGGTGGTAGTCTGCAGGCTCTGTGAGCTCTGGAAGTTCTTGCTGATTGATGTCAAATACTAATGCATGAGCTTGGTTTTATCATAATTCGGAAATCTCTCACTGTAGCACGAAGAAAGCCAAGAAGGCACTAGCAAACTGCACAGAGTCTTTGAGCCTTTCCAACAGTTTTTCAGCTTGTTGTAATGTTGAGAGAAAACTCATCTCTTTGTCTCAGAAACAATAGCAAGACTGAGGTTTCTGGATGAAGTTGAAGTGTGTGACTTAAAAAGTGACTTAGGAATATACAGTGAACATTGCATTTGTACCTCTGCCTACAGAGATGGCTTGTTCTTGCCCTCCCCAGCTCTCCTACCACCCCTAAACAAAACAAAAAGCTTGCCACCAAAAAAGATGGAAATAACACTCACAGTACTCACTGTTAGAGGACCAATATTCCATTTTAAGCATTCAGTTCCTATATAGCTTGCACCAAAACACAGGCACAGATTTTAAGGTTTGCTTAATATTTTCTCTACTTATATGGCCCTAGAGGATAGGGTGGGGCAGAGTATTTTGGGGGTTGGCAGGGAGGGGGTCAGGTTATTCCTGAAGAATGAAAAAATTAGAACTTAAAAAAACTACCTGTGATTTTAAAAACAAATACATTACACAAGTCAAGAAAGGTTTCAGCTTGTCTGAAGACAGACCATAGTTCAGGGAGGACAGCAGACTTGAAAGGGTAATTCATTGCATCAGTGGTACCAGATTATTTTAAAGGAACAGAATTGCCCTGTGGAAATATTTGCTTATATCTAAACAATTAGCTTAGACACTGAATTTCAGAGTTAGTGCTAGATGAAATGAATCACCCCTTCCTTTATTCTTTTCTACCTGCCTTTGCCTGCTGGAAATAAAGGAAATAAGTCCCTGACTGTAATTCACATAGAGCTGATACTGTTGTACACTGTCCAGCATCTCGAGTTTCTCATTTATTAACCCCTGTGAATCTCTATCCTATAGGGAAACAGTAGGATACTGATATAGTTGGTTTTCATAAAGCAATAATCCAAAAGCATAAAATCCCAGAAAATGGTTTTTTTCATGTGTTCATAGAATATTAACTTACAGGTGTTCTCCTGCAATGCCAAACATCACAAAGAAAGGGGAAAAAAAACCCATACTAGAGACTTCAAATGGAAGTACCTCTTCAAAGACTGTCAATCAGTGAAGCAGACCTTTTCAAATGAGGCACAGTAGGTAGCTGAGACAAACAAAACTTTAATCCATCTTGCTCTTTTCCATAGAAAAACATGTAATTTCAGTAAACACAAAGAAAAATTATATACCTACATCCAAACCTAGCTATCTAATAAATTCTTTGCTGAATTTTTTACTATTCAATCAGTATACAAATACATATCTACCAATAAATAGAGATTAAAAGTCATACATCAATTTTGAAATTCTGTAGCCCTAGCTTCTCTTCCTTCTAGATTTTGATCAAAGTATCTTAAAATGTCTTACCACTCTCCTTATAGCCCCATCTAAATTTTGCATTTAAAAAAAATATAAATCACATATAGAAGGTGACAGCTCTTAGTTTAGGAGGAAACAATGCCATTGAGCAAGTATCTATAGGTTCTACTTCTTTCTTTTATCCACAATGAAACCTTTTCTTACTTTTGCACTAAATGTCACAGTGAATTTGCATTCTTGTCTAAGAATGGGCTCACTAAAGCACAGTACTGAAAATGTCATCCAATTTCTCAGTGAAAAGCCAATGATGTTTTAAAATAATAATGGCTCTTCACAGCCTGTGTGGCAAACTGACTAATGGATCTGAGCTTTGGAAAAAGAAATGCTTCCAATGACACAGAAAGGAAGGTTAAGGGACTGGGGATGCCTTTTAAAATACAGTCACTTGGTGAGAAAGTCAAGACAGGGAAAATAGCTTGTCAGACTACTTTAGTTTAGAAGTAGAAATACAGGGGGAATCTCATAAGCCTCACATACATTTGCACAGGCAAGAGCCAGGGAGTTTATCTGGGGAGATGGCAGATAATGCAACTTACATTTAAGCATGCATACAATGTACTGATTATAACAAATAGTATGCAAGTTGTGATATGGTTGGTCCTCTAGTTAGAATAATAACAGTGTGGTGAATATTTCAGCTTTGCAACACTCCTGGCAGCAGAAAAAAAGAGTCTAAGCTGGCACTAGACATTCTGTATGCAAAATTACCAGCCTCAAAAATTACAATAACAGTACCTAAGTTTTATCAAGTATTTCATAGAATCATACACTCTTTAAAATTGGAGAAGACATCTAAGATCAAGTCCAACCATCAAGCTAGCAGCACCAACACCACTATTTACTTTAGTGCTCAAAGTTATGGGCAGGTACAAAGCAGAAAGATCCAGAATAAAAGCTATAATAAAAATTGACATAACACCAAAAGTCTTATTTGATGCCACCCCAGAGCAGGGTCAGCCTGAGCATGCAGCAGGATTACACCTGGAAATGTTGCACATCCTTGCTCAAGGCTCAGCCAGCTGACAATCAGCAGTGAGCCCCATCCTGTTCCTGCTAAGCTTTTTAAACTATCTGTTATTTCAAGAATTGCTGTTTCCACAGCACGGTCTTGGATAGAAGTGTATCTTTTTACAGTATGACCGCAGAATATCCCAGCACTAGGTTTCCAGGAAACACTTTCAGCATTCATGCAAATGCTCAAAGTGTCATGGTCTCTTATGGCTGCTGCCATTTCAGGTGGTTCTAGTCCCTCAGTGATGCAAGAAGCTCCAGATCAAATACACAATTCAAGTTCTTGCCAGTGAAAGCCTCTGAGTAACTGATCAACCACCTTCACCACTTCTGACTCTACGGCAGAAAATCCAAGTTGAGAAGTAGGCGTAGCTCTTTCCTCCTCCAGAGGGAAGAGGAGCTTCTGGCTTACAGAAGGTGGGAAAGGAAAATATTTAGCGGAAGTACTGAGCAGCAGTGAGCTTAGACTGTGTAAGCTGAACCATGGCTGGAAAGATGCCCAATGGAGATGGATCTGGCCAACAGCCGCTGACCGTGAGCCAGCTGTGCCCAGGTGGCCAAGGAGGCCAATGGCATCCTGGCCTGTGTTCAGCAGTAGTGTGGCCAGCAGGAGCAGGGCAGGGATTGCCATAAAGTACATAAGCATTTCAAGGAAAACTTTTAGAAATACCATATTTACAGTTTTCTCAACACCTGTGCTGGGCTTCCAATATCTCAGAACCAGCCAAGCCTGACTTCACTGCATTTTTAGAAAGCTCTTAGCAGGCAGATAAAAATTATGAATAGAGAAGTAACCTCAGGTGTATTCAAGAAAAGCAAAACCTTGGACTAGCCTAATGAGACACTTATATTCTAGAGTGGAAAGACTGTATGCTGTCTGTACAGTATTACAACAGATCTCTCAGTAACAGGGTCTGAAATTACTAAATGCACTCAATGGAACACCTGAGCAATTAACAGAAAACAGGAAGAACTGGGAGAAGGGAAGGCTGTAGCTTAAGTACCACCTCTGGCAATCTTAAATGCTTCACCCCAAGCATTTATCCACAAGCCAAAGCCTTTCCATAAGGGAAAAGAAATGTTTTGCTTTACTCTGGAAAGTGCTCTAACCATCAGGTCAAACTGTCCTGAACTGCAGCCCTTAACTCCATAATGAAGCTGTTTCACTTTGCAGAGTACACCACAGACCATTATTAGTTTAGAAAGCCAACTAACATGAAGTACCACAATTTTCTAGTCCAGATATTAGCATACTCAGGAGCACAGAAAACCTAAATATCAGTTCCTACAACCATGCCATTCTTTTATTGCTAGCTTGTATCTTGGGGCATCCTGGTCTTACAGAAAAAGGCAAAACACCTATTCTGGGTGACAACTAGGTTGAAGAACTGAAGATCAAGTGCTTTTTTTTTTTTTTAAAGTTGCCCCTTGATCTTAGCAAGTGTCTGATTTTCACACTTGCAACTGATGATTCATCTATAAAACCACAAAGAGAAAAGCAGCAGCATCACAGTTTGCATTATGTAATTACAAAGTATGTTTACCCCAGAAGTCCCCCTGTCCTTGGAGTTCTCCACCTCTGATTCACCACACAGCTCATGCCTACCACAGCTTGCTCGTATGAACTTCATGGGACAACTTCATCTCTTCCTTTTTCTGTAACTCTATTGAACAATCCTTGAAATTAGCTTTCAGTTAAAAACTCTTATATTCTAATAAAGGGTTGGTAACAAATCACTGGAAAGTGCTCAGCGCTCTCTATCAAGTCTGCAACATTAGGCATCCATGAATCACACAGTAAATTCAGTTTTGCTTTATGCTAGGCAAGGTAAGGTGCTGATAAAAGACAGATACAAGATCATTGACTCATACCAGAGTACTACTTAAAATGCTGAATTAAAAAAAGGGGGGGAAGATCTAAGACATCTCAAAGACTGGTATCTCTTAGATACAAATAAGGATGGAAAAGGCAGCTATTTTAAAAACTGCTGGCAAAGAGGAAATCCTGTTACTAGCTCACTTCCTGGCAGAAACCTGAAAAAGATGAATGAAGAGAAAGCAAATAATTCTGTCTGGTCTTACTAATGGCAAGGTAATACAAATTACTACAAGACTAGTACATTTTTCTGAGGTATGACAATAACTTTTTACCCCAAAGTTTAATGCAAGCTAATCACTGATACTTCAGGTACAGACACATATGTGATCCAGGAATGTAACAGTACTCCCCCATACACATCTCTTCCTATTCCTCCCCCTCTCCTATTTTGCATTGCAGTCTCCAGCAGAAGCTAGCTCTTCACTGTGCTAAGAACCATAGTGAAGAACAAGACTTCTCAGCATAAGCTACCTTACTTAATTCAACAGGTAAATTAAATACTCACAGCTGCTGATACTGTATGCATTTCTTATGAGCAGAATTATTCTGCATGCATTTCCTTTCTTTCAGTTTCAGCTTCCTGATCCCACAAATAGAGCAGCCGACAGCACACAATAATGGATAATGCCCTTTGACCAGAGATATCAACTGTAAGAGAGCCACAACTGTAAAAATGCTTCACCTGTATCCAAATGTGAAATTAATGGCAAACACAAGTGATGGTCTAGAATGTCCTATCAAAAATGCCAATCTGACATGACAGTACTCAATGTTAAACTGAGATGGGAAGTTCACACTAACTGCCATCAATGGACAGGAGCTTACAACTCTCCTGCCTTGGGCAGAGAGATCTGTCACTAGGTCAGGTTGCTGAAATCCCCATCCAACCTGGCCTTGAACACCTTCTGTGTGACTCCAAAGACAGCTGTGAGCAGTCTGAAACACAGTGCCTCAAATCTGACTGGTGAAGGATCTTGCACCTTCAAACAACACACATAGGCACAAAACAAACATTTCATAATACGCTTGGAAGGTCAGAATAAAGAGAATCAGAATTGTAAGCTGAAAAAAGACTGTTGTTCTCTCCCTTCCTAAAACTAGCAGGCACTGGGAAGCAAAAGCACAAAAGTATGTTGTTATTCATTTTCAGGGTTTTTTTTTTTCTGTAATGAGGCAAAAGAGGACAGAATATGGAGCAAACACTCCTCCAAAACATGTAGGTCCTATGTCCAATTTTTATCTCATTCCTGAATTAGTATATATTAGTGTATATATATTAGTATCTCATTCTGGGACTTAAAATTATATGAAAGCTTTTGTATTAAAAAAATGGGCATCTGATTAGACCTAACAAATCCTTTGCTTCTAAGTGTTTTCTGCTCAAAATAAAAATCTATTATTTTAAACACTGTATATTTTTGTTTTGGCTCATTAACCCGAGCTGGGCAAGCTGTAAATAGAAAGCTCTGTTTTCATTGATTTGTTTTTTAAATTAAAACAATGGATTCAGCAAAAGAGGCAGAATGTTTATCATTAGAAATTAATCACTCAAGCAACTACCTAAAAGACAAATGTTGCTGAAAAATAGTCTTATGATAACACATTGTGAATAGTCTGAATTTTATTCACAGGCTTACTTTTAATCCTAAAGGCCAGATGCTGCCTGTTAGAAAAATGTACTTCAGCCAAAACTGTCATCATCTCATATATGCTATAATGACAGCAGAATTTCTACCAGATTATGCCCTTTTATTTTCACATCTCTGTGTGTGCAGATCTGGGCGTGGGAAGGACTTGCAGATTCACAGTTTGGAAAAACCAAACATGGTTAAAACCTATTTAACTTGAGATTAGGTGAAGCTTCTGCTTGCCTATACAAAACCTACTGATTTCCAAGGCAAAACTGATAACTCTCAGTGAAGTTGTTTCAGAGAAAAGAGAATAAACATATTTGTATGTTATTGTTAATCAACTGTATGTCAAGCTAATCAGGTTTTCCGAGGAAGCCAGTATCTGAAAGCTACCCTCAATAGCGTTATATTGTTGCCCGAGAATTAAACCTTCTGATCTTGTTTTCATAGTTTCTAGTCACTTTCCCAGGAAAGTAACTATAAACATAGATGTTTATACATTCCATTAAAGAAATGTCTTTTGATGGACATTTCACACGACCAGTGTGGTTGGGAAGGTGGAAACCTGACTACCCAATCCCTGGTCGTTGTTGAGAATCTATAAATAGTGGAACCACAAAATAAATCACTCTCCTTTTCCTATCACACATTGAGCTGCATCTGTGTGAATCATTTCGTGTCCAACAGTGACATTATATTATCAGGGCAGAACTCACCCTGCCTGCCTAAAATGCTCAAGACAAATTTATTAAATGGGTGCAGCAATGCGAGTTTTATGAATCCTGCAAAAGATGTATCATCCACAAGTGGGATTCCTCTGAGTCAGTAGGTAAAAGTTTGTCAAAAAATTACATAAATGTAGCAAGTAAAAACTTTTACATATCACAAAGTAGTTGTACTACAATATAATGTGAACTTTTTATTGATAGAATGACACCTCTACCACCACGTTTATTTTTCAGGACTGTACTGCTCATTACAGTTTACAACTTCCTTGTGAAGGGGAGGGGCAGACACTGATCTCTTCTCTGTGGTGACCTGTGGGAATGGCCTGAAGTTATGTCAGGGGAGTTTTAGGATATTAGGAGAGGATTCTTCACTAAAGGATGGCTTGGCACTGGAACAGGATCCCCAGGGAAGTGGGTGGTCCCAGTACCATCTGACAAGAGTTCAAGAAGTGTTTGTGCTCTCAGGCACATAGTGTGACTCTTGGGGATGATCCTTTGATGGGTCAGGAGCTGGACTTGATGATCCTTGTGGGTCCCTTCCTACTCAGTTTATTCTATGATTCTGTGATTCTATGTATAACACTGCACTTAACACATATAAAGGCCAGAGAAAATATATTACAGTCTCCTAATGCACATTTTCAGAACTGACATAGATATTGAAGAAACCAAAGACTGAATCGTGTTTGACCATTTCTTACTTAGAATATGAAACCAAAGAGTCTTCAAGTCAAGCCCTCACAATATTAAATCTTTTCTGATGGGTAATTCAACATAGGCAATGAATAGGAACTTTACTGACCACTTTAGAATCACAAAATCATTTAGGCTGGAAAAGACCCTTGAGATCATCAAGACCAACTGCTAACTCAGTACTGTCAAATCCACCACTAGACTCTGTCCTCTGTACATCTACATTACTTTTAAATACTTGCAAGGTTGGTTATTGAAACACTATCCTGGGCAGCCTGTTTTTCCATGAAAAAAACTTCTCCAAATGTCTAATCAAAACTTTCCCTGATACAACCTGAAGCCTGTTCCTCCTGTTCTGTCACTTGGGAAAAGAGACCAACCCCCACGCAGCTACACCCTCCTTTCAGGTAGCTGCAGTGAGTTATAAGGCCCTACCAGAGCCTCTTCTTCTCCAGCCTAAACACCCCCAGCTGCTCCTCATCTGACTTGTGCTCCAGACCCTTCCCCAGCTCTGTTGCCTTCTCTGTAAGAACTCCAACATCTCTTGTAGTGATGGGCCCAGAACTGAACACAGGATTCGAGGTGTGGCCTCACCAGTGCTGAGTACAGGAGGACAATCCCTGCCCTGCTGGTCACACTAGTGCTGACACAGGCCAGGATGCCATTGGCCTTCTTGGCCACCTGGGCACAGTCTGGATTATGTTCAGCTGCTGTCAACCAGCACTTTTTCCACTGGGCAGCTTTCCAAGCACTCTTCCTTCCTCCAGCCTGTAGCGCTGCTTGGGGTTGTTGTGGTCCAGCTGCAGGATCTGGCTTTTGTTAAACCTCTTCCAACTGACCTCAGCCCATCAATCCAGCCTATCCAGATGCTCCTGCCACCTCTCCCTGCCCTTCAACAGATTTTTGCCCACTTTGGTGTCATTTGCAAATGCCCTGGGAGTAAGGATTAGTACTGAGCCCCAGGGACACCACTAGTGACCAGCCACCAGCTGGCTGTAACTCCATTCTCCACCACCCTCTAGGCCAGCCATCCAGCCAGTATTTTACCTAGTAAAGAATGTCTAAGCCATGTCTAAGCCTGTCTAAGCCATGGCTACCAGTTTCTACAGGAAATGGTTGTGGGAAAAGTGTCAAAGGCTTTACTAAAGTCTAGGTAGACAATATTCACTAAGTAAGGTCATTTTGTCACAGATCATGTTGGTCAAGCAAGACCTGTTTCCATAAGCCCATGGTGGTTAGGCCTGATCCCCTGGTTGTAATATTCAAGCATCTCAGTGTTCATGGGACTGATGCATAAAATGTAGGGCTTAGCAAGAAACACTGAGAACATGAGACAGAAAAAACCCTGAATTTATCATAATCAAGTCATGCAGAACGACTTCTCAGAAGCCAGCAAGTTTGGAATGCCAACACACATGGAAATGAGACAGAATGGGACCCCTTCTGTTCATGGTATTTAAGGGGAAAATTAGGTGGGTTTAATAGATTAATGTCTTTTCTTTGAGACACGGTGAGGAAGATGGATAGGATTTATAGACAACCAGACATGAAAACTCATTTCACCCCTGTGACAGACTATTTAAAACTAAATGTTTTGGCCAAAAGGAAGATGTGGAGACAAGCAGCTAAAACACTTCATCCTTGTCTCTGAAGTCAGGACAGTCACTCTCACATCCAAAACATTCACTATATTACAGAAAACATATCATGTTAATATATCCTGAAGGTATCAAAAGCAGGACAAAAAATGTTTATATAGTGAATGTTTTCATAGTTTCTTCATTCTGAGTTACTTTGAATATAAGAAGGCAGGATTGATATATATTTATTTTTAATAATATTTGCAGCAAAATAGTATCTCCAGCAGGAAAAATACAGTTTTCAAAATATCCCGATTCTTGATGAATACAATATGTTGTAGATCCTAAATCCTTAGTCTTTTGAAGGCTGGCTTTGGCCTTTGGACTCTCACTTTTAATGAAGTCACATTCAGGCAACTGGACCTTCCTAATAGTACCTGAACTCAGAGAACCAACATAACTGGAGGCAAACATAAGTTTAATGTCAGTGTTGGTTGCAATAAGATAACTTCCACCAGAAATATCCATCTTCTACTGTTTCATCCAATCACATTTGCTTTGCTTTTATGCAATTTTACTTCCTGTATCAGAAATATTAGAATAATTCTGCATAACCACTAAAGCAAACACATTCAAAGCAATCAGGAAATCTGAATATGTAACACACTGCTCTAGAGAATCAAAGGAGCCCTGTCAACTCAGATTGTCCTGAAAAAAGAGTTCATTATCAGCCGTAGGAGTAAACACAAAGAACAAGTACTCAGTGCAATGTTACCTAATGAGAACAGAAAGCTCCCCTCAACAATTGCAAAACTGTAGTGTGCTTTTACTGGAGTTTAGATGATAAGCCCAGAAAGCATGAATTAGGTCAGAAGTCTTTCAGAGCAAATGAAGATATTCTGGGTGGCTTAGGTTTTGTTTCTGTAAAGGCACAAGCAATCGAAGTAGGTCTTTCTGCAGAAGGAAGAATAAATCATGAACAACTGCTGGGAGGATGTATTACTGTGCTTGGTAAGAAAGCCTGACACTCATACTCCTATCACTCAAACAGGGGTGACTGATGCAAAATGCCCTACTTTTGACATTCAGTGGGCCTGGCTCCTCCCAGAACCACCTTCAGCCTATTTTATAAGGGAACAGGAGACTCTGGCAGAACCTTGGCCACCACTTAGCCTTGAAGAGTTGTGAAACAAACAACATTCAGAAGGTCTGAGATGCTTCACAGAGTAAGCACTTGCAAACTCCTCAGAACCACCAGAGTAGTCAGACGGTTCCCAAGAAAAAGAAACAGCACCTTTGCAGCCCCAGGAGACAATCACCAGGGCTTTTTTCCAGAGAAAGGTGAATTTGCATAAACCACTCCCCAAGAACCACCAATGATCCCCAGCCTGCATGGATTCTCCTAAGAGAGGATTAATATAAAATCCTGCAAGTTCTTTTATCTTACTTAACCTCTTTTTCACCTCCAGACCACAGAAATCTTGCTGCAGGTATCTGTTGTGCTGTTTCCAGAGCAATACAGAGAATTTATTCTGCTGAGGTTCTCCATTCTCTTAAAACCGTAAGTCATGGCATATGCCAAATAATCAGGGCCAGGAGGAATAGTAATCACAGGCTGGGTACATTGTGCTGTCCTCAGCACAACTAGAAAGTCCATTTGAAAAATTTAACTGAAACACTTCAGTTGAAAGGAGGAGAAAACATTCATGACTTACAGGCTGTTCCCAAGAGAAATGTATCCATGTCTGAGCTATCAAAAATAAGCTCCAACATAGAAACAAACTCAGTTTGTAAATGTTTTTATATCAGCCAAAGAAAGAACTTTGAAATAAGATCAAACAAACACTTAAGTAACTTGGCTTGTTTGATTAGTTTGGTAGATATTTTGCAATGTCACCACTCTATGACAAACGCCAGCCCTTTAGAGTGTTACATGGCACCTTGGGAACTGCAACTGCATTACACTGTCAAGAGTGCTGTCCCAGTTAAAGTCCACAAATCCTCAACATAAAGCATTTGTACAATTGCACTGCTGCACTACAAATAACTTGAGTGTGCTACCAAGTACAGTGAACAGTATGCCCATTGATTTGGATAACCTGGATGTGTCTCAGGGTAACTAACATCTTTTTGCTAATTTTCAGGAAACAAACATTTTTTTCCTTTAAAAACTATTTCTCAAAAATAACAAACAAAAGAAATGGGACATTAGATGTTTGGATGCTTTCATCTGATATGCAGATTTAAAAATGTAAATGGATGGTGTCTGACCTTAGGCAATGCAAATTTAATTTCTTCATTGTAATCCCACTACAGGAATATATGTTATTCCTTCTACAAAAAAGTCACCTTTTGTCAATACAGGTCTCTTTTTGCTTTTAATTGTGATTATCAGAAATTTTTATATGTCTTGAGAGTCTAATGGAAGTTTCAGCAATAGTATTTCCATTTCTTGCCAATACGTTTTCCAGAAGAAAAATACACAAACACAGAAAGAACCAGAAAATGTCATGAAACAAGTTTATCACCACATCATTTATAAAGGACTAAAAACAACAAATTAGAAATGATCTGGTTGACAGTTCCTCATGTGAACTTGTTTTGAAGGTAGATTCTTTGCTAACCTCCCTCTCCTGACCCCAGTACTTTAGGAAGTGAGGGGTTACATTCATGGACCAGTTCTATACCTACCTAGAAATCACAGGAATGCAGGAGAAAAGTACCCACTTTGATCCTGTTTAGGTTCCCCACAGTAACAGACTGTGCACTAACAAACACTGAACTCAGCAAGGAGCCCTGATGACCCTTGATTTTTCCTGTTCATTTGAAATGAAACAGTTTCCTTTAGCAGATACCATAGTAGACTGCAAACTCATCTGCCAAGAACCTTCATGTATTTTTGCAGTTTCAGTATTTGGGCTTTTTTATCTCTGCACACTGTGCTTCCTTTATGACTGAGCTTGTAGCAACCCGGTAGAGATTATTAACTCAGGTTGCCCACTGGGCTTGGGCATGATGGATCTGCACCTCCTGGTGGAAAGCTTGCTTGTCTGCTGAACATGTTCCTTGCAAAAGCAAGGCATACAGAGCTGGGATCTGAGCAACTGAGCAGGAGAGTTTCAACAGAGAAAACAGGTATTCTGTGGTGAGTCTCTAACAGTGATGCAGCACAGCCATTACTGGTGTCAGTCAGCCATGGAACAAACTACACTCCACACAAAATTTGCACCTCTTGCAAATGTCTCAGCCATTGTGTTACTGGATTTTCCTCCCTCCCCTCCAGAACTATAAAAGTATAGTCTTCTTCCATACGGCAAGCAGCGTATTTTCTGGGGTTTGGGAACTAAATTTGTGAGAAAAGTGATTTCCTACATGTTTCTTTCCCATCTTCCTTTTTCACACTGAGTTCAGCACTTGGAAAGCCCCTAACTGGAAAGCATAAGTATGGAAACCATTTTCTTTGGAGAGAGAATCAAGTTTTTGAAGTATCTGATAAGAAATAGAGCTGCAATCAACATCAACTGCACTTTACAGGTCTCATTCTTTAATGCAAATAGGAACTAGTTTGCAATTAAGTGGACATTAAAGAAATACAATTTTGTGTCAGTCCAAACTACAGGAGCACAAGAAGAGATGCAGTCGTAACTTCTTGGTGCTAACACATAGAAGCACAATACAAACTTTCAAAAGAGGCAATTGCTTCCTGGATTATCTTTGGAACAAGCCAGAAGAACTGCAGGGAACAAATGCCCTAATATTTTAGCCTGAGCACATAACTGATACACAGCTCCAGTGCTGAAGGGCATCAACCAAGGCCAATCATGAAAAAAATTCTCATGGATCTACAAAAGTAGTCAGAATTAATCAGGCACACAGAAAATACACAGATATTTTACATTAAAATCAACATTACTATGAGCTTTCTCTAACTTCTGTATACTTTTGTGCAGCTAGTATTTGCAAACCTTTCTGACCACAGCACTATAAGCTTGTCTGGAAAAGGTTGACACTGTCCAGGAACTCATGAGACCAGACCATTCATTGTAGAGCTTGTACAGGTAAACTTTTGTTATGTTTCTCATCTCTGAGCTGGAGACAATGATGGACTCCACCTAAATATCTACCACATATAAGAAAAATACAGAACACAGAGTTGTTATAAATTTTTAACTGGGAAAACACAAGTAAGAAGAAAAAGTCTGAAGCAAGTTCTAAATTGCAAATACTCCATTTTGCATGTCTGTCTGAAAATTTTTCTGGGACCAAAACTGAACTCAGCCATCACTTTCTTTATAAACACTGCAGGAAAGTCAAATATTACAGTTTTGCATCTGATACAACAGTGAGCATCATTAAGTTGTTCTACAGTAGTTGGTAAGGAGATACTTGCTACTGCTTCACAGTGAAGCTACAGTAAATACTAGGTAACACATATGACACCTTTTATTGCCTCTTCATAAATGCCAGGCAATTGGAACAGTCAAATCTCACCTTCTGTACTCTAATCCCACAAAGCTGGTTTCATAAATTCCTCATTAAAGGATGCACTGATGCAGTTCTGGTGCATGTCGCAATAAATATGCTGCCTTGTTTAATTCTGGTATCTTACAGGAAAAGCCAGATCATTGAATAATCAGATTTAGCTATCAGCACAGCAGGAGATCTATGTTTTAAACCCATTTAAGGACTGAAGATACCATATGCCAGCTGACAAAATCAAGCAACATAATTGACTCAAACACTATCCTCTTCTATTGGGCTGTTGTTTATTGCAAGACAATCTATGAAGCTGCCCTACAAGAACAGCCACAGCTCCTTTTGTCAGAGTCCACTCAGCTGACAGGCTCGTTAAAATGCCTTTGTACACAATCTGTATGAATAAGTGATGTTTAGTATTTAACCATTAGACAGTTTAAACATGTCTGTGGAGAGATGTTATGGGAGAGCGCGAATGAGAGGAAACTGTTTAATATACAACAATTTCTAGTTCTTTTTCCCAGGAGAGACTTTGTGTGAATTTCTCCATCGCATGCTCACTCCACACCCATTGCTAAAATAGGGGTTCCAGACTTCTAATTGCTGCTTCTTTTTCCCTGCACCAAAAGCAGTTTACTGGGAAGAAAGAATGCAGAGGCTGCTGCAAGAAGTGATTAGAATCTGTGCTGCTATAGCTAGAGAAAACAGCCTCAACCTGGCTTAAAGCTAGCTCAGTATGCCCAGGGAACTGCAGCCACACTCCTGACTGCATTGCAGACATACCAAGAGCTTTCAGCCATACAAGCCCCCTGGAAGCTTACAGAGAAACACTGCAGAGGACGCATGCACAGCTGTGATTGCCACCACTAGTGAGCTTTTCCATCTGTAGATTTCAGTTTGACAAACAGAAATCTTCAAGTTATTCAACAAAGGTTTCACAGGAAAGGTATTTCCTAAGCTACTCCAACCCTCCTGACAAGCAATTACAGCCTCTCACTGCATAGCTCCTGTTTGAACCTGGCTGGCATAAGAAGGAATAAAGAGGAAACAGATTTGCTTTTTGTAGTTTTGGGAGGTTTTTTGGTATGTTTAGGGGTTTTTGTTTGCTTGGGTTTTTTGGCTGGTTGGTTGGGGTTTTTTTTTAAATATGGCCATCCAGCATTGCTGTGTACAGAGATCCTGTTTTCAATTTTTGCACAGACTAATATGCTTTCATGGTAATCTGAAAATCCAATACTCTTTGCATTTCTATAGGTAATTTAATATTTCTGGGGGACTGAACAGCACAGTTCAAGTACAAATAATTCATTTTACAAGACAGCAGAAAACTCTCTCTTCTGTAGCAAGTCAGACTGAAACAGAGTTCAAAATAGGTAGTTCAAGAAAGCCACATTTCAAAAATGTATGGCCCCCACCCTTCCGCAAACACTGTGCCTCTGACAAATGCTATCCATTTCTATATATAAAATACAGACCAGGACTTCTTTCCAATTACACTGGAGTTACACCAGCTGAATAAGACCTTGCTCATCTGTGAGTTCATATATACCACTCTAATCATCTTTTTATTAGCATTGCATATAAATAAATCAATTTCCTTATACCACAGTAATGAAACATTATTTATGGCATGAATGGAAAGAAGAAAAAGCTGCCATTCTAAATTCACCTTCTGCAAGTGGTGAACATTCTCTTTTTAATATGGCTACTGAGATAGTTTAACCAATACATATCACCAGCTATCATGGAAAACTATGAAAAGCAATAAATTACAAGTAATTCCATCTCCTTGACTATATTAAGGCAACAGTTCTTTAAGTATCTTCTCATATCAAACTATACTGGGAATGTGAGCAATTGAATATTAAACTACTCAAACTCATTTCACTGCCTTGCAGTAAGCTGACAGAAGTGATACACAGTGCAGCCTACACAAGTACAACCATGACTTAAAAAAAGCCCCAAACCTTAAAAACACTGGACTGCACTAAACTGAACGCTGGCTTTCAGTCTGCACTGAATTGCAAATATGTTTAGGATGAACACACTCTCTTTGCTGGGTGTATGAGAAAAAAAACCCACTCAAATGCATAATTAAAAAGTCTGCCTGTGTTCACACATGGAGGCTGAATACACTTATGGCCTTTCTCAATTTCTAAGTACTGGATTTTACAATCTCAGTAGGGGCATTTTCTGAAAAGGACTTCCCTCAGCCCCTCCTCCCCCACCTTTTTAATGCAGTTTCTGAATATTACATTAAAAGGACAAATAAAACCCATGATTATATTCAAGATTTACTAAAACTGACAGCAAACAGTAGCCTAGGCACTACTGTTATATGAGCAAGAAGTGCAGACACAGACTGTCACAGCCATGGGCCATGTCATGGGAGTTTTCTAGAACTTTGCTCCTTCTTGTGCTCTTGCATTTAGCTTATCTCCAACCTGTCAAACATCTTTTCTGGAGCCTGAAGCCACACGCAGGGCACATTTCATTTCATTCCACACTTGGTATTTTCTGAGGCCAAGCAGTACTGCAAATACTGCACTTTGCTTACAAAGCCAGTAGCAATGTTTTCCAACAAGATGTCGTTCCCAGTTAGTGTTCAGCTGAAATCAACTACAACCCTCAAAATTCTTTTATTCAAACCTGCTTAGCCAGCAACCAATTCCCATGTGATATTATTTTTCTCAACTTCACCCATAGCTTTTTACAGTATTAAAAGAAAATAAATAAATAAATTTTAAATCTCTTCTCTAACATAGCTTTTTTCTTTGATTAAATTTGCAGGACAGATCTTAATTAAAACTTCTTCCAGTTTCACAGCATTAACATGAATTTGTAGCAACACCAGAAAATTCTCTGCAGCTGGAAACAAACTAGCCTAACCATACAGAATCCATTTTATTATATCTACTTTGTACAAAGCTTCAACTAGTTAGTATTTTTACACCCTATTCATAGGAGTGCTACGAAAGTGTCAAAATCTCTCCTACAGTCAAGATATATCAAATCTATTTCTCCCATACCCAGGAGGCATGTTGCTCTGTCACAGAAGGAAGACAAACTGATTCAAAGTGACTTGTCTTTGCCAAGTCTATATTGATTGTTGGGTACCCACCCTCACTTTCTTCCAAATGCTCGTCAATTGCTTTTTTCAGTATTTTTCCAGGAATTAATCCGCCTGGCCTGTGGTTCTATACTTTCAACCCCTGATCCCTTTAGAAATAGGCACTAAATCGGTCTTTCTTTGGTTTTTCAGGATTTCATTTATCTTCTGTTCACTCTCAAATAAGGTCCCTAATAGCATCAACCCATTTTAGTCATTTGCCTAAACTTTCTATCCGCTGTAAGAGTATTTAGGCAAGGACCCCAAGCTTTAGCCTCTGTGGATGTTTGCTAGGCTGTGCTCTGCATCTTAGCCCTTGTGCCTTGTCTGCTCACAGCTAATCCTGCTCAGTAAAATAAAAATGCTGCTTACAACCTCTATAGCAACATCTGTTGTTAACTTTCTCGTCTTTCTGCCTAACAGACAAGGTCTCTCTTTAGTGATTTCCCTTGCTACTAATATATTTACAGAATGTTTTCTTGCTACAGCTTTGCCAGCTCTTTCTTGTTTTGTACCAAGTTCTTCTGATAATGTCGCTACACACGAGCACCACTCTTTTATAAGCCATGTTCAAAAGCTGACCTAGTACCCCTTTTTTGCATGGCCCCTTCAGTTTCTGACTAATGAATAGCTTGCAATTAGGCAGTAGCAATTATGGCTATCTATTCTTCCCAAAGAAACAGCTTGTATTTGTGCCCTTACAGCATGTCTTTAAGAAACCACTACATCTTCTGTCCTCAGACATTGACAAATTCTTTGATTTTGTTAAGTATGTTTTCGAGGCCATTGCTAAATAGCTACTTTCATCCAATTCACCACCCTCCTCCATCCCTTCCTTTCTTTTAGTCAGAAGCAAATACAGGAGACATTCAATGTGAGTTGCTTTCAGCTTTGCCCATCAAAAGAAGTGCTGTAATTTTGCTAGTCTTTGCATGTTAAAATACTATTTTCTGGAAGGTGCCAGAGCAGCTGAAGTCCCCCTGAATACTTGGGAACACACATAAATAAGAAACAGTCTACTCGAAGAATCTAAAGAGAACTAGAATCACTTCTTTTTTCTTCTTTGTACCTTTCAACGCTTTTCAACATTGCCCAGTGGATTAAGTAAAGACATCTTCAATACAGAAAGAATTAATCCTCTCAGTTGTCCTTGTTTTTCCTTTAGTAAAGTATTTATTCAACAATTGTTTCATAAAAATTACTGCACTTACTTGACTTGAGTGGCTGACCGGAGACTCTCCTCCTCTGCTCTCATGAGATCCCACCTGGAGTACTGTGTCGCTCTACTGGGAACAGTGAGAAGAACAACACAGACTCTCTTGTGAGTTAAACAGGAGATCTCCTAAGGTTTATTACCTCAGATCTTCTCTTATAGACCGATACGTGAAGGTCCAGAAAGGTAAAACTCTTATTGGTTAGTAAACTAACACATCACCATCATTGGGCACTGGGGTTCACCACCCCTCGATCTTCTCTTGCGAGAAAACAAGAAACTGACAAACAGCACCTGCAAGGCGGTCTTCTATCTCTGAGGATAGTTTTAATTCTTCTTTATGATTTCCCAGGCCACTTTCTCAGGCTAGTCTGAGAAAATTATGCGGCCTGCTATTCCACAGGCACTGTGCTCACTGCTTCTGCTCATATTTAGCATCCATAGTACTGCATCCAGATGTGGGGTTCCCAGCACAGGAAAACTTAGACCCCTTTGAGCAGGTCCAGAGAAGGGCCACCAAGACTATCAGAGGGAAGGGACACCTCTCCTGTGAAGACAGGCTAAGAGAGCTGAAGTTGTTCAGCCTGGAGAAGGCTCCAGAGAAACCTCATTGTGGCTTTTCTTTACTTAAAGGGGGGAAATAATAAAGAGAGAGAGTTTTTATCAGGGCCTGCGATGATCAGAAAACAGCAAACAGCTTTAAAATGAAAGCAGGTAAAGTTTAGCTTGGTCACAAGGAGGAGGGTTTCATACAATGAGGATGGTGAGGCACTGGAACAGGTTGCCCAGAGAAGATAAGGATGCCCCACCCCTGCAAGTGTTCAAGGTCAGGTTGGATGCGGCCCTGAGCAATCTGGTCTAGTACATGTCCTGCCCATGGAAGGGAAGTTGCACTAGATGATCTTTAAAGGTCCCTTTGAAACCCAAAAGAAATCTATGATTATGTTAAATAAAGCACAGCTTTGATTTACAAGTATATTAATTTCCTTTTATTTCAAATATATCAACAAAGCAACATACTCATGTGTCCTGGGGTGACATGTTCTTGATTCCAAGCTAAAACAGGAAGGCATTTGATCCTTACTACCACCTAATAAGAATAGCAACACTTAATGTAATATGATGAAAGCAGAGTATCATATTGGGAGACTTCAGCTCACTTCCTTTCAATATAGATCACAAACACTCTATCGTATCAGGATGTGACTTTTTTTTGCATTAAATCAGTGGCTGTTTCATGGAGCAGCTGATTAGGAAGCCTACAAAAGAAAATGCAATCCTTGATTTAGTCCTAAATATAGAGAGGCTCTTCAGCTACAAGTTTTTGAAAACTCATCCATGCAATAGCTTCCCAGTTGGAGCAATGGAGATGAAAAATAAACCTACAGTTGCATCCAGCTTCAGAGACTGCAAACATGAGAAGTAAGGAAGCTTGTTAAGAGAATATGAAAGGGCCAGATAAAGAATTTAAATCTTTGCAATCACTGTGGAGATTATGAACAGAGATAACCAGAAAAAACAGGCAGGTATATATTTCCTATTAAGTAAAACCTAAGAAAGGAAGAAAGGAAACCAGACTGGTTAGAACAGCAGTGTGGGAGTGAGATTACCTTCAAAAAAGCTGAAGTCAAATCCAAATAGAAAAACTCAGCTCGACAGATCATAAAATACGGCAAATTAATGTAAAAGCACACCAAGGCAGGCAAAACAAACATAAGATATGATGAACAACTGGCAGGAACTAATGACAAATCTTTTTTCAAGCATATCAGGAACAGGAAACCTGCCAGAAACTCCAGGAGGCAACTCATCATCAGAGTAGAAAGGGAAGACTCAGAAAATAAAGGCATTACAGAAAATACATCAGGCAGATCCACTGCAGTGATGGTGACAGTAGAAGACACTGGGGAGCCTCTGTAAAGAACCTTAATAGAAATATGAACATTGGTATGAATCGAGGATAAATGCTAATGTTTGAGCATGAAACACCAGGGAAAAAAACCAACAGAAGCGGGAATATAATAATACATTAATGGCATTTGTGGATGGTATCTAGATGAGCAAGTAAACAAACTCCAGTGCATTTACATGTAGTGCTTGAGGATACTGAAATCTGGAAAAAGAAGTCTAAAACAAGAGACTGAAACTAATTTTAAATGATGCAGGGGTGAGAACAGATGAAGGGATTACCCATACGCATGCCAAACTAAGGATCCACAAGTTGCAAAGTGAACTCAGCAGTTCAATTCTGTTGTCCTCCACAACACTGCTAGGAATCCTGGACCAACAACTTGGAAACACACCTCTTGGTGCCTGACTGTATGAACACAAGTATCTTGGTGATTGTAAGTACACAGGTGTGAGAATGTGGAATGAAACCCATTTTGTATTAAAATAAAACCACTTTTCCCATCTATAAAATCTTACTGACTTTTGTCGCATGCTCTGATATTGCAACAATATTTCTCAGGATTCCCCTACCAGGACCCTTCTTTCTAGGGGTCTCCGTGGATGTGTTTGAAATTGCAATGACTATGAGCAAAACCAGCAGGAACCAACAAAACAAACGCCAACAGCTCACCAGTACCAGATGGCACTCAACCCAGGCATCCTAGAGACACTCAAGCATGAAATCGGTGAATTACTAACACAACGGTGTGTCACCTCTCAATTAAAACTTGGTACTACAGGACTCTGTGGTGGAAAAGGTGACAGACTTTTAAGAGACTGTGGGCAAGACATTAAGCCTGAGATTTGTGCTGCATCTACTAATAAAAACTGCAAGGAAGAATGGGATTAGGAGCTATCTGGAAAAAATATAATTTTGATGGGGCAAGTCAGCATGATTTTTGAAATGGAACATCCTGACTTACATGGCTAAGTTGGAGTTCTAGATACAAGCTGGTGCAGAAGCCTTCTACTAGTTCTTCTACTTCAGCAGACTTTCAAGAAAGAATTTCAAGATCTCAAGGTAATAAATATAAAAGACAAACTACAGATATTTTCTGGGTTTGGCTGGGATAGGATTCATTTTCTCCACAGCATCTAGTATGGGGCTATGTTTTGGATTTGTGCTGGGAACAGTGTTGATAATGCAGGAATGTTTCAACTATTGCTGAGCAGTGCTTACAGAGAGGCAAGGCCTTTATTACCTCTCACCCCTCCAGTGAGCAGGCTGAGGGTGCACAGGAAGTTGGAAGGGGACACAGCCAGGACAGGTGACCCCAAGTGGCTAAAGGGACATCCCCTGCCATATGGTGTCATGCTCAGCAAAAAAAGCTGGGGGAAGGTTGGCAGCAGGCTGCTGCCCAGGGACTAGCTGGGCATCAGTTTGATGGTGAAAAACTGATTTTATTTGCATAATTTGTCTTTCTTGGGGTTTATTTTTCTTTTTATTACAATTTATTGCCATTACTACATTTTAATTATTAAACTGTTCCTGTCTCAACCCACAAGACTTTTACCCTTCCAGTTCTCTTCCCCTAACCTACTGGGAGCCAAGAGGAAGGAGAGTGAGAGAGTTGTTCTGTGGTGCTTAGCTGCCAATTGGGCTTGAACTGGGACAAGGAAACAAAGATTTTATGAAAAATGAGTGAATAGACTATAAAATGGCAGGTAACATTCAGGGCAGTTAAATCAAGCATACAGGAAAAAACGGTACTAACTTCACAAAGACATCTGTGAGCTTGAGTAAACAATTACTAGTTAGGAGTTAGGAGCAAGATCTTCATAGACAGATGCATGGAAGTATCAATCCCCTGCTCAGCAGGCAGTTAAAACAGGAAATAAAGTGTCAGGAGTCATTAGGAAAGAAATTTCAACAAACACCTAACAGAAGTTCAGAAGGACGAAGAAGGGCACTTTACTCTCCAGAATAAACGAGCCCTGGTGGATGCTCAGAACTGCTTGAAGGAAAGCTTTCAGAAACTTCCTCCAGAAAGGCTGGGTTAACAGAACACCTTCTCTTACACTCATCATGCCAAAATGGAGCATAATCTAGCTTTTACCAGATTTCCATTTCTTACCTTTCTCTCTTTCATTACCACTGAAACTTCTGACGCTATCAGCAAGACAGCTTCAGAGAAGCATCTGCATTAGCATCATTCCCCCAGTCTTCCTCAGAACAGACACATTTCATAAGGATTGCTGTATTGATCTGTCTGTATGCATTTTCCTATCACAAGATAAACAGTGAAAATAATTACATCAACATGTCCTGTGCTCTGACAATTGTTTTTTAATGCAGGTTAACAAATGTAATTAGATGTTCATAGGCTAGAAAAACTACCAGAAAATCTAATTCTTTTGTTGTCAATTAATCTTTTGAGACCCACAGTCAGAATGAATAAAAACTGAAACCATCCTGCAAGCTTTGATTTTTCCATTGAAAAATAATTTTTTATAGCTCTTTTAATCATAAAAAAAGCAGCAGACATCCCTTATCTGCACTCTCTTCTGTTATACTCAGTTTTGAGTGGTCTAATCAAAAGTATGTCAAAAAGGGTTCTCTACACATAACAAAAATAATAAATCAGATTACTTCTGACTAAGTACCTTCATCAAATCTCAAAGTTCCCTTGAACTTCCTATTTGACTGTCAATGTTTTCAAGATTCAAATAGCTACAATAGCCACAAAGGTGGCCGATCTTCATTGGTCAATCAAAATGAGTATCTAGGTAAAATGCTGTGAACCAGATTTCCCAGATTTTTTTAAAGCATAATATCATGCAACTTAGAAGAAAAAAAAAAAAAAAAAGCATTACAGATTCTCATATAAAGCTTCAAGAGTTCTGAAGCCACATTTATTTTCAAGACAATGACTACAAGAAAATTAAGGATAGAAAAATTGGAGTTGCCATTACTGCAACTAAACCTCTCTGAACATCCCAATTTTTTATTTTTTTTTTAATTCCTGGGAAAGCAGCATCCTTGGTTTGCTCTTCTTACCCTGTAACTGTGTCACCTCTGCTGCTGTGGGTGTGCTGACACGGTTGTTATATAACTCCCTCATTCCAAAGTGTAATTAAAAAAAAAACCCAAACCACAAAACAAAACCCACAAAACAGGAAACCAGCAGTTCTCAGATAGTCTGTGCTCCTCTTAAGAGCTCTATTATGACATTGTTCCTGGCATGGATCCCCAAGCAGCAGATTCCCAGCCCCTTTCTCCTCCTTTTGCTTCTAGCAGTGTCCAGTGCCAGACATGTCCCCCAGCACTGCAGTGATGTTCTGCCCTGGCTGTGGTCCCCTGTGACACAAACATTTGCATGGACTCTGGTAACCTTAAGCTCCACTCCAGAAAGGAACAATCCTCTCCTGCAGGTCCAGTAAATCTCACCTTATAAAAGATCACAAGTCATGCTTTAAAAATGCCTATTTTTTTTCACTATTACAGTTTAGACAGTCTTAAAATGAGGAGGATACAAACATCTGAAGTGAGGCAATCAATCTCACCTGAAGGCACAAACTCATGGCCATGCAAGGCTCCTTCCCTTCCTATTCAGGGTCAAACCACCTTAGCTCCTGATTATATTCTCCTTAGGTCTCCAACATATGTAAGTTCTCACCCTACAGATCCTGAGACCTGAATTTAAATTCTTAATGAACTCTTTGATTAATATGTAAATACATAACTTCATAAAAATTCCAGGTCGTTAGCCACCACAAATAATCAAGTGTCATAAAGAGACGCATAAATGCAGAACCATACCTGGGGTTTTGCTATTTTTGAGTCAATGGTATCTAGCCATCATCCCATTCTTTGGAGTACTTTAAAAATTATCAAATCAAAGTACAAATTTGACACTACAAAGGACTTTGCCAGGGAGTTAAAAAAGAAGAGGGATTCAAACAGAATGGGAATTTGCTTTTTTTTGCAATAGAAAAGGCTAAGTCCAGTAAAAAGAGGGGAAAACTACCTCCAAACAAAATAGAAATACTCCTTTCCTGGGTGAATGTGGGTGCTTCCAACCAGCTGGATCTTTTCAAGCATCAGGAGGAAAGTAATCCTATTCTAAAGAAAGGGGCAGAGTCATATCATCTCCTCCTTATAAAGATTTAGTAACCCAGCAGGTACAGATGTTTTCCCAGAACTGTTCTCATAATTGAGTAAAATCCAGAACTATCCAGTTCCCACCTTTTGCTCCTTCTCACTTTTTTCTTGTCTCAGTCAAACATCATACAGAGCTGTAACTTCTCAACTCCCTCTCATTCACTAGTATCAGTCTTTGAGAAAGTGAAACAATGGAGGAGTTGAGAGAAACTGCTCCTGAACTTCATTTTTTCACCATTAATTGATCCTGTCCTCTCATCTGTCAAAACCATAAACACCATTTTCCACTGCAGCACTTGCTTTGTAGAAATTTAGTTTTCCCTTTTCTGATCTAAAACACATCTACATTCAAAACAGAATTGTGAATTCTATTCCAGAGGTCAGAAAGAACAGCAGCACTTTTGTTAATTCCTGGTCTGAACAGTCCTTTCCCTCCTGCCCAGGACTGCAGGAGAAAGGAAAAGAGGGTTTTCCTTAACAGCAGAACAGCACATAGCATTCACAAAGTAGTAGTTCACAAAAACTGCCTGAAAATTTACTCTACTCTGATATACATCTAAGTAACTGAGTCTCATTAATTCATTTCTCTACCTAAACAATATTATCACCTGAAGTCAAATGGGAATCATCGTTGTCTAGGAAACATCATAGCCTAGCACCACTTTTTGGGCCCTAATACAGTATCTTTTCTGACCTCCTTAAAAAAAAATGTTGAAAAGTGAGTTTATTGGAAAATGGAGGGAAGAGTTTCTATCTTACAGGAACATTTTCTGAGTATCATATATGGCACTTGCAGACCTATGCAGTCATCTGTATTGTAACTTTTCACTGGCTGATGAGACCCCTAGATGTGCTCCATCCTCTGGTTCTGTGTTTACTGGTCCTGCTAACTTGAATTTCAATTACATCAGGATACTCACAATGCATTTTTCAGTCTCCTATGTTAACAACAGAGAGATGATTTTTATCCAGCCTTAAAACCCCAACGTGCTGCAGGAACAGAGGTGGTCAAGTGGAATAAAAAGTAAATAATGAGAGTAAACATTCATATGAAGCCCTGACACTGTATGCCTTTAGTTACTTGTGACTTGAAGCACACCCCTGATCCTGCCATTGGCCAGCTTTGCCACCCAAGGCAGGCACTTGTTTTCCTGTCTAAGCAGAAAGAACTATTCCAATGGGTTACAAACTCCCAGAACTTCAAGCAGCACTAAATGCAATCAAAGCTAAGGACTTTCCTCAAGGCATTTCTGCGAAGTCACAGAAGACATATGCTCCTTGTTTATCTCTTAAACACAGCTTTAGCTAGAGACAAGGTCATGACTATGCCAATCTTCATGTTACTTGCCTGCCACCAGAACACCATCCAAGGTTATTCGCTACTCCAGAACAATGTTTTACCTAGTATATCATCTCCATTTCAGAAGCTGAAAAGGTCACTCAGCAAAGAGAGGCTGCTGAATAGCCTTTATTTGGCTTGGTCCTATAAGCAGTATCTCTAAATTTAAGTCTTTCCCCCAGAGGCACACAGTGGCAAAGAGATAAATAAGCTGAGAATTTTTTGAAGGCTAATGAAAGGAAACCAAGAAGCTTCTATATAAAAGGCAAACCTCACATGACTTCACCATACACTGAGCATTACCAGTCACATGGAGACTCCCTCTTCAGAAGCTGCAGTTGAAGGGAATGGAGCTGGAGGCACATCTCCTTCCCAGCAGGCAGTCTGCTTATTCCCCATACAGAGGTGAGCTGTTACATACCATGATTGCATAGTGGTATTTAGTGTATGAAATGCTCCATCAGGACTAAGAAATCAATTAACATCCTATTTTGACCAGAACCCTGTTCTCCCCCCTGCCTTTTCCACTCTTTGTTTCCCCTTTTTATATAGAACAACAGTATTAGCTCCCTTCTATAAATGGAAATGTTGTTCTCCAAAACTTGGCAGGGAATGATATATCTGGAGTAAAACTCCCCATGCCATGTAGCAGTGTCACACTACCTTGATGTGGGGAGCCTCATTAACTACAGCTCTGACACGAAGAGATTTCTTCATAGGAAAAAACTTCAGTGCTCGTTTCCATAAGTTCTTCTAATTCCACAATCTGGAGCACAGACTCACCATTTGGTGAGGAATCTACAGCCAAGTTCATGACTTTAGAAATTCTTGTGAAAAGACTCCAAAATCTGAGCAAGCGAAGATGACTCAAATATATGCAGCAGATATCTGCTAGGATGTGGTTTCTCAAACTGCAGCCAGCACACATTAGTGCTGCTCTCATGTGGCTAGTCACATACTAGCCTTCCACCTCTGGCCAGCTGTAGCACTTGCTCCCCATCCCCCATTTCGTACTGGGATTACTGGTGTTAGGATTCCACTCAGCTATCTCTGAGTCCTAGTGCAGTCACAGAAGAGGCAAAGGGAAACACAACTGCATCTTTTGGCAGCACTGCTAACAGAACCCCAGCCAAACAGGAAACTGCTTTCTAGGATGGTGCTCTGTGTTGACAGCAAAGCTCTGGAGATTTGATCTGGATGAAACATGTTAATTATACCACATGAATTTGAGCTGGTAATAAAAAAAAAACTCCCATCTCTCTATGACACTAAACATTATCATCTTAAAAATTAGTCTGAGTTTCAAAACCAGGCAAATGTCTACTACATTTGTAATGACCACCACACCTGCTCAGATAGATAAAAATAAGAAAATACCTAATTAAAGATAAACACAAAAGAATGTCCTCAAGGGCCACAAGAATAGCTTGAAGGGAGAGATGCAACAACCATGTTATGCTCCATATTTAAAAATCTAAATAACAAATAACTACTCCAAGAGACTTCTTTTGAACAGTTTGGACAGTGCTATGCCAGGAGGTTATATTAAAACAGAAAAGTCTGTTTTACATATATTTGATTTTAATAACAAATACCAGAAACTCATTTATATACAAGTCAAATCTGCACTGAATGTGAGCCTTGCAGGCTCATCAGTTTATCCAGCTCTTTAGAGAAATAATCCTTACATTCTTGTTCCCCAACTGCTGGATGCTCCTCTCCCCAACAAACCACTTTGCCAGGAAAGAAGCTTTGTCTACAAAGACTGATGGGAGAGTGAAAGAGGACTTCAACCTTTAATGTGTCTCCTGTTATTGGGCTGCCTTCCTCCATCTGTGAACAATACCCCATTTTCCATGAACTTTCTTTCGTAACCACCAACCATACTTGCAGGATCCTTTTTTATTATCCTTGATTTCCCGTATTAAAAAAATTTTCTCCAGCAAAACTCTCTAAAAATGGTCCAATGATGTGTTGATTTGTTAAGTGATCACACTTAGGGATGGATTATCAATCTTAATGTACAGTGAAAACATTACAAAATTATTCATTTCCTAAGACAACATAAAACTTCCAAGTTATATGCTAAGGTAAGGCTGTTTATGTAATAGAGAGCATGCAGCGCCCATTCATGTTTGATTTGAGGCTCTGGAGAATGGCTGGGAAAGTACACAGCAGAGCACAGAAGCTGAAATGTAGGACAGAAGACTTCAGATTATTCCAGGAATTGCTTGGTAGAAACCAATGGAAGCCACCATGAAGTCAAGCATCTACCATAGGTCCATTCATATTTAGCAGCTTCTGCTGCTCAGCCCTATGGGTTGTTTTTCTCTAAATCTCTTATTTCTATTTACTACATTGCTGCTAAGATTAGCAATCATTTGCTATGGTGACAATGTTAAGCAGAAGGTCAGAGAGTCTCTGGCCTTATTAAAAAAACAGTGTGATGCACACTCATTCAGAATGTTTGAACCAGAGCTAGGAACTGAACTGGAACTCCAAGGACAGTCCACTTCCCTACTGGCTTTCCTTACTTCTTTCTCAGAAGGGAAGTTCATTATATGGCTCACTGGAACAACTATTTGACAATCTCTTTTGAGACTTGCAGGTCCTGTACCTTTCCCAGATTCCCTGTGAAGTTTTCATCCTGAAAAAACCCTATCACATAGCTCTCAAACTGTGTCTGGTTCTACTTTTATGTACTTCCTACCTAACATGACCTGTCCTAGCATGGGCTGAGAAACCTGAGCATTAGAGCTGAGTTTGAAAGAACAATCCAGCAAAATTTGTGATCCTTTTGGCAAAGACAAACAGTTTAAAAGGTATTTAGGCAGCTAATGATGCTGTTAAGCACCTAATAAGGCTTTCTGATTAATACCAGCTGCAGGCAGCTAGGTACACATAAACATCTTTTAAAATCTTGCCAAGAGTGCAGAGGTATTTCTGAAAAGTAGATACAGGAGTCCCACAATTTCCACACTGCCCTGCAGCAGAGAAGCCTAACCATTAGTTTGCAGGCCACTGACTAGAAGATGTGATGTCTCCTGCATTAGCCACCAAATCTGTTCCCAAACACTACGTCACCTGATAAGCGTTTGCTTCTGGTACATCCTAAAGTTATGATTTAAAAGAACCTCTGTAATCTCCAATATTTTTTTCTGACTAGACACTAAATCTCTTGCTCTAGAGCAAAATTTTAGACAAGCCCCAGGAACAGGGGATAAACTTTAGAATGAGGTCAAAAGCTCATAATTTTTGGAGATGAGGGACAAAGAAGCCTCATAAAATTGCAAATTGCTGTATGAAGTGAAATTGCATCAATGAGAGAATGTACCAGCAGGAGCAGAGAGAACACACCGTGCTTATTACACATGTTTTAAACTCTACTGCAGGCTCGCATGTTCTCACTTACAATTGCTTCAAGGCACTGTAGTATTACATATGGTTTTCATTTTTATACTGCACATGCACAATATGCTTTGTTTTTCATACCAAAACCCTAGCTTGCACTTGGGGGAATCTAAATCCTTCCCAATGCAAAGTTTTAATCAGGACTCATGCAATATTTGGTCATTTCCCCAAATTTTCCCTGCTTCTGGTCTCAGGCAATTATGTAATACTTGTTCAATTTAGATTTCAGCATACAGTGTGCAGTACCAGGGAACTATTAGCTATTCCCAGCTGAAAGTCTGGAAGAACATCTGGTGGGGTAAAAAAAGACAGGAGGTGAAGTGGATGACAGGGAAAGGAAGTGAAAGTTCCAAATTTTATTTTATTTTTTTTAAATAAGCATAGCATTTTGCAAGTTGATCATGATAATTTGGTCATTCATTTTCAAGTGCCTGAGATAAAAGAGATTGATATCACTGCTAGTCTGAATGCTGAGAAAGCAGCCATGCTAAAATAAACAACTTTTTGTCCTGGAGTTGTATGTGACGACCAATGCAACAAAAGACATGTATACATTAATATATAGCACAGACACTTCAATATTCAAATATTCAGTATAAATACTTTTTTTTCCTAACAATAAGCCCAAAACCAAGACTAAAAGCTTGTCTAAAATATCACACAAGGCTCAGAAGACCTAAGTACAGGAGACCACCACTGTTCTGCAGTATGGCCAAGATCAGCATGATGTGGAAAGTTGTCAGTTTTCAGCTAGATCCTGTAGTTCTCCATGTACCTGCCAAATAATGATTCACAGCAGAAGAATTCTCAAAACGTTGTACAGCAATCACAGGAAAGCAACCAAGAGAAGCATTATGATTTGATGCATAGATCAAAGGCAAATCAAGGCCAAGTTATTGTAAACAACTGATTGATTTAATGTAGAAACATGACTAACATTCAGTACACAAAGTAACAGATTAAAATGTTTCCCCCTTTCTAGTATCAGCAACCAATAACTAATTAGGAGAAATCCAACTCAAATTCTGAAGGTATACACATAACCCATGTAATTCAAGTCACAAAACAAGGATCCCTCTCAGGATGACTACGCCAAACACCAGCACCAATTGCAGACACCTTGTCCAGCTGGCTGTAAACATCCTGCTATTCACAATCCTTCAACATTGGGCTTCCAAAGCTGTCATTTGCTGATGGTGAACAGAATCTGAAACTCATCCTTCCCAAGAACTGTCTGCAGCTGGCTGCAGCTCTTTCAGCTGTGCTCTTTAAGATGCAGAAGCAGACACACCTAAGAAGGCTGCCCAGCATAGCCTGGGAGTACCTTGCTGCTTAAACTCCAGCAAAATGAGCCAGTATACCAATCTAACTTCCTCTTCAAATTTAAAAGCTCTATTTTAAAAAATCCATGAACTTCAAAAACAAGGGGCAATGAGAAAAGGGAGCATTTTGTCTGAAAATCTCATTTCTTGAAAGACCTCCCCTTGAAAACAACTGTGGATAATAAATACAGATAATACAGATAACTGTGGATAATAAACACAGCTTCACTTTCACATCACAGGATGGGCTCTTGCCACGGCTGTGAAAAATTAGCCAAGCCTGTGCATGTTCAAAAGAAAACAAGTTTTTCTGAAGTCTGGTCATTACTGAAACCCTTCTCTGTTCCCTTTCAAAGAGGACACAAAAACTGTCAATATCATCTGTTGATCCCTCAACCAAAGCAGCAGGTTTGTGGGCAATCTAGTAGCTCCAGATTGAGTGATTAAACAGTGGTATGATCCCTATCCTGGAGCTTTTCCCTATATAAACAGTTTAACAAACCCTGGAAGCTGAACCAAACCAGACTTAACATCTCTAAGCCAGCTTCGAACCCTAGGAAGCATATTCTCCTTCTGTATGTTTTAATTCTCATTATTATTAGATGTAGCTTTTGTGATTAAGGTCTCAAAATGAATATTAAAAAAAAAGGAAGTTACAAAGGCAAAAGTTGCACAAGTTTATATTACAGAAATAAATGTCTGTCCTCCTGCTCCTTAGATTATATGGCATCCCAATTTGCTGAATTGTCTCTGTTAATCAGAATAAGAGGTCCAGCTTAATGCAACCAAATAGTAGTTACTATTTAAAATGGTAGGTAAAAAGGTACATCAACATCACTACACAATAGTTAAAAATGGCAAGACCAGCACTTACCTATATGCAATCATTGAAAACGCTTGGTTTAAGGAGTTAATAAAAGGTCCTTTTTTTGTAGAATACTAAAGAAGTTCACCACACCTTTGCAGAGCCTTAAACAACAAAGTAGCACACAGAACAGAGCAGACAAAGAACAAATATTCTAAAATATAAATCTAAGGATGACTCATGAGATTTTCATCAACTCATGCAGAAATGCAAGCAAAAGAGTTTTCCCAAAATCTAAACATCTGAGGAGCCAGGCTGTGACTAAAGAAAGGATGAGTCTCTTTTCAGGCTAAAACAGGTAGTTTTTGGAACCATTTATTTTGCATTATATTGTAAACACAGTATCATATCCCTAATTTCTTCTAGCACAAGGTTTGATTGGACTAATCATTCAAGGCTAAAAAGGGTCAGCAATCTGTTAAGTGTATAGACTCTGCCATATCACACAGCTGATGTCAATGTCATTTAAATCAACAGCAATATTGTATGAGAGTAACTTTCTTTTAATGAGACATTATTTCAATCTCTAGACAGCAAGTACTGACAAAGTACTAAATGAAATTCCAGTCACCTGCTGTTTTTTATTGGAATTTCAGAAGAACCTCAAATCTGTGATAACATTCTTCTGAATTACCCTCACAGGGAAATCTAACCAAAGCGATTTCTAAGAAGTTATTTACTGGATCAGACGAACGCTTTTCTTAAGGCAATATTAGTATGCCTACAGAATTTCCTCACAGCTCAGCTCCAACACATGGCACAGACTGTAGCTAAGCTTTAGTTTTCTGAATTTTAAAATGTGCTGTGAAATAGCCATGGTTAAATTCAGCATCTCTTTTTCTCTCCAGATACTTTGGAGGCAGTGTAAAAAGAGACTGGTTCTTACCTCAGACTGGAACGACCGTAAGCTCCATTAGGTAGCACAAACACCTTAAAACCATCATTCAGTTCCTTCCTACAAGACTGAATTATTAGAAAACTGGACTATTGAACAGAGGCACTCTCCAGCTCTAGATCAAAACAAGAATACATTGATGGTACCTAAAGCTGGGAGGAGCAGCCAGGACAGGGCTGGCTGACACACCTTTGGTGCCAAGAGCTGCAGAGCCACAGCCAGGCCAGGAAGCACAATGAGAGCACACTGAACAGCAGCAAGTTACAAAGCAACCCCACCTCATGTGCACCAACCTTTTTTCCCATTCAAGCCCTCTTCTGGAATACATTATTTCTGGCCATTACAGAGCTAGCAAAAATAAGGGATTCTTTAGAAATTAGAAATTGATATTCATGTGTGTATTCAGTAGTTTGCTCAATTTTTGCAGGGTAGGCAATAAGGAGAGATGGAATATAGGACATGCGTGTGGATTTGTTGTATCAAATCAGGATTTTAAAGACTGTTATGTAAGAGATATAAAAAAAATTGACAGTTCATACAGGTTCTGTGCAATCTGCATGACTGATCTTGTTTACATAAAGACCTAATAATAATTCAAAAAGTAGCACTGAATTGTATTGCAATGTCATTTGCTCTCTTGTAAATGGTATTTATAACAAGCATCCTTATTTAATAAATATTTAAACAGTGATCACTGACTCTTCAATCAACCTGTCTGGCTGGAGATTACAACATCAGAGCATCTCCTTAAGCCTACAGCTCAAGTGCTGCCCTGCATCTGGTTCAAAAGGACAAGTTTAGGTCAAATACTTAATCCTGTTGCCTGGATTTGATCAGTCCATACTATACCTTTTACATTAAGTATGCTTTAGCATCTAAATGATTTATATACATTTTGGGTAAATCATGCCTCAAGTGACTTGTAAAGCTATTTGGGCAACTGCAAATTATTTTAAATACATTATGCAGAAAAAGAATTTAATGTTCCCCACTTAATAATACCCAAATGGTTTTTAAAGAACATTGAAGGGCTTGTATTGTGAAATTAAGTATCTGAAAGAGAGAGCAAGCACAAAGAACATGCTGCTATTTATGGCATTCATTAAAAGACAGGCAACTTCCTCTTTTATATTCCAGTGCATTCTTCTTCTTCATTCAAAGACTTCAGATTACAGCAAACTAGGAGCATGAGGTGGCTGAGGACTCTCTTTTGCCTTATGAAATTTCACCATCACACCCACTGCTTTATTCCTAACTCACAAAATGTGGCTGGTCTGCTTAAGGTGCAAAACATACCTGAAATCTGATATCTAGCTTTTCAAACAGATTATTAATTTAAGTCAAGTTATTGCTCACTCTGATTTCCAGTAGTTTTATCTGTCCTCACTGCTCTGTAACTTACCTGACAAACATCCTCACTATGAAACAACAGATTTTTATTTTTTTTTATTACAACAGCGCAGGGAAGTTTTGAGCACTTCTACACTTATATTAGAAACTAAAAAAAAAAAATTAAATCAGTAATAATGGTGATAACAGAATTAAGAGATAAAAATGTGCTCCATTTAGTAATCCATCAAGCTGAGAGGACCATGCAGAGGCACCAACTTGGCTTCAGAGACTTAACTACAGTTTTTCAAAGCCAAAGCATTTCTAAACTAAGCTAAATCAAGTCCAGAAGAACTCTTGAGAGTCAGCCTGCAGGCATGCCAATTCACAAAAGGAGGGTTAGTATTGTGTGGTAAAAGGACTTTTTAAAGTGTCCAAAAAATAGAAAGTAATCATGGTGCTTTTTGGCAGCACTTACCTTGGGAGGCTGTATTTTGCTCAGTACTTGGGAAAGCAAAGTGGCTACAGGTAATGTTGCTTTTAGCCTAAGCCATAGAACCAGAGATGCTATCAAATTTCTAACTGCTCAGCTTTTCCTTGTACGTTGTCAGCTGCCTTGAAATTCCAGATTCCCCCTGACATTTTAGCTAAAAAGGAAAACAACTGTTCTTGGCCTCTTTTCTTAAACACTTGTGGACGGACAGTGCTATGCAACAGCTTTTCTCCTTCACCAGAATATCTACCTTTCTGCATATAACAAACTACTTTGTATTGTACTGCTCAACTCCCTCTCCTTGCAGCTATTCCAAGAACTGATTGACTCAAACCCCAGTGAAGAGTAGCACTCATGTAACACTGTACAGTAATGGCCCTTCTTTAGGGAAACAATGAGAGAAGAATAAATCTGAGTAGATTCTGTAGCTTCTATACTAAAATCAAAAGGCCCTAGTGCTGTATTTACACCAGTTTCCAAGGAAGTGTTCGATTCTCTCACTCTTTCACAGAACAGGTTTCATTAGTATGTTTGATATACAATACTTTATCCTGATTACCACTTACAAAACTAAAAGGCAAATGAATATTCTCTTTTGAAAGTGTTTGTATTATTTTTTTAACAAATTCCAAATGAATTCTTTAGTTACTTTGAGACCATGCACTCAGAAATTTACAGCCACAGAACTGAGGGCTGGAAAGCAGTCTCAAAAATAAAATTTTACAGTAATGCAGAATCATGACTCACAATATGATCCCTCTGCCTGCATTCATTTTAGAGAACTGATGACAGGTGTCAGTTTGTGCTTCTTAAAAGAAAGATCAGATGGGAATCCAGATTGTAGTCCTACCACAGGTCAAATAAGGAAAAAACTTTTAGAGCTCCAGAGGGCCCATGGAGCCATGTGTCCAAGAGTTATTCTAATAGTGCTCACTTTTAGTCCTGTCTTCGATGGGATATGTAGAAGGAGAACATTTAATTGCTGCCTAGAAGCCACAGAATTGGGACTTATTGCAAAAACAATTAATTTTTTTAAGCAGAGAATCACATGATTTCCCATATGGCCAGTTAAACTGTTCTCAAAACACACATTTTCCATTGCTTTCTGTCTACGTAACTATCACATCTCTCCACAGGAATTCTGTAGCTGTGTGTAACAGGAGGTTTGTGATGGCTTAGTTACAATAAAGAAGCCAACACCTCAATTACACTTTTAAAAAAATAAAGTTCTAGCAGTCAATATGGAGGCCACAGTCCATGGAATATCAAGCTTTTGCTTCCACTGCCTATTAGTGCCAAGAATGAAATCACTCCATAGCAGTGTCCCTGCCCTTTGTGCAGCAGAAGCTGTTTCTTGGCAACCAATGCAGACAACTGAGTTGCCACGGAAACTGGAGAGACTAATTTATAAAAACTCTGAAACAAAGCAACTGTAAAGGCAACCCTAAATAGGGTGGGTATATTCTGTATTGCTTCCTACAGCGTTCTCACCATTAAAAGGATCAGAAATTAAAATACTAAATTATTAGCTGTAACTTTCATTATTTCTGTAAAACTGGACTTACAAAGAGCTAACATTTCATTTCATCAGCATCAGTAGCCCATTTCTCCCTTTGGTTCAAGCTGGCAAATACACCTGAAGATTTCTACTGCAGTTGAAGAGGAATGCTTTCCCTGCCAACCAGTGTCTTCTCTTCTAGGGAAGAGGAAGGCTGATGGAAAATGGCACAGAACAACTGTTGAGGTGTACGTCCAGGATATCTGCAAGCTGGATAAAACAAGTGTTAACAGAGTGAAAAGGCAGAACAACAGTGTACATCATAGCTCACCGGAGCTAAGAAATATATGTTCAAGTCCCTGATTAATTTATAAATATTTATTAGTAGAAAATATTTTCTCTTCTTTAGCAATTAGAGACACGCCAGAGATCACAGTCACATTTTGAGTATGTGCACATGTGGAGAGCACACTTAAGGCATACATTTTCAGTAGTGAACAAGGTGGGGAAAACCCGACCACAGGCTGCACTTCCCAGGAAAGGAAACCAATATGACAGCAAGTTCTCTCTTCAAAGAGCAAACTAGCTCATCCAGCTGCCTAGCCAGGCAGCTTAACTCCCCAGAATGATGTATTTCAGAGAAAGAGCTGAAGACAACCTGCATACATTTGCTCAGAGACAGTGATTCACTGATGGCAGGTGCCCATCAATGGGCACAGGATGGATTCTACTCCTGCCACATTAACCTCAGCTCTCTCCAATTCACCCTGACATCTCCACAGAGCTCAGGTTAGGTAGCAACTATTCACTGATCATCTGACTACTGCAAAACACTGTACCAGTGACAGGAGTCCTGGCTGTCTCACCTCCTCAAGGGGAAAGTTCAATTGCAGCATCGAGGGCATCAGCCCAAGTCTATTTTTAGTCAGCCATGAAGTTCCTCAAAGTGATTGGAACTGCTGGAAAATCTCTATTGCTCTTTCATGTTTGACTTAAGCAGACTCACATATACAAAACATAATATGTGAGGACTGAAATAAATAGTCCATAGACTCTTTCCATGGGAAACTAGACCAGAACCTCAGCAGTTTAAAAGAAAATGCATCCTCCTAATGCTTTCTGCAAATCAAAAGTCAGTCACACAACTGCAGTCATGCTCAGCTATTCAATGAACTGTGAAAGCCAGTGTTATCAGTGGTGATTATCACCAAGACTGTCAGGTGTGTAAAACCCAGTGGAGCTAAAAGAAAGCAGCTGCTCTGGAGGAATGCTGCACATCAATCAGTCATCATAAATTATAAATGAAAAAAAAAAAAAGAAATCCATCCCAATGGCATAAGTCCCTGAGTTGTCTTAGTTTAATACCTTACCTATTATGTCAACAAAGAAATTCTGCACAGATTCCATTTATTTTCACAGAACAGTGAAGTAATTTTTGAGCTATAAAGTCTTGGAAGATGTTTCTCTAGTGTATGATATTACACACCAACAGCCTATTTCCCAGCACAGATAGTCTTACCCTAAGAACCTGAAAAACACTACTACATACAGCTCCTCCAGAGGGTTAGAAGTAAGTAAAGGATAAAATTTAATTTTTACAGCTTGAAGGGTTAGTATACCAAACATTGCCTGTGAAGTTCTCTCTACTACGGTGGTCTAACAGAGCTACCATAATTTTTGAGTTATCCTTAGAGAAACCCAGAAATATCAAACAAGACACAAAGAATTTGAGTTCTTTTAACCAGACACTGAACAGACCAAATTCTCTTGACAGAAGTTTGAGACAGCTGGATGAGTTTATCACATGTCTCAGAAGTGACTTTATACTTCAACTGCTTGTTTATTCTGATGCCTTAGAAGAGTCAGAGGCACTGTCACCTCAGCAAAGAGCCAAAGAAGGCGGGCAGCACACATTCTTTGCTCTTTATAACCTGTGTCCTAAAGTGTAAGAAGTTCTTAATAGCCTGTGGGCTGTTAACTTTTGTCACTGAAATACAGCATTGCACATTCTCTGCTCCTTGAAGATGTATGTAAAGATACACTCTCTATTACAGCCCTAATTTTCTTCTACTGAAGCCACAGCCTGATAAGTCATCTTAAATTTCCCATCATTTCATGAAGCCAGTCAATAAAATTTCTCCTAGATATCTGACATTATACTTAGAAGACATTTTCCAAAGAGTGAGTGAAAAATCCATTCTTTACCACCTACATAAATTCAGTTTATCCAGCGAAGAGGTTCCATCTCAAATTTTTCATCAAGTTATTAACTTGTTGGAAGAAGGCACCTGTTGTGATAAATGCAGTTTACTGCTTATTTTGACAACTTCTCCATTCTCAATTCAAAGACATCCAGTGGATTAAAGATCCCTTCTTATGCTAAAACATTTTGGCCAACATCCAAGTGAACATTATCCCAGGTGGCCCAAAAGGCCAGTGGCATCCTGGTCTGTGTCAGCAACAGTGCAGCCAGCAGGAGCACAGCAGTGGTGAGGCAACATTTCCAATCCTGTGTCCAGTTTTGTGCCCCTCACTACAAGAAGCACACTGAGGTGCTGGAGCAGGTCTGGAGGGCAGTGGAGCTGGGGAAAGATCTGGAGCATAAACCTTATGAGGAGCAGCTGAGGTAGTTGAGAACGTTTAGCTTGGAGAAAAGGAGGCTCAAGGGAGACCTTATTACTCTCTATAACTGCCAGAAAAAATGTTGTAGCCACACGGTGGTCGGTCTCTTCCTCCCAGATAACAAGGGATAGGATTAGAGGAAATTGCTTCAAGTTGCATCAGGGGAGGTTTTAATTGGATATTAAGAAAAACTTCTCCACAGAAAAGGTGGAGAAGTTTTTCTTTCAGCATTGGAATAGGCTGACCAGGGAAGTGGTGGAATCACCACCCCTAAATTATCATCAATTTAAGAAAGAGTCAGGGACGTTGGTTAAGTGGTGGACCTGGCAGTGTTGTGTAATTGTTGAATTCAGTGATCTTAAAAGGATTTTCCAACCCAAATGACTCTATAAGTAGTAACAAACATTAGCCCAGTCTCTCTGAAAATGAGGACTTTCAGATTTTCATATGAGAGCAACACACTGCTATATCTCTAAAGATCAGCAGCAATGATAAAATAGTGAGTGTGTTGGTGACATTTTTTTCCACAGCCCAAAAAGATTTTAACAAATATTTTAAGTAAGTGGCAGATTGTTTGCTTTTATAAGTGACAGAGCAAGATCAGAGAAGAACCAACCCAAATTTCCCAATAACTTTTTTTCTCCCCAAAGGCAGCTGCACATGCTATGCCATATATGAAACTATTCCCTTATAAAGCCATCTGTCACAGTTAGAGGACTAGTCCAGATGGGCTTTGCTCAGTACTAGTTCCCATATGAACCAAAGTTCACAAATCTGAGGGAAATCTGAGCCATCATAACAAGATGTAGGGAAAAGATGGAGGATGAAAATCCACATAAAACAAGTAACTGGGTTAGCACAGGGATTTTTTGCACAGACAACACTGACTGGAAGAAACAAACAAAAAAAAGAGTTCTGTCCCCCTATTTGTTCTCAAGAGAATGGATGTGCATGTTGAACTGTGGGTGTATGTGTACACAAGCACACAAGAGAGCTCCAACCTGCCCTTCCCACATAGGCACATTACTGAGTAGCAGAGGCTGATGCAGGCATCTCTAAAAAAATGAAACCTGAACAATGCAAGGCCTGTAATTTTTTTTTTTTTAAATATCCTTTTGGTGTAGATCAATTGTATCCTTGTTCTGGAAATAACTTCATATTTACTGGGGAAAGGAAAGAAAAACCCCAAGCTAACCTTATCTTTGCTTCCCTGCCCCTTCCCTATCGGATAACATCTTCCCTATAGGAAGGGAGAAAACTAGGGAGAGAAGAGTTAGCTCCGCTGTTCTGCAGTGTTGGCAAGTAGCTGCAGGTCTTGCTTCTCTATATGACAATTTAGAAGCAAGTGAGTGATGTCAGAAGGAAGTTTCACAAAAATTTTTATGAATGACAGTAATACCAAAAAAGCCTGGTTAATTTAGTTGAGTATTCTGTTCCGGGATGTGTCACAACACCTGACACTTGTTAGCATTAGCCAGTTGACTCAGAATGGAATTATTCACAGCACTTACATCTTTCCTGAGAAAGAAAGGCTGATAACATGAAGCCTACAGAATATTTTAAAGTCATGCAGAACATAGCTGCCTAAAGGGAAAAAGAACTCAAATCATGGCTCCATTAACAAGACAAAACAAAACTGGGCTACCAAGCCTTTTGTCTGCTAAATTTTTTATTCAGAAAACCCTTACTTAGCTACAGCTTCACCAAAGTCACTTGTGATGTGTCACACATACTTGGATATATCACAGCTTATGTTGATGTCAGGTGACTCTCTAAATTACTTGTTATGATTTTGGAAACAAAGCAGCATCTGCCCTTCTAGGGTCTAGAATCCTTCCTCTCTTCCTTCTATGGGATGCACTACTTGGGATGTGCCAGGACACAGCTACTTCTCCCCCTGCAGGGACTACCAATAACTTTTCTACTCCCAGGGCTCCTGTGAGTTTCACAGAATTGTAAATTTGTTCCTTTTACTGACCTAAATTTAACAACAATTCCTGTGTAAAAGGCAAGCCATCTTTTCATGTCTCTTCAGTAGCCCTGTACTGCTTTCTAGAATCTTTCCTCTCCTTACTGTTCCTCTGTGCTGCATTTTAGCTTCACTCTTGCAGTCTCCTAGCATCATCCAGGACAACTTCATGGTGTCCTCTCGATTCGTCTATTATCTCCCGCCACAGAGGGCAATTATCTAGTCTCATTCTCAACTTCATGTCCACTATTCATGGTAATCAGCATACCTTTCTCTACATCTCTTTTTCTAGGTGATTGGTATATCAATAATAAATACTAATTTAGAAATTAATTATGCACACCTTGATAAAGGAAAAATGTCTTGGTCTTATTTTTCATAAGCGTCCCATTTATCTGTTATCCATCATTTTCTGCCTAACACTGATTAGGACTGCAAAGGTAGAGAAGTGGAATCTTTGTTCTTTCTAATGCAGCACACACCCACTGCACCTTGAGAAACTGTTCCAGTTCTACTTGACAAGCTGAAAATTACTTGATAGCTTTCCTTGGAGGTTTTTTTGGTACGAAGTTAAAAGGCTTATTTCCAGGTAGTATTCTAAAATAATACAGAATAAAGCTAAGGAAAGTCAGTACACATTTTTAGTGAGGCTTTGTTCCCAAAGAACAGAAACACTTACTGTACAGACAGACTACCATTGATTTGGGATATAAAACCTTCCCACACACTCTACCTAGGTTAATCTAGGGGGAAAAATTTGGAGCTGTAAAGCTGCCTGTCACTTCAGAATTTCAGAAGTCATGACAGACTGCTTTAAAAAAAAATCAAGTAATTTTTTTTTAAAAAGGGTAAGCATGAGGACTACATAATAATCATAATGTTTATGCTTTGATGCTGCAGCAGAAGATGCCACAGTTTGAAACTGAAGCCAAAGGAGGAACTGTGAACAGTGGTGAAGAGCCTCAAGTATCAGTCATTTCTTTTAGAGCACCTGCCTCTAATTTCAGTGATCCTTCTGATTATTTGCCTGTAAGTGAAGCAGGCAAAGTTAAAGCTTTCCTCTTCCTACAAAGGTACAAAGTGACATTCAGTTGTTCCTCTCCTCCTCCTCCTCCTGTAACATTTAAGAGAACAGTTCCTACTGAATGCTGTGAAAAATGACTGGCATTCAGTTGGACTCGGCACAAGAGAAACCAGAGCTTGATTTTCTTTTCTAGGACAGCCCTCCTCCATCTGCAGATGGAAAGGTTAGTTTTTTTACAGGGATGCCGCATTTAAAAGCTACTCCTCCTACAGTGTCATTGAAGACTTGCCAGAGAAAGGAAAGTCTCATCCTTTCACTCTCATCACCTCCCCCCACAAACAACCAAAGGATGAAGCACAGCAGGCTCTATACCAGGCCACCTCATTTAAATAATGCTGCTTAAATGTGATTTAAATCAAGCTGCAATATAATTTTGGGTTTTTTGAAAGCATTTTTTAGCAAGATGGCATTCCAATGACTACCATTCATCTGTAACGATGCCTATAAATCCTAACCAATTTGCTCTTTTGATCCCACATTGAAAATTCAGTAAATGTTTTAAAACTGCTTTTAGCTTCATAGCATTATTTCTTGCTACTGTCTTCGTGAAATTGTCTGATTAATAAGAAATTCAACTTAATCGCTTTTTATCAAGAACAAAAGTTCTTAAGTAAATGTATTCATTCTGACAAATACTTTACCTCAAAATATCACACATTGACTACTGGAATACCTATCTATACATGATTATGAAAGATTTTATTTCATTTCAGTCTTCTGTTAGAGAAATAGAGCCCCAGGGATACTTTACTTAGTTACTTGGCATGTCCAGAATACAAATATCAAATGTTCATCTCAAGTTTATTTGCTGCTAAGTTCAACCAATAAATAAATAAATAAATAAATCAAGAGTTAATGTTCCTGGTCCTTAGACAGTTAGAATAACCCTGTTCTTCCTAGTTCATCCTTAAGATATTATGTCTCTCTCAACCTTTGCTCATGGTACTGATGGCCAATCAATGTTAGTACCATTAACACTTATATACTACTTACATAAGGCACAGAATTTTTAGTTTGTCTATCCCTGATGAAAAAAACCAGATGTGAACAACTGCATTCACAAGGATGCTAATCAACTGCAAAAGCACTAAACACTTCTTCATGCATGTTCTCCCACCATCTCATAGCAATGCAATGTTCAACACTTCCTGCGTTTAAAATCTTCTCGTCGTGCTTACTGATCTCTCATCTGGTTTCTCTTCCTCTAGTTCCGACAGGCCACTTGATTATTCTTTCCTACATTAACTGCTTCATAGTAGCTTTATTAAATTTTACATTGATTGCAGTTCATGTTCCTAATTCATCAAGATCACACTCTATTTAAACAGATTACTCCAGAGTATTCACAGTGCTCCTCAATCTGCCCCAGAACAGATGTGTTCTGGTTTAGAAACTGAAGCATCCAAATACCATTTCTTTTTCTATAAGACCTACAGGCAGCCTTTTTTCACAAATGTACAGAACAGCAAAGGTTCTGGAGCTCAGGAAGTATTTTTATGTAGCCAGAATAAAAGCAGTACAAAAGCATATGGGCTACTCAGATGACAGGAGGCAATAAACCCTGCTAGCACCATCAAACCCACACAGGAGCTCTGACCCTATACATGCCTATGTAGCTATAGTAAAAAGTGGATGGGAAAAAAAAAACCAACCTACTCTGTACCAGAGTCAACAAGGCCATATATGGACTTTTCTCATGATTGTGAATTTCTATATTTTTAACTTTTTTATTCTTAATTAGTGAGACAGAATTATAGCATGCATGAGTTAATTCTCGTGTGAACACAGGGTTTCTCATTATCAGTGCACAGTGTGCCAGGGCCATTCCCACAACACACTTACCTCCCTCTCAAAGTTATTTCCTCACCAAGGAGCACGCAAGCATGCCACTTAAACACTCCATAAACTGCATTAGCTTTAACTCAGATTTTGTGTGGGTGTAAAGGCAAACACAGATTTCATACATGGGAAACAGCAGAAGGTTAAAGAAATCTTAGTTATAAGCATACAAGTTATACTAACAGAACAAAAGAGCTTGTCTATAGAACTGAGATGTGCTCAGGAAACCATTTCACACACAGAAACTCCACAGAAAGCACTATTTTCCAGAATTTGCTATATTTTAAAGACTAGAAATCAAAAAAGGACATGATACTGAAAGACATGAGAAGTCAAAAAAATCAAAGAAAATTGAGGAGACTCCCAAAAAACCTTCAGAAACAGACAAATGATTCAGAGGTGAATAAGAAATCAAGAAAGGGAACATGAGACAGCAGGATATTTCAAGGACAAGTAGAATCAAGGAAGAGCTAAGGTTTAGTTTCTGGATGCATGGTGTATAGCAACAGCTGCAGTTTGCAATTCAAATTAATGTAAAACAGACATATAACCTGTCTGCAAGAGAAGGCAGGTGAAGGTATTTTAAACAGCAAACACAGTTCTATTTAAAAAGTCAGCATATCCATTTTAGGCAATGTCTGTCTTCTTTTTAACCAAAGCCATTCCACCCTGGCTATTCCACAAGATGCCCCCAGGTGTCCCCTATTGCCTGGCAGCTTTGAAAAAAACATTGCTTACACCAAACCAAAAAGATAATTAAAAGCAGTTCAAACTAAGATTTCATTCTCTATTCACTTGATGAGTAAATGTCTCCTACAATTTTAAGCTGTTAAAGCTCAGAGGAGTTTTATTTAAAATAAGTTTCTGAGATTCAACATTTAATAGAAAACCAAATCCACTAGAACAACTGGTTTGGGAGACGCAATCAGCCTTATCTACTTAACATGAGTTTTATTTTCAGTATCATCCAGCTGAATTCAAAACCCTATATAAAGCTGTGCTGCTTCCAATGGGAGCATACTAGTCTTCTGCCTTGCTTTCTCTAGTTACACTGACTTCTCTCTGATAATTTCAGATCCATTTGTGCTCGTTTTTATCTATGTGTAAAGTACTATATCCTATCCTCAAGTCCCCAAAGACTTCTTTGCTCTTTAGTCTATGACTTCAAGGATCCAGTCCTATGGAAGAAGCTTCATTCCCTCCCCAGCAGCTTAGCCAAGCAAAATCACCTGCTTGTAGCAGGTTCTCTGACCTATTTCAGAAGCTTCTTGGAGTACAACATAAAAGAAAGTACTTATTTAAAATTTAAGAAAAATGTGATACACACCTTGTATACCATTAACCAGAGACATCAGGAAAACAGTCTCAAAAGAGTTTGATTCATATATAAAAATCTAAGCCATTCTCAGAGCACTATTGCCTCCATCCAGTACAATGGAAATATTTTCACCTACTGGTAATTGTATTAGTTTCTAAATCTGATTGAGTCTGGACAGTCTGGCCCCATGTACTGGCACACCATACTGGGACATAGATTCAGAAGAGATTAAGTCAATACTTCCTCCAGGATTGAACAAATTAGTTTCAAGCTTAAAGAGAAATGGAGGGGCAAAGAGGCAGAACACGTGGTACATCACTGATTTAATATTACATAACACTGTTGACCCTCTCAGTTTTAGTTCCAAAATTCACATCTAAGAAACTGAATTGCATCTCTAACACAGGAAGGAATCTTTCTAGAGATAGAGACCTGAATTCATCTTGAATAACTCAATGAGCACCTGAAAAGTATGCCATTGCCCTAAACTTGCTTTCTGCAGAAGAATCACAAGAGACAATTCCAGAATAACTAGGTTGAATATTCAAAAATGTTTGTGTTTCTTGCCACTCATTACAAGGAACAGCAAAGTGTATGGCTTAAGAAGCTTCAAAGTATTGAACACAAAATGTTTCACAATTTAATGAGGTCTCAGAAAAGACTCTGGCTTCATAAAAACTTAATTAGAAAAACAAAGTACAAAATTGGGCTGTCACTACCATTTCCTGCACTGTCAGTAACTTTTTAGTTATTTTGCAGTATCAATTGCCTTTTGGAGGGTATGAAAGACTTTGGCTCCTATAAATGCAAGGCTTATTTTTCAGAGAAGAACACAGCTAATGACAGAATATTTATGTACTTTGTCCTCTCAGTATTCATCATTCACATAAGCATTTTCTTCTACACAGCAGCTTGGCAAAGGTGTTGAATAGGAAACTAAGTGGAAAGAAACAAGTAATCAGGGGCATACTTGCACTAAATCTCAGGTAGCTGCTCAACCTTGAGTTTGATTAAGTTATTATCCTTTAGTTCACTAACTCAACTTTTTTCAAAAGAGGCACTGCCAAGATTTTCCAAGTGGTGGTGTAAGCATTCAAGGCCCAACACCCAAAGACATAATTATACAAAAATACTTACATTAAAAAGAAAATGTTTGATTTTCCATAAACTACAAGGCAGAATTAGGAATTTTTCCTATGAATAGTATAATTTAATTTCCCAGGAAGGAAACATTACAAAAAACTGTGAGAAGAAAACGTTGGGTTCTTTCCCTAGATAATGCTTAATATTCTCCTAAATGGCTAGAAATCCTTAGTCCTCTTGTAACAACTAATTTTAGAAGGAACAGAAACAAACAAGCAAATACAACATCCATTATGCTTTTTAAAGGATTACTACATCATACCACTTAAGAGAAAGGAAGCACACACTTTGCCAACAAATGAAAGCATTACTAGCAGTAAGAGCTTCAGAGAGTACAAATAAAAGCATCCCAGTGAACACAACAGCTTGACAATACACCATAAAAATCTTCAAACCATCAATCTCATTTGCTTCAGACAAAATCAAAAGACAGGGGGGAGCAGAACAGAGAAAGTTTAGGACGGCTACTGTTTGAAAGCATCACAAAAAAGTTAAAGGTTTCAGATGTCCACAAATAACTTATATGGTCCCAAGGATTGTGTTTTAACTGAGCAGTGGAAACTCTTCTCCATGACCACTAGTAATCTCATGCCTGTGTCCACAAAACAGCTGTACAGCATCATCAGAGAAACCTGAAAGCACTTTTCCAAACTCTCTTCCATGAAACAATTAAGCAAAAAAACCCCACAAATTCTCAAGAAGGATCATACCGTTGAGGATATTTCCATTTGCTTTTCTTTTCCTTCCCCAGTAGTCAGTAAAACACAAATCAGAACAAATTGTACTGGATAATAAGCTGTTCTTGGTTACATTGCATATTTAAACAACAAAGTCCAGATGCAGAGGAAAAGGAACCTTATTCTAGAAATGGATAGCGCTGAAAGAACACACCTTTTCCTTTCCACTGAGAAACACTTCCTCACTCAATACAAAACTCCACCTTGAAGAATTAGAAATTACTTTTCCTTAAGAAAGGCTTCTGACAGTACATAAGCTCTCTAATGAGTATCTGGATATCTTTAAAGACACCAAGATCAACTTATGTGATATTTAACACATTCTGAAGCAGGTGTGCAAGCTTTCAGTCTCCTTTAAGTAACAACAGCTCTTGCTTTGCACAGCACACAAGCCTCTCCAAAGGATGCAGAAGATGGCGTCTTCTTGATTTTCAAAGTCAGTCTACAGCTCCTGTGGGATGCCAGCTGGCAACCATGGAAACTCCTATTGTGAGAAGCTTTTGGAGACAGAGCAACACAGTTGTCAGTCCCAGCTTAATAAGAACCGACCCTAGACAAATGAATGAACACACTGCTTTCAGTCAGGAATGGGCTTCTGTTCACTCCTTCACAGAGAATTTTATCTGAGCAACAATTAAAATTGTTAGTCACTGTCATAGCACGACAATGAAACAGCCTATCCAGAAGCACAAAAGTTCAAGGCCTCACCTCTAAAACCAGGATAATACCAATTACCAGCAAATTTTCTACCCTAGCACAAATTATTTTAAACCAGTTTTTTCTCAAAGTACAGTCTCATTTGTAGCAGAAATCCACTTTTCTCAACAGCAATCGTAAGAATATCCCAAGACCCCCAGAGCCACAACTTGCTGAAATGCGCAATTTTCATTCATTGATATTTTTTGTATGTTTTTAAGACTATCAAGAAGAGGTCTTTTCCTCAGTATTGAGGAAAAAAAAACCAACTCATCTTTTTAATCCTTCCCCAAAATCAGTTTCAAAACATCAAAGCCAGAAATTATACATCTTCCAGAGGGGAAAAAAAATATTTTGATTAAACATACTGCAGTCAAGAAGGAGAAAAAGTGAGGTGCATTACAAGCTGGAGAGATGCTCTTTGGGTTTTTTTTAATGTCTCTCACAGCTACATAACATAACAATATTACATAACATAACAATAATGCTGTCTGTCAGCATTTCCCAGACAGGGCCTAAAATTCATGTCTAAAATAAGCAGCACAGGTATTTTCTGACAGGTATGGCCTTCTGGCCTTCACCTTAGGAGCCCTTTAGGAAAGATCAGCCCATGCAATGTAGGTACAATGGGTTTCAGGACCCCAGATGATACTCCAGTATTAAAGTACCACCTCAAGCACCATTGCTTCCCTGCTAAAATGTTTGTGTGAGCTGCACAAGTCATTTTACTTAACATTTTCTCACAGTTAGTCAGGATCTGCACAGGTACACCTCACAGAGGATTCACCATGGTTCCCTGGTGAATCAACATCACCCATGTGCCTGAGGCTGGCAGGGAGCTCCAAAGCCTTCAGCAAAAGCGAGAAGGCAAAGTTACTGTGCTGAGATACAGAAGATAAGATGCACTCAACATTTTTCATGTTTTTCAAAAATGTGGACAGTAGGTGCTATTTTGAGTGGATTGTAGCTACAACTTCATAAATAGAAAGAGCATGCACAACCTTAAAATTAATGCAACCCTTAAAATTAATTGCACCTTCTATATTAAGAGTGGAATTGATTATAAATGCTGATGTGAATCAAAATTACAGGAGCACACAAAAAACAAGTCATTTGCTGCACATAAATTTTATTTTGGTTAACATTCATTTGGTCTAGATTGTTGCACAATATACCCTACCCAAATGCTGAGGTGAGAATGTTATTCTGTGAATGATACCTACCTTAATTTATGCAGGTGTTTCTGTACCATGGACATTCCAAGGTCTAGAGAAAGACACTTGAGATATTTAATATATCCTACAAAACAGTACCTTTGACCAAGAATTTACTGTGCAATACACATGTTATTAGCAAATGATTTTCACTTGTTAAGAACAAAACCATAAAAAAATACGTTTGTTTTAGGTGTAGGTGCAAACAGTTGCTTTTGCTTCCTTAAGAGAATATTTTTTTAGAACAGTAGTATTCCTTTCTAAAGACTACAATATCACATGTCTCCAAAAAGACAAGTCCACAGGAGAGGGAGTTTTTTTGCATCATAACATAGCCAGTTTATAGTGGGTTTCCACTAAAAAAACGAAAGCATTTTACACTCAATGAAGAAGCCTCAAGCTTTCCAGCACTGTGATGTTCTCTTTCCTTGCAGCCACCATTCTTTAATAGCTATCTTAATGGCTTAAACAAGGTCCTTAAGGGACATCCTATGCCTCACACTGTATCTTCTGTAAGGTATATGTTTTTAAGTAACTGTGGCTGTATTTCATACCAGTAAAGGTAATTTGATTTGTGATAAAATATATATCAGGAAAGAAAGAAAAAACAATAGATAGTGACTTTTATTCTGGTATCTCTGGTACTGACCATTTATCTGTCTGGAGTCAAATCAGCAGCCTAATGCATAAACTGAAAAAAAAATTGTATGACTGCATCTTGTTAAGCTAAGCAAACTACCTGTTCAAATAAGTAGATCTTATTATAAACCAGATGTTTGTTCTTCCAAAAGCAAACAGAGGATGTACAAGGTAGCAAAGCACTGTTGTCCAACCTCTAGTCTTTGTCAAAACATGCAAACTGTAAATACTGTGCACAAATATACACAACATAAAAGCTAAAATAGCCATAAAAAACAGCACTGTTTCACAGAATTGCTGTTAAATGTGACCTTAATTTCATTTTCTCCCATTTTAGTCATTGGTGTTATTCTAGAAGTGCACCAAGCAAACAGAAACCAGAAAATAGCCTGCAACAAAGCAACTAGGCTCTATCTCCACATGCAGCTTGTGTCCTCAATGTCTGCACTGTGTCCACACCCTGCCTTTTAGAAGGCCATTTTTTAATGCACATCAAACTACAAATGCCACCTTCTGATAAGGAAAGGTAAGAAATCAAACTGGAGCAGTGCAGCTACGGTAAAGCAAGACTCATTTCAGTCATGAGAAAGTGGTTCTTCTCTGCACATGTGATAATATTAAGGGTCGATGCTGACAATATCTCTTCCTGAACTTAAACATCAGGTTAGCCTAAAAAATGGAGTAGTGCTCATAGTAAGACTATGCCCTCATTATCTGTATTCCTACAGGCAGCCATTATACCTACTCATTCTATTTTTATTTTCCTTACATAGCAAAGTTGGCAAGGAAAACACCTCAAGATCTCCCCCTGGAAAGCTTTTGAATTTGGCCTGTGTTCATAAGACTGTTAAACACTTCTGAGAGTCCCACCATCTTCAAATGCATCGCTGTAGTACAGGGAAGTAATTCTATCTCTTTTTCTCTAGAGTACAAAGACCTTTTCTACCCCAGTAGAAATTAAGTATATCTACAATAGTATGCACAAACTATTTCGGACACGGTGTGAAACCTATCCAGCTCTGAGGAGTCATTAATAATTAAACTGCAAAAGTATGCTAAATGCAGGCCATTGATGTACCTTATGACCAGACTGTAGCTGTAAATTGTGCCCTTTTCTAACAAATGAAATGATATACTACTAAGGCTCCTGAGACCTAGAAGTCAAAATACAGATTCAGATGGGCTACAAGGAAATGCAAATAAGCCACTAGTTATCCTGTTTGTAGTAAGGAGAAATATTGGGTTTTTGTTTAATAAAACTAAAGTAATGCATGAAATCCTAAGTCAAAACCGACCCAATACTGGAAAAAAATCAAGTTTTAGTCCCTGAACTGCCAATGACCCAATGAGACAGACTGGTTAAATTTTCTGGAGTTTGCTTTATTGGAGTATTGTTTTCTTGTGGTTTTTTGTGAGTTTAGTATGCTTTCTTTCTGTTGTTTTGGTTTCCCTCCAACCCCTTCCTTCTGCTATTCCAGCATTAAAAAGTTGAAATAGCTAATACAACACACCTACTTAATTAAGTCCTGGAGTTTTAAGAAACATTCACAAAGCATCATGGACACCAAAATTACTAAATTTTCCAAAACCAGGACAGAATTTTTGGGATGGGGAATCAAAGGAGATGGATGATGGATGTCAAAGGAGAGCTTTCTTCCTAGCAATTAAACTTTCCTCAGGTCCTGATTGTCAAAGTACTACCTCTTTCATCAAGAAAAGCTCTTTGCATTGACATCAAATTTTATAGGCCATCATTTAAATTCCTCTTAACAGGACAAAACATTTATTAAGATCTTTTAGAGATACAGGTCAAAACATCCCAAATATCAAGGCTAGTGGAGGACAAGTATTTAAGAGTATTATTTTTCCATGTCTAGTGTCAGTATGGGACAACCACCTAACTTGGATGCCCAATTAAGTCTCTGACTCCTGCTACTTTCTTTTTATTAGCTTGAGGCATCTAATGATAATATAGATAATATCCAACAACAATATACATACCACACTGTCCACCTGCACTAACAATACAGGGGACTCATTATTGCTATGGAAGGGCAATTCCAGTGTTCGCCTCATAAAATAACTTAGAAGAGAGGACAGTACAGAATGGCCTGTCTCCAAATTATATTCCCAAATAATGATCCCAGAACAGCTTAATTCTCTTAGCCTTACAGTAATTTGCTTTTCTCGACTCAGAGCTTTAAGATTTTATTGCTTTTTAAGTTAGCGATGAAAGATTTAATCACGGATTTGTTAGATTTAGCCCTTCAACACAGGCTTTTCCAGAACCTTCAGAGCTCCAGAAGGAGTCACAGTAGAAGCTCCCAACTACATATAGTATTGGAAAAATTTTGGATTTACCATGGATTTTCTTCCAGTAATAATTCACAGCTTGAATTTAGGAATAAAAAAAATCTATCACTGTGTCCCCAGCACCATCTGGGAGATCAGGCTTTTGGCAAAGAAAAATGGAGCAGCAATTGCTTAGCAGCACAGGAAATCAATGACTTCCCCACTCAGGGCTGAGCAACAGGCTGCTCCTGCTGAGCACGGAGTCATTCACTTCCCTTCCTGCCAGAAAAGCTGCTCTGTACATGGAGACAGCCAAGTCCCTGGTACACCTGCAGGGCACACACCCCCCTTCCTCTAAACCCTGACCTTACCAGGAGGGTTAGACAGAGTTACACAATTCCATGCATATATCCAAAAGGGGAAGGAATGTGGTGATGGCAGTCTCTTGGGAGAGCTTCTGGACACCAGGGCTTCAGGCTACAAGGTAGTTAACAAAACCACTTATTAAAGCTCCAGCCGAAGCTCATGAGTTGACAAAGGATTCAACTGAACTATGCCAACGTAAGGGCCAAAAAAATCTGGACATCCCTTTTGCCCCAGTGGTAGAATAATACCAGGTAATTGCAGGAATTAGAGTTCCAAAACAGGTGTAAAGAGTTTTTTTTGTTTGTCCTAAGCACAATTGCTAAAGGGGAGCTTTAAATAAAAAAAGATAAAAGCAAGTACTTTATTTGGGAGACAACACTGGCATCCTTCCAGGCTGCACTTCTTCAGAGCTAAACCACAGGTTTATTTACATATAAAATACAAAGCATATGCATTCCATTTTTACTGAGAGGGTTTGCAGGAACCTGAATAATCATTCAAGATCTTCTGTCAATGTGATAACAAAGACTACCACTGACCTCTGCAGCTTTAAAATCTCAACTCCTTCCTCAAATGTCTTAGTGCTCCTTGGAGCATGACACAAGGTAAGGAAGAACAGGAGATGAGAGGTTCCCCTGACACATGCTTCACCTTTGCCACAGACAAAAAGAATTTCACATCCACATTTTCCTCCAGGTCAAAGTTCCCAATAAAGTCACAGTAAGGAAATCATTGTAGGCATGTACACAGCCTCCAAGAACCGTACTAATGTGGGTAACTGGGGTCAGAGGTTACTGACACAAAACAGCAGATGGAAGGGACTTCTGGTCAAGCCAGACTTGGCCCTGATTTGAACCAGTGTTCTGAATAAGCAGCTTGTCCTTTACTCAGCCCTCTCTGAGATCAGAGTACTGATGTAGCTGTTCCTGGAGCTATGCCTGCACATCAGCCCCAGTAACTGCAGGTATGTTAGGACATCACCAGATCTTGCTGAGCCTTTATTTACCTGTATCAGGCAGGATTTGGCAGCATCTCACAATATCAACACTGTTTGCTGCATATCTGTGAATCATTGAACCAAGAATCTGTAAAAACACAGCTATATTACAGCAGAAATATCATGGTCTCTAGCAGCTTCTAGCTTCTCAGGGACAATTCTTCAGTTTAATAAGTTACATCTGTAAATGCAAATATCTGCCTTATTTCTCTAGAGTCACCATTGCTCTAAATCAATTCAGGTCACGCTGAAATTAGCCTTGCCCTTCAGCAGGTTAAGAGCTTCTCTCGTTTTGCTATAATTAATACATGTCCATAGAAAAATTACAAATAAAGTGAAAGACAAAAAAAAAGTGGGATTATTCTGTCATTTTTTTTCGTGTCCCTCTGTCCCCAAGTTCAATAAGAAGCCTCTCAAAAATCTCACTCTGCTGCAATTTAATAAGTCAGCAAAAAAGAGACACTGCTTGAAGGTATTTCACAGAAGAAATAACATGTAACCTACAAGAGACTCCTCACTAAATGTGAGCACCACATTTCATCCTACCTGTATTCCTGCAATAGGGAAAAAAGATCATTCATTTTCTAAGCCTGCACCTTTCTTCATTGTCCATTTTAGGTGCAATAAGATTCATCGTTCAGTCACTCTGGAGAGCAGTAGGTCTGCATTTATGATGGTGAAACGCGTCCTCACTGTTTGTTCTTACAGTTTACGGAAAGCCAAGTACAATGACTCATAAAACTGCTGCAAGAAAAAGCTGAAACAAGTTAACAGAATGAGCTTCTCTTAAGCGACATCCTTCATCCTACGTTTCCGGCATGCAGAGCCAAAACCGCATCACACTTTCAACAGAACAGATTTAGAGCTATTATTTATCATAAGTGGCTAGACCATCACCAAGGCCAAGCAATGCTTCGTGGTGTTCCTGAGCTGCTCACAGATCTTAAGTACACTACAAGCAGTAGAAGGTCTACATTCTAGGGCAAATGGGACTCTCTTTTACTCATGAACTACTCGTTTCCTTTTGGAAAATTGTATTTTCTTCATGCTGAGAATGGTCATCATGAAAATTCTTACCTGTTTTCCATCTAGTGTGTACAAGCGTTTCACCACTCCTGAATCCAGCTTGATGGCATCGGTTATATCAGTAAGAACCTGTTCAAACGAATGTGCTGTCTTCTTGTTGAGCAGAATCCGGACTGCTTTCCGTGGCTTCACTCCGCTCCTGATGATAGTGACCAGTTTAGGCCGAATGAAATCCTTATTCTCTTTTGTATCGGGAGTACCTCCTTTAGCAGTGGCAAGAGATGGCACCGAACGAGAAGTAGAAGTTGTCTTAACATTCACTGACCAGTTTGGGTTTACATTCTTTGTGTACTCCAGTTTCTTGAAGGGTTCTATGGAACCACATACATAACTTTCCCCTGTGGAAACAAAAGCAAAAGTCCAGCAAGTCAGATTGGAGAGGGAAGGAAAAAGAGAAATGCAGGAAAATACAAAATCAGATCCTCCTCAAATTATTAAATATTTTTCTTATCATTCTTGATCTACAGTGCATAAATATTGATCTCTTCCCTTCTCAGATGCTACTGACTACAAAATGAGTGACCTTTTAAAGATCACTCTTCAGCTAACTGTTCAAGAAATGCTGTTACAAAAATCCTTGAAAGCAGCAGTTTTCTTATCAGAAAACACTCTTTGCAATGGGGATCACTGCTGTCAGTAAACACAGTATAAACAGTGTTTGTATTTCACTGGCTGCCCAGCCCCAGCACATTATCACAGTACTCTCCCAGCCTTCATGCTTAAGTGGCCCACTCCTAAAAAAACAACAGGCCACAAATACTTCAGAGGAGATACTGTGAAACATTAGGAAAAAAATATAGGCTAAAAATAACTTTTTTATAAAAAGGTGGATGAAAGTGTCATGGAAATGTGTTAACATTTGATTTTTTTCAAAGCTGCAGGCATCATAAGCCCAGGATAGGTATAGACAATAAACCTCCCTGTATTATTTACTGACTAAATACATAATATGTGGAGAAAGGAAGACAAAGAGTAGCAATTAGAGACTTCTCATCACAACAAATTTACCATACTTAAAAGAAAAATAGTGGTTATTAGTTCCTTTTTCTGTCAGAGCATTATCTAAGTAAAATATTTTTGCAAATACCACACCCACACAACTTCTGGGGAACAGGAAATCAGCCAGAAAACCCAGTACCCTGTAGATTAGCACCTGAAACCAGTCCAGCTGAAGGCTGCTGTGTAAGGGGCGCCTGCTTGGGTGCTCCCAAACTCTCCCTTGGGCTTGACTCTGTGTCTGTGCTGGATGGGTTGGATCAGCTCAGTGATCTGACTGAACATACCAAAAACATTACTTTGCAATATCAAGCTGATCCAATTCATCCTCTGTCTGGAGAAAAAAAAACAAACAAGCCAAACAAAAATCGAGAAAACTCAAAGAACCCAATACTAGATCTAGCAAGACCACACCTTCTGGCAGCCTGCAGTTAAATCACAAATAATGCAAGATCCAATACCACAGAGACATCTGAGATGTTTTAGTTCTTCTGGGTTCAAGAGTTCACTGTTTGCTAACAGCACAGAGGTCTTCATGTCAGAAATTTAGCCCAGGGTAACAAAACCAGAACAAAACTCAGTGATGCACCTCCTATGTCTGAAAAAACATGTAAGAACCAAAGATACTCCTAATGATCCCTACCTCTAAGGAAAGGGGACTCACAGTTCATCATTAAAAGAAAAGTAAGTATTAAAAAATTCTGTCTTCTGGACAGAAACATTAAGGTTTCAAGGCACCAAACCCAATTCCACAGATATATATTACAGCACACAAGGAATGCAGGCAAGATACACAGAGTGACCACATTTAGAAAAGGAAGCAGGGAACGCTGGGACTCGAGGCTTGGATAAAGGTAGGCTCCTCCTTTTAGCCACTGCTTATATACAAGATAGATAGATATGTATATGAAAATATCTGAGTAGAAAGGCTCAGCTACAGTAATGAGTGGTCAAACAGTGCAGGCTCTCCTTTATCCATGTCCCTGTCCAATTGTTCTAGTGCTAGCCACTCAGTTACTGCCAGGTCAGAATGCACCCACAGAACCACATCCACAAAATTAGAAAGTTTTAAGGGAAAAAAAAATAAATCCTACTATAAGACTACTCTCAGTAAAATAAATATCTGCTCTATAAAATAATTTGCAGAAGTCTCTTTTCTAAATTTTTAAGAAAAATTTATTCTTGTCTACACTTGTGTTTGCAGTAAGATGTACAATCCACCAGCAACCTCTTTTTTTTTTTTTTTGAGGGGAATATAAATCTGGATTTTCAAGTTCAGACCTATTAGGGAAATTGTTCACCTCAGCTGCACAAAATATCATTTATTTAAAATCAAATCCTCAAATTAAAACTCACTTCTCAAAGGGTAGGCTCATAAACAAATGTCGATACACAGTGTACTCAGAAAATTTACATTTCATTTATTAAGAACTCTTTTGGTTCCCCTTCTTGAAAGGACAGCGTTCCACACGATTTTTAATATCAGCTACATTTAAAGGTCAGATGGATTTCTCGTAGCATTTAACTGCACATCAGCTCTTCATTACAAAACTAAGTTTGTAAGAACGATCATTAAAAAAGGACCAATAGAACCACTGAAGCTTTGGGATTGTTTGAACACAAGAATTTTTGTCTTTCCCTCATTTCCAGTGGTACCATAATTACATCAATAAAATATTTACACCAAGATAATTTCCTCCCTTCAAGAGGCTCATATTTAGCTACAGAACACCTGGGAGGTAGAGCATCCAAGGCCTTTTACAGGGAAATATCTTTAGTAAGAACTATTTTATATAGGTTAATAGAAATGCAGATACTTCTTCCATAATGTTGTTGTTTTCAACTATTTTAAACATTAGCCAGACACGCAATTTTCATGCATGCTGGTCCTAAGGGTCAGGCATGTAAGAATAAAGAATCTTTAGCACCTCTGGTGATTGTATGCAGAGTAAATCTCAAAGAAAGGGACAAAAGGTCTTCACCTAGATTTTCATTCCCTTCTTTTCCACCAGTACTGTCAGGAGAGAAGACTGTAAAGTTTCACAAGGGGCATGGCTCAGAAGTCAAATATATCTATCGCCTGCTTTAGCTATTGCTTCCTCATGATCAGATTTGAGTAATTGGCAGCTGGAAGAAGAAAGTAACAATCTCCAGACACTAGATTCCTAATAGAACAAGTATTGAGAAGGATTCTTTGAAGAAACTGGATTAAGCAAAGGGCATAGACAACATAGCCCATTTAAAAGTGTCAATTTGATTGCAGCTCCCCAGGAGAGGGGAGCAAGTGTTTCACAGTGCAGTCAGCTGTCACTAATGGAATTTTGACTCTTGATTACAGTATCAATAGCCATTAGGAAAAGAAAAGAGGAGCACCCAGCTGCTTTGGGAGATCTGGCATTGAGGGAAAAAAGTGATTACTACACCTTAGAAAGTATCCCTTTCCTGGGAGCCTCTTTACAGCAACAGTGGAAATGAAACACCACTGGAACCTTTCAAAAAAAAGATGTACAGCACCTCTTGGTAAGTTTCAAATCACTAATCCTACTATTTATTTTTTATAAATGGTCAACACTTCAGGAAATACCGTCTGGAACAATAAAATTAATCTTAGCATTGAGAAATTAATCAGAAAGCTAGTCATGTAGAAGGGCAGATCTCAAAACAATGTTTATGTTAAAAAAAACACCAAACGAAAAAACAACTACCCACAGTTACACATCTGTCAAAATTCAATGCAGCTAAGCTATCAGAGACATGGAACACCGGAGGATAGCTCTTATAGGTCATGACACAATTTCAAGACATGCACCACTTACTAAATATTTTTTTAAATGGTATCTGTGTGTACAAAGTGGTTGCTAAGGAGACATTGAATCAATGCACATAAGTACTAGAGCTTTCCTGATGTGTCTCCCTGTTTTCCACATTGGTACTAGCAGTTAATTTGCTTTCTTCAGCTTCCTGATATTCTTCCTATAAGAGCGACCAAGGCATCATCTCTTAAAAGCCATTTTTTGTGTTGCTTTTATATGTTTAAGGTGACTTGGCCTAAAGCAGCTTCATGAGGAAGCCAGTTGATCTTAGGTGGAAACCCTGGCAAAGGAAGAGAGAACCTGTTTGAATCACACAATCAGAGAGGGAACATAAACCCCTCTTTGCAGAGGTCAGGACTTGCCAATTTATGGAAAATAGTGTTGATTCCTTGGAGTACAGTATGTAGTAGGAACATAAAGATAATTTATTACATAGCAGTGATTTAATTTCCCCAACAGATAGAGCAAGAAATATGTTTAGAGGATGGGGAAGGGACTAGCACCCCCAGCACTCCATACCCAGGCATACTTTCCTTCTCTCACTTCTGCCCTTTGGTTTTATACATACAAAAGAAAGAATCTCAGTCTCTCAGGAGAAAGGACAAAGAATTCTGACTGTGCCTTACCACACAGAGCAGATTGCAAAAGGAAGATGACCTGAATGAAATAAATTACTGATACCTGATAGTTCCCAAATGCGTTAGTTAATAGAACAGTAACCTACTTTAACTACATTGCTCCTGCCTTGTCTTTCTGCAGGCTCTGAAAAAATGCAGTGGTGCAAAAGAGATGGAGCATCTACAGGAAATAAACTGACCTACACACGTTCAGCTAGCAATCAGATGCACCAGAAACTTTAAATCAGATCTCCTCTGACCTTTGAAAGGACTTCTTTCACAAACTTTCCTTCTTCTCAGTTCAGATCAGAAAGTTCTTTTTTTTCCCTCATCAAAAGCCAAATAAAAATACTTCCTCTTCCTCTGCCCCCTCAAATTTCTGCAATCTTGTTACAAGTAAGATATACACTGTACACCCTTAAAAAAAAACACCACCAAAAATAATGTAAAGCACCTAGAATAAGAAACCACATGGACTTTCCAAGAAGCTGTTAAGCAAAACACAAAAATAATCAAGCAGTTAAGGGATTAACAAAATAATCAAATAAACATTGCCAGTACAACCCTCTACTATTTTATGCAACAGGATCATTCAGCTGTTTGTTTATTAAACAATATAAGGACTGCAGCCATCTCTGCCACAGGATTCAGTCCAAGTTTCCCTAAATTTGATAGCCCTGGATCAAGTCCATGATAAATATCCAGTGTAAATTTAATCCTACAAACAAATGTCCACATAGATTCAGCTCTGCAAACATTTAAACAGATACTTTACTATTATTATTTTGATAACACATTACACATGCATATGAATCTTTCCAGCCCATCAATTCCCAGCTGCTGAGGTAGGCATGATCCAGAAGAAAGAAGCCATAGAAGCTCTAGAGCATCAGAGACCATGTCAATCAATTCCTAAAGTCTGACCTGGCTGGGCTTCTCACCAACAACACCCAAGTGGTTGGCAGAGTCAAGAAGGCAGCAGGAATACTGGGAAGGAGAGGGAGAAGCTGAGGTATGAGAAATGAGGTGATAATAGGAGTAGCAAGACCCATATATACAAGAAGTTAGGAACACTTGCAGCCCATCACTTCAGCAAGGAGACATTGCCTTTTGAACCCTCCTCTGGCAGGCAGCTTCTCTGAGCACAAACTGCCTGCCTCCATCACGAGAGCCTCCCCGCAGTCCTCATGTGACCCAGCATCTCCTCTGCCCTGCAGCAAGGTACACATCTCCCAGGAGTTATTAGCTGGTTACAGCTATTACTGGATTTTAAAGCTGGTTTATCTGCATCCTTTCAAACTGCTCCTTCAACAAGGTTTGCAGTTCTGAGTAATTTTCTTTTTCAGATTATTCCTTAAAACTGTTTTTGCCATTATGCCTACACAAAACATGCACACACAGATAGAAGTCTTTAGAATCATTTGGCAGTGCACCCAATATTGACATGTGACAAAATTGTTTCCCAGTATGCTCTCAGCCTTGTGGTCTGGGGTTTTTGGTTTGTCTTTGACTGCCAGCTCTCAGCTGCAGGTTTCAGCTTTGTGGTAGGTGTTGCAGAAACCTAAAACAATCAATTCTGATTCACACCCAAGACTCTGAGGTAATATTATAATTAAAAAAAATGAGAAAGGGATGCAGTTCTGGCTATGGATTGATTCTGTGGTCTTTGTTCCACATAGCAGGGCCCCAGGCATAAAACCTGTAAATATTCTTTGTTTCAGAGTTATCTTGCAATGTTCATTGGTTATTTTGCAGGTAAGACCTCTCCATCTTCATCTTTAAGGATGATACGGTTTTGGAGAAGCAAAGTCCTTTCCTTATACTTCCTTTATAGCTAAAAAATTTAGCCTTCAAGAACAACTTCATCTTTATTGTTTCTACATGCTCTGATTGCATGTCATGCCTAGGGAATAAAGTCATGTCACATTCAGAATCCATTCTTTAAACATAAGAGGGTCCTAACATCAGAGCTGACAAAAAGGAGGAACCTGAATCCATTGCATAATTTCCTTCATGTAGGGTGACAGAAGTTACAGACTATGTGAAACTTTTTACAAGAGTACGTACCCCCTGTTTTCAAATTCCAACAAATCTCACATGCCTAAGTCTTAAGAAAAACAAAAAACAACCAAACAAAAATACAAGGGGGGGGAAAATGAAAACAAAAAACCAAAAACAATCAAACCACAGAACCCACAAAACCCCCATGCCCAGAGAAGTCATTACTTTCAAATAAAGAGAAAACACGACCACACATCTCCAAATAATCTACAGCATCAGCATACAGCCATGCCAGCTCTGAACCGTATGCATAATGAAACTAAATGTAACTGAAGCAAAACAGCTCTTTTACAATCTCTTTCCTTTGGGACTGTCTTTCATGCAGTTTTGTGTATTTAGCTCTGGGATGACAGTGGCTGCTGTCTCATTTCCCCCAAGAGCCTCTCTGTCTTTATGTATCTCATGAGAAGGTAAGAGTACAGGAACTTCCTCACAGGCATAAAGGCAAAAAAACAACTCTAAAAATCAAGGGTTTATACATTTGCTTTCCATTGCAATCACCAAATCAATGCCCCCCCCCCCCCAATCACGTAAATTCATAACACTCTCAATATATTAATTAGTGAATTCACACAGGAAGGGAATAGCCTCACCATGAAGAAAGCAATGCTTCCTATTTCAGTAGTTGGAGCACAAATGTCATTTGGCAAGAGGCAAAAATCAAGTGATTTTCCAGCTATTTAAACACAAAGCACAGCTTCAAGCTAATTAATGCTGTACCAGGCAAGCCAAACGCTAATAAATTTGTATAGTAAAGAGTGCAAGGGGCTTATGCAAAAACCATCACTGAGCTAATAATATATGAACCCATGCTCCACTGTGAAGTTCTGCAAGTGAAACAACCTACCCTGCCATTTTATACAAATAAACAGAAGCCCCTTTTCAGATAGAATGAGGATGTAGCTCTCTTCTTCCACACAAAGACTGACTTCTGTAAATCCCATACACTTAATGGGACAAGAAAACAAGACTGTCCTCCTTGAACTATACCAGTAAGGGAAGATGTATTCACTGAAAGGGTAAGGTATGAAGTCCCACAGGACAAAAAGAAATCCCAATTGCCTTCTTTAAAATAACCCTAGGCTCTCGCACTGTCATTCATTTTGACTGACTGATTAATAACTGGCATTATTCTTCACTAGGGCGCCAAAATAAACCAACCTTACAGGTTGCTGGATTTATTTCTGAATTCAGTTCTTTTTCAAAACTGGTTCTGACTGGCTGCAAAAGGACTGTGCAAATCAACCTTAACATCAATGAAGCTTGCTTCTTGTTGAGCATACCAATCAAATAAGCAAATGCACAAAGATTGCTTTTAAAACAGACGTTGATTAATATTGGTCTGTCCCCCCAGAAATTGATTTTCTCTAGCAATTAAATACTGTCCTGACAAATGTAGTTTTAACTGTGCCTTAAAATTGATAACATTGCTCCTAAGACCAGTTTCCTTTCTACTTCACTACACCTCAGGTCCTAACCTCCAAACCTGTTACTTAGACAGACAGTCCCGCCCCTTCAATTTTCTTCCAGGAGCATCTTCATGTTGTCCCCTAGTTTCCTTTTAACACAAGGAAGATTATCAAGAATATCAGGCTCTCAATACTGAAAAAGCTTTCCTCTGCTTTGACAAAAAGGAGACAACCCAATGGTGGCTGAACACCTGCTATGCAAAGATGTGGTCCTCCTTCAGGAGCCACATTTGGCATTACCCTTTTATTCTTCTCATTTTTCCCATATTAGCCTTCTTCTGATCCTCTCATTTCCTCCTGGTACTGCAAGTTCTCTCACCTGGTGCTAAGAATGAAAATCACATATAAATTACAATCTCTGTTACAACTCTAAATTGGCTGTCTGGTGGCCATCTATCCATTCTTTATTGGTTTGTCCATGGCACACTGGGGCCAGAGGTAAGATGGAAACAAAAATGAATGAATTGTTCCACCTTTATTTATTTGGGACACAATCAAGCACCTGCATTTAAACCTCACAGGTAAGAAATTCTCATTTATGGCCATGTGATAGTCAATGTCTTCATACTCTGCACATTCTGATGTTTTACACTAAAAATCCACTGCAGTCCAGAAGCGCTTCATGTAGGAAAAGCTACTTTACCTATTCGTAAAACTTGTGAAATGTATTATTAATTTTTAAGTGTAATACTCAAATTGATTAATGCTGACAGCTTCTTTTGGCAGTAGAACGACCACTGAAGGAGTGATAAATTTGTTCTCAATGGGCAAATTAATGACTGTCATGTCTGACATTTGAAAGTTACCATGAATTGTCAGTTCTGACCAAATCACTGGTGATGGCTTGTACTGCAGGTACATGAGCCTCTTTTACAGACTACGTAAGATCTCTACAACTACCCGAAGGAGGTTGTAGCAAGGTGGGTGTTGGTCCTCTCTCACAAGTAACAAGCAACAAGACAAGAGGAATAGCCTCAAGTAGTGCCAGAGCAGGATCAGATTGGGTGTTAGGAAAAATTTCTTCATGGAAAGGGCTGTCAAGCATTGGAATAGGCCATCCCTGTAAGTTTTTAAGATGTGCAGACGTGACACTTAGGGATATGATTTAGTGGTGGCCTTGGCAGTTGTGGGTTAATGGTTGTACTCAATGATGTAAGAGATCTTTTTCAACCTTACCAATTCTATGACTGGGGAAAAGGGATAGGCTACAAAGGAAAAAATGTTTACAATCTACCCCAGCTGAATCACAGCTGCAATATTTATGCCACCCAATGAGAAGTTAGCATTTTACTTAAGGCATATTTACCTGTAGAGAAAAGATAGAGCTCTTCATTAGGCTGCACAGACTTAAAAAACCAAAAACATCTGAACTGAATTTCACACAGGTTTCATTAGCACCACAGACCTTTTGAAGTTTAACAGACTAAACTCTCATTGGTACTTTACCCTGCATCTTTACGAAAAGAAGGATAGATGCAATCTTCAGAATCTAGGAGTTCAACACTATGTTGAAAGGAAAAGGTTAGACACGTTCAACAAATAGGAAATAAGTAGCAAGGCAAAAACATTTCAAGATTATTATATTAAGATATTCACAATTCTATTCAGACAATTGAAAATCCTTTCTTTATCAATAAGAATACCATTACCTCTTTTTGAAAGACTTAACAGATTAGACAAAGGCTGACTCAAACTTAGCCTTACACCTCCAGATCTTACTGCTCACCTTCTACTAGCTGGTCCAAGGAGGAAATCTTCTTGGAGCCATCAATTGTATAGATTGTTCTCACTCCCTGGGGCAGGTTCACATTGTCGGACAGAGTTCGGGTCAGGTCAGCCAGGAGAGCTTCAAAGGATCTAAACCGGTCAGGGGAGATGGCATATACAATCCCTTTGAAATACCGGTCTCCGTTACGATAGAAACGAACTTTCTTGGCTTTCTTCTCAGAACTCAGGGTCTGTAGAGTACGGGTTCGGTAAAAGCTGCAGTGGGCACTGTGAGTAGGGCTGGGTAAACCATTCACCCGGGACCCTCTACCATATCGCTGCGCTTTATCACGCTCATCAAAATGCTCCAGCTCCATATCTCTCCCAAGGGACATCTTGAAATTCAACCTAAGGAATGCACAAAGGAGAGAAAAAGCTTAAGAAACTAAGAAGTTTTAAGGAGGACAGTTTAAGACTTCCTGTTCTATATGTGGTTCTTACAGAGGACTACTTTCTAGGTTGAGAAAAATGTTTGAATAAAACCACACTCCATTCACATGGTCATTTTACACATAAGCCTCTTGCCATGCTGTAAGAACTACAGTTAGACGTGTAACAACATCACTCATGAGCCCAAATGCTAACGATATGCAAACACTGAGAAGTGTTTGTCCCAATTCAGTATGTTGGAAAATGAGGTGACGAAGCTGACCTACTGGAAAAAAGGAACAAATGCATCAGCTTTCTACTTTTTCTCATGTTATATTCAGGTGCTATTTGAGTCTCATCTACCTTCTAAACTGTTTGCCACCACCAAACTCTTGGTTCCAATCGTGATCTCAAGAGGTGTTGTTTCAGAAGGACAGCCAGTTGCCAACAACTAAGCAATTAAGAAATTTGCAGAGGAACAGATCTGGCATGTTGGAAATGAGAATCAGGACTATCACTCATAGTGGGTCAATCCCAATGTTAGAATCTACCTGCATATTCCAACCATTGGTTTCCTCACAGCCTAAGCTTTGTAATAAATTACTTCAGTTGTCTTTGTGCAAATGTTTTACACAGTCTGAACCAACAGAAGGGCTCAAAGGACATGAAATTCTATAAAAATATGTTAGAGGGAGACAGTGTTTTTCAATGAGCAAGCTACTTCAGTGCTCTATGTCTTGCAAGATGTATTACTAATATCCTAAGCCTAATACTCAAATTGATTAAGGCAAACAGCTTCTTTTGCCATCACCAAAGGACTAATAAAATCAGTGTAATTGAGCAAATCAGCAGTTGGTGTCTTCCATGTTAGAAACACCCATCAGCCCTGAACAAAACAATACCAGTTGTTCAATACAGTTTACATAAATTGAAGTTCACATGTCCTGAAATAAAATCAAGGAGGAAAATACTTCTGTTCAATTTTGACAACCAACCCAAGACTAAATAGTACAAAGTGCACATTACTCTTCACAAATAGAAGACACAAAAATACCAAAAAAATAAAATTATCAAAATATCATTAGCTTCAAAACATATTCATTTTCATTTAGGAGCCACCTAGATTTGCAGTTGTCTGCAGAATAGTAAAGCACTGTAAGTTTATTTATAGCACAGATACATAGACCTAATTTAGAAGTGGCCTCTCTCATTGATTTCCAATAAAAAGACAAAAACCAGCAAGCACTAGCTTTGTTTCAACCACTCATATTGATGTGACCATTAAGAAAAAAAGATGTATTCAAACCAGCTGTAGAACAGTGGGAGGAAATAGAGAAAAACTTACAGATGCTCTTTGGCTTGCAGAAGTTTGTACTAAACCAGTGATTATATAGCTGGACCCTGATGCTGCAAAGCTGTAGGTGATGTGCTCAGCACCTTCTCAGAGCAGTCCATGTGCTGGACTAGCACAAGCACCTAAGGCAAATGTGGGGCCCCAGTGGAAATTATTTACCCTACTTTGGTTACAGCTCACAACTGATGACATTGTTACATTGACACAGGATCACATGCTTATGTATAAATGCAGGATTTATACTTGTAAATCCTTTAAAAGTACCTACACCTAGTACAGTGTGAGTGTGTGTGTGTGTGTGCTTTCCTATATATATAAGAAAAAGACTAATCTCTGCTTTTCCCATGCACACTACATCCCACTTCAGTGAAATGAACAAGAACATTTGCTGTGGCATTTCACTGATGCTTCTTTATAGGTTAAATGCAAAATATAGCTTAGTGGCCATATTTTAGGATTGAGAACACACCACCACGGCTTCCATGTTTAAAAAAAATTTGTCATTTATTTTAACTCACATCCAGTCCCAGTGGGAACCTGTTATTGAGATTTAACTATCCCAGAATGCACAATTCAGAAACTGTATCTCTGTAGAAATTCCCGTGCCAAGAAAAATGGATTTTTCTTAGGTCTGCTGATTCCTTTACTCAAACCATCTCAAATATACACCAAAATTCCACACACGCCCCCCCAAAAAATATAAAAATAAGAAGTTTAGAAGAAGATATACTCTTTCAGCTTTATTAATTTTAGATGAGGGGAGGAAGTAGTGCCAGTCACTGTCCTTTCTTTCACACGTTTATGCTTTTATCAATAATGCCTATAATTCCCAACTACGTCCTTAAAACCGAACTAGAGCTCCCCTTTAGCTCCACAGTTCTGGTATGTATAGAAAAGCATGTTTAAACCACAAGGTCAGAGCAGACAAAGAAATCCTAAACAATTTGATCTGATATTTCCGTTTGTATGCATAAATACATAGTCTTATACAGGCAGATACAGAAAAACGAACAGACACGCCCCTGAAAAACCACCATGCCAACACTTCACACCCTAACATCTGTTAAAGAATCATTTATAATCCAGGTGTGGGTGATCATTCCCATGGAAAAAAAACACACATGCTGATAAAAAACCCGCACACGCCGCGATGTGTCTGGGACCCAGCGCAGATCATAAGGCGACGAAGCAGCAGGATGACCACGAGTCACCTGCGGAGGGCGGCGGGTTTGGTGGGGGAACACGGATACATGCGGCAGCGGGTTCACGAAAAGATGGGTTTCATTCTGCTGGGGTGGGGGAACGGCGTGTGAAACATCCCCACTCCTCTGGAGGCGGCACCAGGCTCCTCAGCCCCCCGCGACCCTCAGGGTGCCCGAGCCGGGACCGCCCGGGGCAGGGCAGCGCCGCGCCCGCTCCCCGGGGCCGCCCGGGGCTCCCGCAGCCCGGCCCTCGCCCAGCACCCGCGGAGCCGCCGCCCCACACAATGGGCACAGGTGCATCGCTCCGCTCCGCCGACCGCGCCCCGGCGGCCCCGCACGCCGCAGCCCCCGGCAGGACAGGGCAGGGCAGGCACGGCCCCGGCCCCGGCGCTTACCTGTTCTCCGCAGCCTGGCGGGCACCTCCTCACTCAGATTGCCGGCCGGGCGCGGAGGGAAGGCGGCGGCTCGGAATAGGAAGCGGCCAAAGAGCGGCGGCTCCCGCCCTCCCCCCGCGACCACCCGGCTGCAGGCGCAGTAGTTGCCGCAGAAAGCGGCTCCGCTGCCTTTGTTACGCCTCCCCTGGCTGTAGCGCGCTGCTGGGGAGCCCGGGCTGCAGCTGCTTCGCCTTTCTTCTGCTGCTGCCGGTTGCAGTGATTTGCATTAGCCCGGCCCTCATTGAAATGCGGCTCTTCACACCAGCCTCTCCCAGGCGCTCTCCAGAGGGCGGCGCCGCCGCCGCTGTCTCCCCCTCTCTCCCCTCCCGTTGCGGGCTCGCTCTCCCATCGGCGCTGCGGGAATGCCGGAGCCGCTCCGGGCACGGCGCCCTGCCCGCGCCGGGTGCCAGCCCGGCCCCGCCGGGACCATCGGGCACCATCCCCGCGGGATCGCCCCGGGGAGCATCCCGGCCGCACCGCGGGTCGCTGCCCGCCCGGCGCCTCCCTCCGCCCGGACAGCCCCGGCCGTGAGACGTGCCCGATCCGGAGCTGCCGTACCCGGGGCAGAGATGTGCCTGGCGACGGGGGCATCTGGCCCGGGTCCGAAAAGCGCCTTGGGAAGCAATTTTAGCAAATGTGAATGTTGGCGTTTCCAGGAGGTTCGCCTGGGCGCGAACTACTGAAATCCCACCGAGTCCCCAAAGCCCCATGACACGGTTTGGGTGCTGAAGGTGGGATCGATGTGGAATTTCGGTATTACAAGAAGTGGAGCCATTATTCACACCACCCACTTAATTACAGCTGATCTTGGACGTGACTAACTTCCATAGATGCTACGGGTTTAAGGCTGAAATTTCTCAGAACATGTATGGCCAAAGGTATCTCGGGCTTACTCAACACCTAAGCCCATCAGGTTTTGGAGTATGTCAGCTAAGTCAACCTCCACCCAAAAATTCAGCCATACTTGATGCTGGGAAACATTTTGGGGGTGAGATCCTTCTCGAAGTGAAGGTTTGTTCTCCTTTGTGCAACAAAGGCTTCAGCCCTCTTCTGCTTGTCAGGTAAACAGCCTATGGTCCAGGGGGACATGGAAGGGAAGAAAACAGTCTGTCCCTTCTGTTGGAGCTGCTCCACTTTGAAAGAATTAAAAATGCATTAGATCAGAGAGAGGGAATTAGTCTGTAATATCATGGTTATGGCACTCATTTGGGAAGGACAAAAGATGGCTTTGTGTGTCTGTATTACGGACAATTTATGTGTTTTATATCCATAAGTCCAGAGACAATCAGTGGAGCAGGGACTGAAGCCCAGAACGCCCTGCTCCCGTTGAATGGAGGCTCCCATTGAATCTGTCTGAAGGCAAACCAAGCTTTCCATCTACAAAAAATGTAAGAAGCTCAAAAGAAGGGGATGGAGCACTCCCTTTCTTTTCCCCTAGAGAAGTCCACATGTAGGCTCTTGGGAGACAGGAAATTCCCTAAAGGAGAAAAATGAATTGCCCTGTGTTCATCATCCTGGAGGAGTTTTTTAATCACTGAAGAACAGATTAGACAGAAGTCTTCTGGCTACACATATTTCCTTATTTTTTGAAAGAGAAATGAACACCTCAAACCTTCAGAAAAACCTCTCCCCAAAGGAGTAATAGTATTAAAATACCCAAACATCAAAAAGAGTCAGAACTCAATGGACAATTGTGTCCTCAGCACACTGTTATCACCTAGCTTAGTTTTTGTGGATCTTGTTCCAAGACACTTAACTCTTCCCCTATGAGGTGCAGAGTCACTTTACTATAAAGGCTGATGTTTTTCAGGTGCAAGTTCCTAAAAAATGAGCATGTCCACATTGAGTATTTCACCAGCTTTTTAGTCTGCTGCATTTGAAAATGTTTTGGTCTGTGCTTAGACAAAACAGGTACCAGTGATATTGTTAGCTTCGGTATACTTGGGGGAAGAATGGAAACTAATATTAAAAGAATTCTGGTAGTCTTACAACAAAACTTTATTCTTTAAGACACTTCTTTTGTAGGTCAAAAATCAAATAAAATATTCATGACAGTCTTAAATGATAAGAAAAAACAGACAATCACAAAGATTAGAAATGAAAAATACCATTATGGTCCTGAAAAAGGAGGGTTCTTTAACATTCTACAGTGCTATTTTGTTCAGTTCATTTTAAATGACTCATTTAAATGCCTTGCGGCTTCTGCTTCCCAAAGGAAACATCCCTTTAAAGTTGAATTCTTCCAGTGATAATGATTTTTCTTTTTCCTGATGATCAGGTTAATGGAAGTTTCTTACATTTCAACTCGTTACTTTAGCTATAGTGCCCTGCATTCACGTGCATAATTTATTTCTCCCATTGGTGTTTACATCTCTCTGACATGTATTATTTACATCTAGCCTAAGTGTTCAAAATATTTCACAGATGTTCAAGACCTTCACTCTGACTATATTAAAAAAAAGGTCAAAAGAAAAGAATACAGTATGAATCAAGGCAAAAGTATAAACCCAGTAGGAAAGAATCTTTTAAAATGTGTTGTTTTGTTCATTTGAAGTTCTGTGTCTAACGTGAAGACACAACACCGTAATGTTTTTGTCAAGCATTCTTACCATGCTTTTATTTTTAAAGCACTTTAAAATACACTTTACCTTTTTTCTTTTGTTTGTTCTCCACTTGAATTAAAACAATGCAATTCCAAACAGACACGAAGCCTGAATAAAGCATTTCAACACTTATAGAATCATCCTATTAACAAAGCATACTGTTTTCCTAATAGAAAATTATCTTTCCTTGTTGGGCAGACTTTGAAATATTGTGTATTTCTAAGACCCCTGTAAATGCATTTTTATAAACCGCAGTACAGTCTTTTCACTTTGGATAAAATAAGTAACTTTGACTTCTCATGTCTGTTAATGTTGATCAAGTTTTCAGATCTAAGAGTCTTCCAACAACTTCAGCTTTTCTGAATGCTTGTAATTTTTGAGCACCTTTGCCAAAGTAGAACTGGATACATACAATTATGTCACCACCCAACGCTCCTGTATCTGAAGGCTGCACCAAATGCCTTGGAACATTGTTCTGGGAGCTTCTCTTTAGTTGGCTAACCACTGTGACCCCTAAATCCTTTTCAGAGTCACCGCTTTCCAGGACACAGTCTCCAGCCTTCTAAACGTGACCTACATTCTTTGTTCCTGCTGAATGACCTTGCATTCAGCCGTCTCAAAAAGCACGTTCAAGTGATCCTGGCTCACTAAAGGATGTCAATTTCCCCACAGAAAAGCTGGTTTTTCCTTGCATTATTTAGTGCATTATGCATTTCATGTCATCTGAAAATTTTACCATTAATGTTGTTAACTATCTCTTCAGATCACTCAAAAATTCACGCAGTAGCAGAGGACAGCATTTTCTGAAGCGCGGGACTCAATCCCCCACGGCAGCGGTGTCAAGGGTGCGTTTACAGCTCACTCCACTTCTTGTCAGAGAGGCACTCGGCTCTCAGGCTGCCCTGACAGGCCGAGGGAACCGGTGCTAGCACAGCCACATATGCCCAGCTCAGCAAACAGCCTGTGCCAGCTCCCAGCAGGGATGTGAGCAACTGGAGCGGCACCAGCCAGCTGGGCACTGCCGAGCCCTGCGCCGGCCTGGGCTGGGCTGGCAGTCCTGGCACCAGCCGCACGCCGCGAAAAACCCACTCAGGAGAAACAGCAGAACTCTACCAATTCCTCAGGAATTACCCGAGGGATGGCGGTTGGCTGTTTGTACTTACACTTGTAGATCCGCCATTTAGCCGTTTTGCAATTAATTATTATGTGTTGCACTGATTTTGTACAGTGCTAGCCACTTAATTAGGTTGATATACTGCTGTATGTCTGTCGCTTTACAGGAGCATATGTCAGTGCAGTCATCTTTATCAATCATACCCAACAATTGCACCCAGAGAGCTGCACAATTTGACGTGCTCGTTATCACTAATTACACAATCATTTTTGGTATTGATTACATCATGCATCAGGACCCATTGGTTTTACCTGATGGCAACTCCAGCGTAGATAGAATTATAAACTCAAGGTTGTATTTTTTATGTTGTCCAAATGTAACTCTGGCTTTATCCATGTTTTTCTTGCATCCTTAACTAAATCCTAGAATTTTTTAAATAGCAACATTAATTGTTCAGGTAGACCAGTAATAATTTCTTTTTAAATTACTCATGTTCTAAAAACTCTTTCCATATTATTTTAGGCAAAAACATAGGACATTCATGACTGGGATAGGACCATATTATGAAGAAATATTAGTTGAATATTTATGTCTTGATATTTTTTATACAATTGTTATTCTTGAGAATAACAATTCTCAATTGTTATCGGAAATTTCGCCTGTTTCCTTCTGATGACAGCCCTATGATTTTGCTAGGATTAATTTTTTTCAAAGTATTTAATTTTTTTTTAATTCCTCTTTCTCCTTAGTGTTTCTGGTTGTAAAATTTCTCACTGATAATTTCTCACATGTTTGTCGTTGCTACTTCACTTGTCACAGACTTACAATAGTGGGCAAAAAGGAAAGTTTTTGCTACATTATCTGTCCTTCTGTATTTCTCTTCATTGAGGGTGTGTTTTAAAAAAGGCAATGCTCTCTCTAAATGCACAACTGGATTTTTGAACCTGGTAAAATCATTCAGTGTAACAGATTTTCTTTCTCATTTATATTCTTGCTAGTGACTTCTCCAACAAATTCATCTTCTTAAACTGCAGACCAGGAGTTAATTCTCTTTATATACAGGAGATATAATTACATGCTGGTCATTGGATAAAACATTCTTAAAGTTATTTCTACATCTTTGTCCACTGGAAAGGGGTCCCATTGTAAAGGGAACATACTCAGTATTGGAAAGTTATCTTATTTCACTTTCTGATATTCCATGAATGCTTTAACTATGTCAAAAAAAGACCTTCAGCATGTCTTGTCAGACTTATGTCTCCTATTTTTCTTTCAGATATTATTATTTCAGGTACGAGTAAGGACATGTTTAAAGAGCTGTTTTGCTGGTTTGATTCACTCATATTGGTTACCAAATTAAATCTAAAGCCCTGTCCTTTGGGTTTAGAAATTATAAATGAACCATCCATGTGGCAGGTCAAATCCTACCTGTGAAACAACTCTATCCATCTCCAAATATTCTCCATCATCATGTAGTATAGAAAGATATATATTTGAGTAAACTTTTCCTATATTTTTTCTCCTTTCCAGGTTGCAAAAAAACTGAATTAAAATAATTCTGAAATGTAGGATCTGAATTTTTGCTGGTCTTTGGTTTAAACTAGTTAAACAGAATTGATACTCTTCTGACTGGTAACCTTTAGCAGAAGCAATTTAAATAATTTAGGATATGTATGTTAACAATAACCTCAACTCAATCTCAGTGGTATTCACATGCTCTAGGCTGAAGATTTCAGGACTGTCTTTTTCATTTGGAGAGACAGCTGGAATGTTTTATGAATATAAATGCACAAACTGTTTTTTTTCTTAATGACCTAAGAAGAGCATATGTGGTAGTTTTGTTTACCAGCATTTTAAAAACAAGCTAGAGGGGCTAGGGTTGGGATACAATTTTTACAAACGTTGCGTTTAAAAAAGAACTGCTTCCCAAAATAATTCAAAGTGTGAAATTCTTCACCAACTATTGGTACTTTTGAAGTAGAGTCCCAAATAATGTATTTTTGCCAAGGGGCGTAGCTCAGGCTGGATTTTATGAGGAGAGGGAGGGATAGACATAAGCTCATCCTCAGGTAGGTAATCAGCCAGTGTGTGTCCCAAGTCCCTAAGGAATGTGTGAGGGACATAACAGGAAACACCAGGGAATGACTCAGGCCATTCAAAGAGCAGAAATGAAGCGGGAAGACTTTAGTGACACAGGAAGTGTCTCAAATTTTCGCTGCATAGGAATATTTTTTCACCTTCTAGATAGTATTTTTTGTGACCCACTGGCCATACGAGGCTGTCGAGCAGTGTCTACTGGGTTCCACAGCTCCTGTTACAACCCAAATCAGACCCCTTGGGCATTTTTCTGAGTGAGGACATCCTCTCTCACAGTCCATTCCCAGGTTAAGGGTGTAAGGCAAAGCTGTTGCTGTAACAACTGTGGCTCTTACGTTGTCTACACACCTTCCACTCAACCACCCCAGGAAAGAGAGCTGCAGCAGGTAGAACCAATTCCACTGGGTTTGATTAAAGATTTATCTACATTATTGCTGAGAGTAAAAATCTGATTAATTTAAAGGAGATTCAACCCTCAAACTATTGTGGTAATCTTAGAGATTTCAGCCTGTCTAATACTATCAGTGTATGCATAAATAGTAAGTATTATTTTAAGATGCTGAGCAGGAAATAATTTTATTTCCAATTTAAAACATAAGGTCTAGAGAGATGCTCTTTAATAATATCTCTGGTGACGTTAATTTGGCTGTTCTTAGCTACCCTAAATTTGGGTACTGCTGTAAGGTTCATCAGGTAAAAGACAAACAAAATGATCACAGATACCAATCCTAAATATTGCTAAAAAAACCTAAGGTAACAAGGCAGTAAAAGCTTTGTGTCTGATGGAGAAGACTGTTTTAATTAGCAGTGTTTTAATGGAGTAATTGTGACTGTTGTGGTACCATGGTTTAAGGTAAATCAGATCCAAGTATAATATCCCACAGACATCATAGATAATGTCAGGGATGTACAGACAACTAAATCAGCAAACATGGGGGAAAAAGAATGAAAGCTGGAGACTCCCTGAGAGAAACTAAATAGACAGTAAATGGAGAAGGCAATTAAATGTAGCTGATAGTCTTCTTATCTTCCCCCAGAGAAAGAACTTAAATGCCCAAAACTTGACTCAGACTTTAGAAACCTAAATACAAAACTGAAATCAGCCCAACATAGTTCTGGATAGCTCCAGGCACCTCCGGTTCTACTGCACCAAACCAGAATTAGCCTAAAATTTGTCAAAAACTTGACCTTGAAAAGTCTTCAGCCAGTCTAAAAGACAATGATCTGAGATGATTCAAAATTAAATATCTTTAAGAGTTGCTATTTTAGAATTACTTGTTAAAAAATGTAAGGCAAAAGTTCTGGACTGGCATAGATTGATGTTTTCTGTAATTTTAAAACTCTCTGGATTGTCAGCTCAGTCCTTTGATAATAAATAGGGCCATTGTAATCTACAGGGTAACCATGTTTGTGGGGGGAAATTAATGAGGTCTAGAGGAGAATAGGGTAGCAGGCCAGTAACTCTTTTTCTTCTTGTCCATGTATGTAGTTGCATTTTGATGGTTTAGGTGCAGTCAGTGTGAAATAAACTCACATATAGGTTTACAGACAAATTTTGATAAAAAGATGCTGTTACTATTGGTAGCCATAAAGAAGTCAAAGAAAAATCTTAAGATTACATTCAAATCACTGTTGAAAGAAAGGAAATTTGTATTAAGAAAGTTAATCCACATGCTCTTAGATAGTAACAAAGCAAAATCTAATTTGCCATGAAAGTGAAATTCAGCGTCTTCTGTTTTGAAGAACTAATTAATTTTGCTTTAGTATACAGAAGTTTAGTGTAAAATATCCCTTGAAAATTTATGAGAAAGGCTGTTTTACATAAACAGAATTATACCTTATTAAAGCTTTAAAGAACCATAAGTCATGCATAGTTTAAGTTTGTGAAGCTTCAATAAAGGAAGTTATTGTAGAAAAATAGCATTTCTTTAGGGTTAACAATTAATGAATGATATTGCAGCAGATAGTGGTATTAAAACTTGTCTTTTCTTCCTTCCTTTTGGGTTGTGTAGGCCTAGGGGAAACTGCCTCCAAATAATTATTCTTTTTTTCTTCCCTCAGTTTAATTTTACCAGGGTTATTACATTAAGATTTATCCAAATAACAGAAAACCCCCTTATAAGTCAAAAAAAAAAAAAAAAAAAAAAAAGGCTGGGTGGTTTTTTTGGTTTTTTTATGCTCTGGAGTGGCACTGTGGAAGGAATCAGGCATTAAGAAGATATATGAAGCTTCCATGGACTCAGAAGCTGTCACGGAAGCTAGTTTTAACCATTTTTCAATCTTGTTAATTCCACAATTATCAGAGAAGAGAAAGATCTTCTCTTTCATTTGCCAGCTTCCTTTTAAAGTATTTCTAATTCTTTAATTAAATTTCCTTTGTAAGGGATCTCTCAGAGTGATGTCAAAATTTCCACGATAAATCAAGGTTTCCCTGTAAAGCCAGGAGACAAACACTCATTTCTCAGTCTGTAACGCTGCTTGCTGTCTGGTGTGATGGTAACATCTCACTTTTCTCAGCTGCAAGTTATTTTGAGAGTTGAAGAGTAACCAATGTCAAGGTTGCCGAGAAAGATTCAGCTAAGCTTTATTTTTTTTTTGGTCATTCTGAGTCTGCCTTTATTTGTCCTTTGTGGAATCTCACCGTTCTCGTATCCCTCGAGCAGTTTTGGAGCTGAAGCACTCTATCATCCATGACTTAGCCAAAGGGATTAAGGGATTGGGTGAGTTTGAGTCAGTAACCTGGGAAGTGTCACACAGTGAAACAGGTCCTGCCTCTCCTCTTTATCTCTGCCTGTGCCTCATGCACTCGTGCAGTGTAGCACTTTGCTTTCCTAGCCTGACTATCGTGTTCCCCAGAGGATATCTTAGCTCTGCAGCTCCCTGCTTCCCTCCCTTCCTCCCTCTGCTCAATCACATGCTATAAGGTGCCAGACACATCCCACACCATACCCTAATCTGTACTGCTCTCTCATGCTCAGGAGAAAATACTTAAGGAATGCACAAAGATGTGAATCCTTCCTAAAAACAAAATGTGATTTATTTTGGAGAAGAAATAAAGCTCTTAGACTTTTTTTAACAATCTAAAGACATGTTTACATTACTTTAAGATATTAAATTTTGTGATAGCCATCCATAAAGTCTCAGTTTTATTCAAATATATCAAGAAATGTTGACTATGTCTCAGTTTTGTCCTTGGAAACTTGTTTTTGCCTCTGGCTTACAGGATCCTTTTTTTTTCCCTTTGCTATCATTCTTTCAGCCTGTGTTCCCAAGCTATGACTCTTCTGGCCTTGTCTTCTCAGCAAGAGTCTCTAGGACCTATGGCTGTGGTCACTGACCCTTAACAGCTTATATGTCTGTAAGAGCAGCTACACTGAATGTCTTTTCTGCCTGTTTCCTCAGGCACTGTGCTGCCAGATGCCAGAATACAGCAAACGTCCCATTAACCAAGAAAAACACATAATTTCTCTCGGAACAGCACTAAATTTAACATGGTCATTAAAAAAATGCTGCTAGGGATTCATTTCATAGACCTGCTACTATTTTGCAGCCTACAAAATAAAAGACTAGCACGCCATCTTAATTACACCAAATAATTTGAGTTGCAGTCAGAGACTCTTAAGATACATTTACTCCAGAAACTGAGGGGAGCATATGAAAAGGGGAGGGAATTAAAATGAAGTTGATAATAAAGCTGAGATTTTCCTTACTATGCATGTTACCATGTCAACCTGAGTTATGCAGCATCACATTTTAGATCTATTCAAGACCCCTTCAAAAGCTTAGCAACTAACCAGGATATTATAGATGGATTTTCAGCTGATTTTGACATCTTTTGCATGATAAATGCTACTTAACCACATTCTTTTCTGGTTTAATATCAAATACAACTGAGCAAATGTTTAATTATATCCATGCAGATGGTTTATTATGTAAGAGATAATTACTTGTCCCACTTTTAAAGTACTAAACCATGCAGAAAACACGAGGCACAATCATTTTAAGACCACAAGTAACTTAATATAAAGTATTATTTCCTGCACATAGCAGAGAAAAATGTGAAACCTCAATATCCTGTATGTGTATAAATCTCAGATGGTTTAATGGGGATTCTTTTATGTTACTGTGTGAATATTTCCCCTGTTTTAGCTGCCTTCTTAATGTCAGCATAGCCTTCCCACTGCTGTCTGACAGTGGCCTAAAGCCTTCCACTGAAAATTCAAGCAATGTAAATTTTGACAGCTGATCTTTCAGAAAATGCATCTTTCTTTATTTTCAATTACTTAAATATATATAATGTTCTTTATAATTCAAAATACCTTAGATATGTTATGAGAAGTATTAGTTGCAGTTTCAGTGTAAATTTGAGCATTATATAAGCTGGTACACAACAAAAGTTGGTAAATAGATGCTATTAAAGAATTACAACATTTTTACCCACTTCCCATGTTAGTTAAGCTACTTAAATGTTTTGAGGAATAAAAGATGCAAAAAAATATGACTTAAAAGCAAAATAAAAGTATCAGCATGAAATTGTTTAAATTTTCACTCTTAGTAAAGAACCTGGACTTATTTTAGTAAAACACTGCATTAAACCTGCAAAAGGGAATGACTCCAGAAGTGAGAAGTCCATTGCACAATATTATGACAATCACTTAGCTAGATGAAAGTCACCAATAATGTAAAAGTGATTAAACACAATTTTCCATCAGATGCAGAATGTTCCCTCACTCTTAAGACAGATGCTGAAATAATTGCTCTCAGAGCAGCAGAGCAAATGGAGTTTACCTAGTTGCACATCTTGCCTATATTGTTTCTTGGATGTCCAATGGTGAGAGTTTCTGAATCTTTTCCTCAACTTTCTCTCTAGTTAGGTGTTTTATTTCATAATATTTTCAGGTGTTCAAAATAGTTTAGTTCTCTTTTCCAATTTGATTACAGTTTCCGGTGCCTGCAGACGATCAGGAGGCAGCTGATGGATAATGACTTGCTCAACGAGGGCAACAAGATGGCAGTGATCCTCCAGAAAGTGTGAAGAGTCTCTGTGAGAGAACGGATGGTTCACACCTGAAATGTTCACAAGGTTCACATACTGAAAATTCAGATAGGTGCTCAGTCTGACAGTGTTTGCTCCTTACTTTAGAGGAACCTAATTTTTAATTGAGGATCACTGAATGTTATGAGTTTTATATCTTTAGATAAACCAGTAGAGAAAACCTCTGTCTCAGCAAAAGTCTGCCAGACAGATCCATTTATGCAATCCCTGCATGTTCCTTGGGCAGCTCAGCATATTCCCCAAACATACATAATCTCAGTAAGAAAATTGTCTTCCTATGCTTCTTCATATTCCAGGATGAAAGTAGGACTACAGAATAACCAACACTCCCCTCTGGCTCAAGTTATGTTACATTTGCACACAGATAACATGCAGGTGCATAACCATACTGCCTACTTGCTCAAACATGTAAACCCTGGACTGTGGTTTCCAGGGATCCCTGCTTTTATCTAATCCCTGAGGATGCTGGATACAGAAACAGTCCAGCAGAATGTGGGTATCTGAACCCAGGATTACTTGTGTTGCTTTCTGTTTTCTCCATTTCCATTGGCAAACAAAAATAGGAAGCAAGGCGAAAGAAGCAAAGGGCAAAGGTGGATTAGAAAGAAAGAAAAAAATAATCAGAATAATAATTACTTTTCAGTTGTGTGAATAGTTTTGAAAAATGTACCTATAGCAAAGCCTTGCTTTGGTCAGGCTTATGAGACAAAAATAATACTGTTAGAAGTGGATAGCTTTATTTTGCAAGGGAGCTGAAGTGACCCTTTATGAACTAAGGCTGAACTCCATATGAAGATGAATCCTTGAATATCTGGTTTGGAAAATGCTTTTTCCTCCTTTCTCATTAAGCAGGGATTGCTTTATTGTTGCTGGGCATACACAGCGAGTCCTTCAGTTTCCCCATGGCCACATACTGTATAGTGCAAAGCTGGAAGAATTGCCCTAGATTCTGCACCTTTTCTGCTGCTCTGTCTGTGTAAGAAGCCATGAAAACTGCAGAAAGAAATGTTGTAATAGCGATTTTCCTGAACTCCCTGCAGAGTTTTTGGTGTTCATACTTTTTCATTCTCGAGCTAGAGAGGAAACACAAAGCTTCAGGGTGAGAAAGGATAAAACAAGCACAAAGCTGGGTGAAGAAAAAAGAAGAAACAAAGTAAAGATAGGCTTTAAAACGTTTGCTGCATGTTTTAATATTATAACTGTGTGCGATGATAATATGCCTGTTAAAAGCCTCTGGTCTAATCAGTAGGAATGTATTCTCTTATGTGTATCTAATATCATATGCTCTCAGAGATGCATGTTAAGATGAAAATTGTGAGTATAGGTTTTAAAGAGTACTAATTTCCACACATGTTGGGTCAGCCCCATCTATATTTCACAATGCGCCAGCTTAAAACAAAGAGGTGCAGTGTGTCTACCCAACTTAAATAAAGCAAGTTTATTAGATTATATTCTAAATAAACCATGTACATGATTGGTTTTGTTACAAGATGCTATAGATTAAAATACTCTCCCTTAGGGACATAAGGAGTCCTGGCATGTTTTCCCACAAATAGGATCTAGAAGACAAAAGCAGAACAGGTACATTCCTGAACTTATGAAAATTTAGATATGTGCATGTGCTGAGAACTGATGGACTGCATAGTTATATGGCAAAGAGGGGGTGATTGCCATGTGGGGGCTGAGAGGAAGAAACTGGCTGCTGTGCTGAAAACTGAGGGGGAGAGTGGTTATATAAAGATGAAAGACAAGGTACTGCCTACAAGCCTGATATAAGAAGATATACTTTGGGAAGAATCAGTGATAATGAGACATCAACAGGAAAAGGAAAGGGTGTATGTGTACGCCCATGTACATACATCAGACACAATGCAAAATAAGACAAGGGAGGTTAACTGTTTAGTAATTGTACAGACCCTCTTATGTTGTACATCCTAGCCTCTCCATCCAATTTATTATAAGTTTCTTATAAGTATTTTTTTTTCTTCTTGGTTACAAGAATGAGCTAAAATTCAAAGAAAAGTAAATTTGCTTGTTTGGGATTCTTTTGTTTCTTTTCTTTTCTTTTTAAAATACCATCCAGCAGACTTAAAAGGAACTTAGTCTATCCCAAGCAACCATAAATATACCCCTCAGAGAGCCAGGGTCAAGCCTATAACGTGTATAATATATGCAACATACCTGCTGTTTGAGAGGAGCAGCCCATTGGTTTCTCAGGCTTTCATTTGAAAATGTTTGCCATGGTGTGATTTGTGCACTACTCACAAGCATATGCTTCCTACATTAACAGTGCTAAAGAAAATACTGTCATTTATTTTATGACTCAGTATATTGCAGTGGGGGCCCTTTGCTGTAATACAAATGATGTATAAATAACCCCTAAAAGCAGAGGGGGGTTGTAATGGGCCACTGGTATAAGATATTCTTTTATCTTCTTAGTCCCAGTTTATGTTGTGTGCAGGGAATTCTTACTCTTGCAAGTATAGGGTTATGTGTTGAGTGTTAAGGCATTTATAAAATTAACAGTTCTATTATACTGACAGTTGGAAACTTGCATCAGTTGTTAATCATGGAAATGAGAACTGTGTGATAATGGGAGAAGGATCTATGTGTGGACACTGATTTCTGCCTCTCCCTCCTAAGCACTCTGGAAAGCCTATTGCCACACGGTGCCCGGGCTTTAGCAGAGGGAACACGACTGTGTCTTGCCATGACCAAACCCTTTACCCTTCTGGCCACGCAGTTCTCAGCTGAAGGACTCAGTACAGAATGACAATACCAGGTGTGCCTCAAGTAATGACAGACAGCATCTTCTCAGCTTAGTTTCTACACTAGATCCTCCTAAAGCTTTAATCCTAAAGCTTGTCCTTCACCCTGGTGTGCCCCTGTAGTCATCAGATACTAATTGTCTCTTTGCGTCTATTATCCTGGTAGAATATATTCATGAAGTATTCCTATGTATCCTTGATGGCAGGCTCAGAGTCTCTGCTTTCTTCTCTGCAGACACAAATTTGCAATAAAATATAATAAAATGAAGAACTGTGATGATTGAAGAGCTCTGAATATTGTCTTACTTTCCCCAAAAGGGACAAATGAAAACTAAATAGGAAAAGAAAGTTTCCACTCCTCTCCTCTCCTAACAGTTCTTGGTTATGAAATTTCAAGGGCTGGAGCTGTGTGTCTGCAACCACATTCCAGATTTCTATGAAGTGTCTTCAGAAGGTTTTTGTTGAATATTTTCTTTCTGAGACTGGGTTTAAAATAGAGGTGAGAATATAAATTTTATGTTTATGTTTCATGATTTATCTTGATCACAGCAGTAAAACGGCATCATCAGGCTGAAGACGTTCGGAAGCTAATATTTCAGCTGATCATATTAATTGTAAAATAAAACCAAATCAATTCTCCTTAGATTTGAAGCATCCCTCAGTAATTACAGATACTGAGCTTTGATGTTTAGCAAGTGATAGAAAGACTGATTAGGTGTGGTATCTGTAAAACGAAAAAGGTTTGTTTTCTAATAATAAACAAAGAAGCAGTTTCTAAATAATGGAATGGGCAAATAGAGAACAAATATTAGAGGGATAAGATGAAGAAGATATCCAAAACTAGAGCTGAGCATGGGTGAGATAGTGTCCTGTCTGATACAGGACAGATAATGCAATTCATGAAAAACAATCCAGAATTATGACTTAGCAGAACATTTACCTGTGTGCTGATTGAAGTATATACTTAAGCCTGCAAGAAATCCGTAAACCTAATAGTAATAACCTAATTATAACCTAAAATAAAAATATAAAAGTAACCTAATAGTAAACCTAATAATAATAACAACCTTACTTAGATCTTTGCCTTTAATTAAATTGTATACAGAATTTTACTTCGTTTAGAAATAACATTAAATAGCATGTATGCCTAATAGCTTTAAGAAAGTGCTAGGGATTGAAGAAAAAAGGGTAATTATATAAGGAAAGATTATATGTGCTGCTCAAAACTGTGAGAACAGCTCTGATGAATAAACTCAGCTTCTCTCAAGCACAGCCAAGTTTGCAGAGCTGAAAAGCTGTGTTTAGCTGTTCATCTTAGGTTTGCACATTTATATTAAAGAAAATCCCACCCTGATTCAGCATATTGCTAACATAAGCAAAATTCTTCATAAAATTTCAAGGGTTGCAGCAGCAGTAGACCATTGGCATATGAATGAAAGCTGGGGATGGATATAACAAAATGTAGTCTAACTGGGCACTGTTTCCCCGGATCAAAAATGCATCAATTTTATTACAGGTAAATATTATGAACTCAGGGGATGTTTGAAGTCACTGGACTGCAGATGTTTTTATTTAGAGGTCATGGTGGAACAAACCTGTACCACTTTTACTCTGAACACAGTTTGGGACCCAGTGCAAAAAACACCTGAGTGCACAACTAATCACTGAGACACAATGAAGCTATTTGCATTAGTAAAATAATATTATGTCATATAAGTATTATTATTGCAGAAGTATATGCCAAAGACAAATACTTTCTGTGGAATGATACACATTAAAGTTTGGATACCTCATCTAGGTACAAAACCTATGAAACAGGCTCTGTGGGACCAAAGCACACATATTTTCTGCAGTCAGGTGGAGCAGTGGAGGGAAGTTCTTCTGTTGGTAGTTTGTTGCCAATAACACAATTGTGAGTTTGCCATCAGTTGCCTGAATAACTGGTAAAGTTTAATATCTTTGGCTGTTCCTGCATTGCTAAATGCCTTTCCTACAGGGACAACCTACAGGCACTACCAGATGCAGGCTGGCTCCTGACCACGCTGGGACTTCCCCTGCCTGAGAAAGCTGGCTGCATCCAAGCTAGCCCTCCTCAAGGACCTGCATGGTGCCCTGGTTGCTGAGAAACATAAATGGTTTTTAACAGCTTGCATATTCTAGTGGAAATTGAAAAAAAAATTGTTTCAGCCTAGCAAGATCTGTATTTTTATAACATGAACCAGAAAGAATGTATCACCTTTTTTGGGGAGACACATAAGGCTGCTTGAGGCTGCAAAGCCCACTTGAGAGTGGGTTGCAAGAATGAAATGCAGGAGTTAATAGTTTGTGTAGTGTCATATCATGTTTGGAGAACGATTTTTGAACTGAATTTTCCCCAGAACTGCATCTAGGCTTTATTTTGTGGGGAGTTGAGTATTTCAGTCCAAAGGAGTGCTTACCCTGAACCAGTATATACAATATAGATGATCAGGGAGCCAAGACTCAGAAGATAACAGGAAGAGTAAGGTATTTGGTAATTCTGAGGTACCCCTTGAGAAAAGTTTATGAATACACAATTCCCCATAAACCATTCAAAGAGCCTAATAGCTCTCTGAAAAAATATAAACAAGTCACCTGTGAAAAATGACAAAAGGAACCTTATTGCTTTTCCTCAGTCAACTGCTGCCATATAAAATGTTTTTAGTTTGACAATCTCTCTCTTATGGTATCCCTCTAGTATTAAAAATAAATGCATTTAAAAATTATTTTAATTTTTAAATTAAAAAAATCATCTCCTCTTATTACAGGCTGACTTTTTATTAGAGGCTTATTAAAGGCTGACTTTTAACTAGAAATACAATTTCAAAGATGTCTAACTCAGTGCCTTGCTCTAAATTAGTTACAATTGTTTGTGACTTTCCCTTAGCACTGCTCACATCACTGGAATCAACCACTTAAATGGCACGTGGGTTACAGGTTTCAGCTTCACCAGCTCTGTAATTATGAAAGGCACTGTTTCATCTCCTGTTCTGAGAAGTAAAAAAATAATTATTAATCATACAAGTATGTATGAGGAGCACAGAAAGGTGTCAGCTGGGTGCTAGGAGATCTGCCCTTAACTTAATCCAAAGCTGTAGGAGACCCAAGAAGAATGATCATAAGGAGCTGAAGTTTAAAAAAGTTGTTTGTGCTTTAGGCATCTGAGTCCTTTCACATGGGCCTGTGCTTCCCATAAAGTACACATGGGGAATGAGGAATGTCAAAACAGGCTGCAAAGCTGGGTGAAATGAATGTTGTCCCAAGTTCCTAGATCTCAGTATGTTTTAGGGGTGAGTGCTGCTGAGTGTTTCACCTATGCAAACTGATGCTCCTGGACATGCAGTGACACAGGGTATTATGAATATGCACAGAAAGCACTGCATGCCAAAAAGAAAGGATATCAGTCAACTTCAGGTGCATCAGTCCTTAGTAGAGAGCTGTATAGGGAGTTACTGGCATAAGACTTTCTTGCTGTCCTCCATCTAATCAATGAGAGGAGAAAATTGACTAAAATAATCATTGCTATCTGTGAGAAAATGAGCAGCAGATTGCAGTAGAATACAGCAGATTTCAATCTACCAGGCACACTACAAAATAAAATGTATTAAGATGCCTTTAACTGCATAACACAGGAGCAGGAACACTGTATTCTTTAATACTCTACTTCACCATTATGTAAAAAAATGAAATTAAACAAGTCTTCAGGCTCAGGAGAATTTAAATATTAATATTTCCTGTAGAACTATGATCTTATTAAAAGTACATCTTTTACAAATTAGGTTTTGTGAATGAAGAGCAAATTGAATTCATATTTTTTAAAGTTACTTTAAATTTATTTCCTAATGGAAGCTCTTATTTTAAAATTGACTTTTTTAGCAGAACAAGGGCTCATTAGAAAGTAAGTCATTTGTTTTATAAAGGCAAGTTCTACTATAGTTATTCCAGAAATAATCAAAAACTAGTAGAGCACTATATAAAATCATTGTACTTAGAAACTAAAATGTTTTGTCTTAGAAAACTAGATGATATTAAAGGTTTCAAGAGGTAATTGATTTTTTTCAGTAGAGCTCTAAAATAAGTTCCTTTAGCTCAACCAATATTTACAGAAGACAACACCAACAGAAATCAGTTTCATGTCAAAAATCATTACATATTACACAGCACCTTGGGAACCTCCATCCTGTTGAGCACTGTTTGAAAATTGTGTTTTCCATCAATTAAATCTCAGATAAATGAAGCTGTTCTCGAACAATTTAGAAAATAATTTAAAGAGTTCATGTCAGATCACCATAGAAACCTTTACTGGGTTATGCAAAATATCTGGGGGCTTTTGCAGTCCCAAAATCAAGAGCGGGTCAAGAAGAAAATGGGGTAATGAGGAGTTACATGGTACATGATAGTGTTCGACCTCCAACCTTGTGGCCAGGTGTGACATCAGCAAAATACCTGTATTCCAGATTAATTCAGAATTGCAAAAGGCAGAGTAAACTAGATGGCTCAAGACCCTGCTTCTCAGGTGACTGATGGCAGGCTTGGATAACAGATAAGACTGTACTTTAGATTAGCAGAACCCCTACATTTCTCATGTTCCTCCACTACAGTGCTCCTTAGCAAGAGATCAGCTTTGTTCTCGGTATCTCTGAGCTGTGAAGATGTGAGCCTCATAGAGGAAAGAACAATATCAACTTTGTGAAAGAAGATCTGTAAACAACGAGTAGCATTGCATTGTTGCATGATTTATTTTAAGCATCACACAGTAAAAGCTTACTGAATCATACACAACAAACTGGCTGAGCTTCACCAGCCTGAATTTGGCCCATTGCTTTTGTCTAATACCCTGTACATGTTGGGCTCTGCACATTCATGTTCATGGTGTAACAGGCACAGAAAAATATCTGGATAACTAATTAATATTTGGAAAGCATTTGTGCATTCAAAATTCTTTGGTTGTATAAAACAATTTAATTTTCATGTTTAGTACAACAGCTTGTCTGAACTGGCCATAAATTACAAAAATCTTAATAATTATTTCACCACAAGAGTGATTGCATGTCACATTTTCTTCAGAAAATTCTTTTAAAAAGTATGAGATGTGCCTTATTTATATAATGAAAAGGGGGAAAAAAGTGTCCATTCAACTGGGTTAATGAATTTAATTAAACTGATTTTAAAATACAGATAATTCTCAGATTAGCCTTCCATCCTGTGTTCCAGACAGAATCTAGATGCTCTTCTGATGTACATGATGATTCCCACAGGATTCCATAGTGACAACACTGTGTGTATTTGTAGACTATCTTCAGTTTCCATTTTGGTGGCTTCTAGAAGAATCTGTCTCTAACTGTGCATGAATCTGCCAATTCCTCACATCAGCTCTGACAGTCTACAGGCAATCTAGTGAGCTGAATTAATTAGGAAATGTTGGGGTTTTTTTTAAATTCTACATTTGGATACTAAGTCATTCTGGATGCTCTTAGGCATCATGCCTGATTGCTCTTAGGCATGTCACAATATTCTCAGACAAAACAGACAAGGTTTTCAGCACTGTGAGATGAAATCTGACCTTGCACTTATCAGTCAGTTAAAACTTCTATGTGATTATTTGCTTCACTCAACACACTTTTATAAGTTAATTTTGCTAGTGTCTTTATTGCATCCACTTCCCATTTTGACAATGCCCAAGAACTACATGAAATTGTTTCAAATTAATATTGGGCTTGGCACATCAAACTGATTAGTAGCTGTTACTACGATTTTATATTCCAGCACTGTGAGCTCAATTGTTTTCCAGTACATTGCATGCATTATTTTACAGCAAAGCTTAAAAGACTTTTTTGCTGCTGAAAGCCTCTTGCAAATTCATTCTGTTTTGACTGGACAACAGGATATCAGCAGGGGATGACTAAAAACCAGCAATAAGAGAAAAAAGTTTCCCCCTAGGAGACTCAGACTCAGCTGGAATGCAGACTTCCCTTTAGATAGGGAAGAATTTTTAATTATGTAGAAAGAATAACTGAAAAAAGAAGAAAATGCAGATAATTAACGAGTGGCTTCACTTAACAAGAGCAAGCATTCATCTGACTATTTTCAAACAGAAAGTAACTATAACAATATTCAGAGTATGAGCAATAAACTACTTCTTCAGGTATTCTTTTCTGTCTTCTAGAATAAAACACCCCAAAGTGACTGTGTCACTTAAACTTTTGTAAAGGGAAGAAAATCCTCTGAGTCTTCTTATGCATATTCTGATCAGCTCGTGGAAATGTCAGAATCTTCACACAAGTAACTGGTGTGTGAAAGTCTTCAACATTCAAAGGAAAAGGGAAGAAAAAAGCCTGGATAGTCTGCCTTCACTGTAATCACGTGGGTTTGTAATCAAATGGTATTATCCCAATTTAAAAAAGTTGAAGAGCAAGTCCAGAACAGAAGTTAACCAAAGAAATGGGACTGTTAGCAGCTGTTAGAACTTGCCTTCTTTGACACAGGGATGTACACTGTTGACTTTTCTTCATCTTGTCCCACTAAAGCCACCATGTCCTTCTCTGGAAAGCTGTTTTTCAGCTCTTGGTCCCCAGCCTGTGTTGGTGGCTGGAGGTTTTCAATTCCAGAATTTCAAATTTGAATGTTTTATTTGGTTGTATTTGTTTATTTTTTTTGTTTCGGTTTTGTTTGGTTTGTTGTTTTTTGGATTTTTTTTTTAATTTTTGAGTTTTCTGAGGTTCTTAAAAATCCATATGTCAACCTATATTCAACCCTAAACTAACTGATTTTTTATTAGATTAAAAAATAAGTTAAAAATTAAAAGATATTTTTCTTCAGATGGAAAAATTTCTTCCCTGAAAGCCTTGTCAAGCATAGGGACAGGCTGCTCATGGAAGTGGTTGAGCCACCATCCCTGCAGGTATTAAACAGGTGGGATAAGGTGGATATTAAGATGTGTGGATGTGGCATTAAGGGATGTACTTTAGTGGTGGTCTCGGCAGTGCTGTGTTAACAAAGATCTTATCCAGACTAAAAAGTCACATCATTCTGTGATTCTACAGTTCTCCAAAGCATTGCAAACCTGCAAGGCTGCATTCTGCTAACCACTGAGTAATGTCCGAATGCAAGTGGTGATGCTAACAAATACCCCTTGGTTAGAGAACTGTTTTCAAGAAACAGAAGGGCAGTAACTCAGACACAACACTTGAGTTCATCTTCAGAGCCACCATTTTACTTTGACCGAGCAGCAGTGTAAAGATTTCATTTTAGAAGGAAATGTAGGGCTGAATGAACCTTCTCAATTTTTTTTAAATTTTTTTTTTCAAGCTTCAGGCTACTTAGATCAAACATATTCATACTGAAAGCAGACATTCTTACTCATGAGCCTGATATCTCTCCTTTGTGAGACTTAACTTTATTCACAGCTTGTATATATGGGCAGCTACAGCCATTTCAGGGAAAAGGGTTACTGGTATCTTTATCATGATTATGCAGGTATTGCTGCTAAAATATTTTGCTTTTAGGTTCTCCATGGACCTAAATGGACATGGAAAAATGATGGATAAGTGATGGTAAACAGCCTTTAATCTTCTTATTGGCAAGAATTATACTTCTCTGGGAACTGATGGAATTTTTTTATTCTGCCTGGAATAAAAAAAAAAAAAAGATTATCTTATTATTGCTATTATCACTTGCAGCACAGTTTCTCCTGCTGATGGCAAGGGTAATCAAGGTGATGGAAACCCACACACTTGATTCTCACTCAGTGATATTAAAAGATGTGAAGAGGCAAGTCCTGGGCTCCTTAAATTAGATAAACTCCTACTGAAAAAAAAGGCACCTGAAGAGTAATTTACACTTAAGATTAAATTAGGCACATAATAGTTATTTTTTAGTCTGTCTCTCAGCTTATATTTGTGTCAGTTATAATTATGTATGCTATATATAAACTAACTTTAAAAAAAAATCACATTTTACCCTGCCCAGATTACCAGACATTTAACATAACATATTTATATGACGTGTGAGGAATTTATTGTCACAAATTTCAAAATTTGCTTTACCCTGATAAACTGTCTCTACATACAGATGCATATTCAAACTATTCTGCAGTGCTTCCAAATGCCAACTGGGAAAAAAAAGACTTTAAAGATAGTGATAGATAAATTCCCTTAGATGAACAAAGGGAGAAGGAAGGTACTTAAAAGACACTGCTGATGCATTTTCAAATGACAAGAAGTGTTGGCAGCATCAGAACAAGCAGAAATAAGTGGTCTTGTAAGCTTTTATTGATGCTTACATTTTTGTGCCTATATCAAATCTCAGGACAGAGACTGCATCCTTTAGTTAGGCTTTGTCATTTCACTTTTACTGATTTCCTGTTGTTAGTAATCTAGAGCAAACTATCCACACTATGCTAGAAATAATGTCTCTGGTCCCTCCTGTGCACACCACAGCAAGGAAGGAACTCTGGTGAAGATGGGCTAACCCACACAGAACACCATCCCACCTTCTCCTAAGAACCCCTGAGTTGTATGAGTCCATTCCTGTGGCTGTCCTGATGTGGACATCTGGGCTGTGATTGATAGATGGAAGCTGAATCTAATGGTCAACTGCCTTTCCATTCCAGTTAGCTACATGGCCTTTACTTTCCCTGAGTCATTTACCTTCCATATAGTTTTTCATTACACACATCCTTACACACATTCATGACTGTTAATTTCAGGCACTCAGCTGAGAGGTGAGAGGGAAATGTCAGTGAAAATGCACTTGCCTCAAAAATGGAATAATTTTCTAGGAGCAATTCTCTCACTTTCTTGGTCTTGAGAGGGAATCTTAAGAACATTTCTCCAGCTTAAGGAGGGGTCATCACTCCTCTAGGTTTATAGTTGGATGAGTTCCTAAACATGAGGAGAAAAGAAACCCACATCAAATCCCCCCAGTCAACAGATTGTCCAAGTCTTTCTAAGATTGCTGGAGCTCACTGAAGTAATACTAAAAACATTAATTCAAGTAACAGCATTAATAAAAAAAGACAAAAAATAGGGTCCTGACCAGTCAGATTTTGTCATCCCTGACAACTGTATCTCCTGCATTCATGAGGTGCTTTCACTCATGAAAACCTCTCTTAGGAAACCTCAACTTGCAAATATGGAGAAATGACAAGGTTCTGCTTGGTATTTCTGCATGCTTTAAGAACTGGCTGAAAGACAGTGGTGAGGGCTGAAGTTAAAACAGTCATTAAGGAAAGTGGGATGCTGGCATGAAAAACTAGAGCAACCGACACTCACCCACCATCAGAGAAAGGAGTAACTTACGGTCTTTTTAACTGCAACTGCTTTACTCCTTTTTCTGTATCTCCATGGAGCTCAGCTGCAGACTGGCTGGCTGACCTGACAGGAAAGGGAAGATGGGTACTTGTGTAAAAAAAAAATTACAGCCACACACTGCCTGTAAACCAGCCCAACCAAGGTCTTCAGCAAGATCCTCAGGACAACTGAAAGCCAAACCCATGCTCAAAGCATCTTTATTCCTTTTTGATTGTGAATGGAAACCTAAAGTCAAATCTGGTCTAAAGTCACTTAAGCCAAATCTGGTTTGAGAGCCATGAAGTACCAGTGCAAGCTACAACATTTCTTTGACAAGGGTATTGCTAGTGGCTTGCTGCAGTCTTGCCTTGTGTCTCTTGTTGGCACAAAGCCCCTTTGGCAGCTGTGAGGAGTGAAAATTCTCCCTCTAGGCTGCTGTGTGGTCATTTCTATGGAGTTTCTGAGCCCTGTATTCTGGTGTGTTTTCCATCTCATTAGAGAAGGTGATACATAATCCTGGGACAGAAGTCTGGCCCTGGCTTCTGGAGACCAAAGCACTGCACAACATAAATATAAAACTGTCAGAGCTGCTTGTGGGATTGCTTCCAGTTAACTCACATCAGGGTGCCAAGGGACTTGGTCTCAGGCAGCAACTATGACAGATCTACATAAACTTGGTGCCATTGAGATGACACCTACAGCCACACAAACAGTACTCAGAAGAACAATGATCCAGGCTATTTTAATATTAAGAAAAACTGCTCCTGCTGAGGGACGGGTTATACACTTGCCAAGATCATGGAATCACCCATGGCTTGGGTTGGAAGGGACCTTAAAGATCATCTTGTTCCAATGCCCCTGCCATGGGCAGGGACAGCTTCTCTAGACCAGGCTGATCAAAGCCCCATCCAGCCTGGGCTTGAAGACATCCAAGGATGGGGCACACACAGCTTCTATGTGCAGCCAGTGCCAGTGTCTCACCTCCCTCACAGCAAATTCCCTCCTAATATCTAAATCTACCCTCTGACAGTTTAAACCACCACCTCTTCTATCACTACATCCACTTGTGAAAAGTCTCTCTCCTGCTCTCTTGCTGGTGTCCTTTATGTTCTGGAAGGTGCTATAAGGTCTCCCCAGAGCTTTCTCTTCCCCAGGCTGAATAATCCCAACTCTTTTTCTTAAACTGTCTTGCACATGATGAGTAGACCTGACGTACTGACACTCAGAAGTGAAGAAGCATAACTGAGATACAGATCCTGAAGGACCCACATCTGTCAGAAATACCTCTGTGACATGACACGGGCTGGTGGTGATGGAAGCCTAGGCATCAGATGCCTCTTATGTGTCTTTTCATTGCTTTGAAGTGTCTTTGTGCTGTAATGAAACCAGTTAAGCACAGGGAAATATTTTTAGGCAGAGTGTACAATACTTTAAAATATCTAGAATGAGTTCTGAGTGCCTGAAAAATCCTATTTTGGATATACTTTATATAGCCAGATAGGACTTGAAGAATTACTAAAACATCATTTTCACCCCCTTTATTTGCTTTTGGAGATCAAAGTAATAACTTCATAGTAATAGCTTTGTTTGATCATAGTTGAATACTAATAACTTCACTTATTTTCTAGTTAAAATAATCAGAAGAGTTTATATTCTCCTTGAAAGCAAGCTGTGTTGTAGTAGCTGCTTAATGAATTAGCAACACTCACCATCTTGGCTTCTTCTGGTAGGGAGAAAGCAGCTCAAGTTCTTTCCAAGGAAAATAATCCCATTTCACTACATGTGTCCTTATTTTGTACCACAGTGGAGGAGCTCAGAGGAAAATTGTTGCTTTCCTTGAAAATCAATGTTCATAGAAGTTGTGCATTATGACATCTCAGCATGATCCAGTTAAATTTTTCCAGTTAAGTCAACTTAAATATATTGCTTAGTCTTCTGTGTCCTTTACAGACACTCACATGTAGTGTTTGCTCTTTTTTCATTATTAAATTATGAGATTGTAAAACCAGCATTCAGAATTTTCTTTCAAAAATTCAGAAACTTGGTAAAAAGAGAAGCCAAATAAATTATGAATTTGAAAATTCTTTAACCTCCACTTTAAGTGCTCCATATTGCAGTGACAAGTCATAATCTGATAGTGGGAGACCTTTCAATGTGTTGTTTTGAGGTTTTTTTCCTAGAAATCTTGCATACTGGAATGATTTAAGTGTGTTGCATCTTTTTCCTGCCAACACGTAGTAGTTTCAAACCAGCCAGGCTGATGTGCATGGCAGTTCTGCAGGGAACTCTGCAGTGGCAGTCATGGTGTTTTGTTTCCAACAATAAATTCCTGCTAACTCATTAAATGGAAGTTTGAAAATGCCTTGAAAGAAGACAGGCCTGTGCTTTCATCCTTCTAAAAGCTGTGGGAGAAAGAGTGTGTGCTATCATTGCAGTCATGTGGTATTTATTTCCCATCTAGCTAAATGTCAGCCTTTTAAAAATCTGGCTTAAGGACTCATTTCAACAGCACACGTCAAAGTCAGATTCTCAGGTGAGCTGGATGGTGTGGAAAAGTAGAAAACAAATAGCAATTTGCAGACATGGAGAGTATCCAGCTGTGAAACCACATTTCTGTGTTAATCTTAAAGGGAGTTCAAGAAAAGTTGAGAGTTTAATCTGCTCTTTATTCTTCTGGTCTATTTTTGCTTTGGAATGGGCAGAAAGGTGGTTTCACCTTTCAGTTCTTATGCAACAGAACAAATTTATAAAAATGTTTACATTTTTTTCCCGAAGGTTTTGCTCTGACTGTGCCTATTATAAAAGTGTTGTAACAACAAGAGATTAAAAAAAAATGTTTCTTGCCCTTAGGTTGTGCAAATAGCAGCACTGTGTGCCCTCTGCCAACACGACTCAGTGACTTTTAAGATGAATAAGAGGGCCTTTACAATTCAGTTGGTTCTCGTTCCTTAATAGCTTCATTTTCCTAAACCTACCAATTTTTTTTCTGATGAAAAAAAATTCAAAGGGAAAGAAAAAAAAGGAGAAGCAAAGAAATGGAGGAAAGCATGGACCACAGGCAAGGCTAGATCAGTTTCCAGCTCTTTGAAGAAAGAAGCAGAAGGCAGAAAGCAGAACTTTGTAATATAATTTTTTGTTATTTCCTCTGCTTTTCACAGCACCTTGCCTATTTGATCTCTAGCAAAGAGGCACTGTAGCCATTTTTACACCAGAGGCTTGTCTTTATATACCCCTTTTTTTTATACCCCCCTTTTTTCACACTGAATGGCAAGAGAAACTACTGAGTGATCTTCAAAACCACTTGCAAGCAAAATGGCAAGCTATCACACCATTGTTGTCGTAATTTTTCTTTCTGAGGCTCACTTTAATTTTTTTCTTTTTTTTTTTTGAATTATGCTCTCCCTGTGAATGCAGTGCTACTTGACCTTTAAATATCAAAATCCCTTTGAATGGCATTACTATGAACTCTGGAGCCATACACCACATGTGAATGGCTAATATACATAGGAGTCAATAGATATATTTCATCATGCACAGTCAGGCTTATGAATTCATTTTATTATTCCTATCACCTCCCCACCCCCACAAAAACAAATTTTCAACTAGCTACGGCTATTTTAAGAAGAGAGCAGGGAGAGAATATACTGGCAGGCTGATTGACATAAGTCAGCCAACTCTTCCAGCTAAAGGTCTGAGTCTGCAAGCTGTTTCTTGTGGGTGGATCTCTGTGCTTAGATTGAGAAGCCTGAAGAATTCAAAATGAAATCAGCTACCGCTAAGTTACAAGCCATAAACTCACACTTTAAAAGTTATTCAAGTGAAGAAACACTTACAGAGTGCACTCACTTTACATATTATTATTATTATTATTATTATTACTATTACTATTACTATTATTACTATTATTACTATTCATTACTATTCATTACTATTTATTACTATTTATTACTATTTATTACTATTTTCCATTTGCTCCCAATCAGTTTTAACATACAAGTGTTCTCTGTATTTTTTGTGTGCGTTTCTCTCACTTTGGGCAGTAAGAGTACATCTACCTGGACAAAATCCAAAATCTGAGCCAAATATCCTTAGCTCTTTCCTTGGAAAGGTATGGAGAAAGTCAGAGCAGGGAAGCCAGAGATGAGAAGGGAACTGAAAACATTCCCAGTACAGTTGACAGTTTCATTCAGGCTCATGTCCTTAACCTAAGGGTGTTTGGCAAGGATTCAGTCATAAGAGATGTTCTGTACCAATCTCAGCTAGGACAAAATAGCAAATTTGGTCCAGTTCTCATGCCAGTAAAGAAAGGAAGAAAAAAGGGCTCTTTCCTCCATCAGTTTCTGAAGCAGAACATGACAGATCTCGAAACCATTAATTCAAAGTAATGGCCATGGCACTCTGCAGAAGAGACTATGAATTTCTACTTGTGGCTGTCCTTTTGCCTGCAAAAGTGGACTGCTCTGTTTTAACCTTTGGAGGATCCTTGTCCCTGCAGAGAAGGCATTTAGCCTTCAGGAAGGGAGGATGAAAAACATTATTAACTTGCTATGATTTCTCACACTCACTTGGTCTAGACTGGTGGAAGTGGCTGTCACAAAGAATCAGGATCAGGGCTCTGCTGTGCTGCAGAAGCAGTCCATGGCCTGAGCAGCCTGCAGGAAACTAGGCACTGCAGAAATCTGGGTATTACATCTTTCTAGGTGGCCAGCCAATAAGCCCAAATAATCCCATCTTTAATGTACAAAAAATATTGCCATGAACAGTTTCTACCATTCATTCAATTTTCTTGTTTCATTTTTCTGAGTTAGAGGACTCTTGCAGAATTTAACCAGTAATGCCTGTCACGTTGAGTTGAAACACCTCTAGAACATGACAGAATTATAGTGCTTACAACGCCCACAGGAAACAGTTGTTATCCCACAGACAAGTGAGAAACTGAGTCACTGTATCATCATCATCATCTCCTACAGCCCAGCCGTGTCCTAATTATAACATCATTCCACATTCAGGTCTGCCTAAATAAAATGAAGCCTTAAAGGTAAGTGCCTCCATACACTCACTGCATTGTCCTGCTGTTTCACATTTGAATTACAGACCCTAGGCTGGGTCACCACCTCAAGGGTGACCTTGGGAGGTGGTGTAGACCAAAGTATTCACCTTCAAAAGCTTCAAAAATGCTATATCCTGAAGATCCAGTTCATGGCCATCACTGGAACTTTCCACCCAGCCACGTGAAGCTCCCTCCTGTGTGCTCACTAGTACACATGCTGACCCAGCACTATGTTGGTTTACTGAGTTTCCTCCCAATCAAAGGAGATCATTGCATTACTTAATGGCCCTTAGAAAGAAAATTTAGAAGTAATCATCTATTCTTAGCTCAACCACTTCCCCTTTTAAAAATGTTTTCCAAAGAGCCCAGCCCAGATGAATGGGATGTCACCCACGGAGCTTTAGAGCTTGCCCACAATTCCTACCCAGCAGCCTGAAGAAGGTACCCAATAGTTAAAGGTACAATACAGCAACAAGAATGAAATCACTCTTTTTATGAACCCAAGAAAATCCTCTTCCTGTTAGATAATTGTCACCTGAGAACAAAACTACAGGTATTGCAGATTTGTCTTCAATAATAGTTTGTGAACTGTGGTTTGTCATACACCAGCTTCAAGTTTTCTCATGGAATGCACATCTCCTCCAAGTGAGCAGACAGGCTGTGCATTCACTCCCTACTGAGCACAATTCCACTGGTAATAGTGATGGCAATAGATAATCCCAGAAAACGATACCTGCATTTCTCCATGCCAAAACCACTGCTTCCAGCAGCTGAAATAGTGCCTTCTACCTGAAAATTCAATGACAAAACCAAGACTCATAAATATGAGTCATTAAAAGTCATTAAAAACCTTTGATATTAAGTACTTCTCACATATGTGTCCATTTTTAAAGTTGAAAATACAATACATATTTTAAAAAAATAAGTGTCAACATCTGGTAGTATATTTTCTTTTTTTCTTTTTTTATTTCTTTTTTTTTTTCTGATATCAAATACTATCTTTATTCCAGAAAAGCTACATGCACATGTTGTCTAGACTAACTTCAATTTCCTACCTTTTCTGCCAGAAAAATCAAACAGTTTTTCTTGAAAACTGTTTGCATTTCTCTGGTTTGTGTTTCCACTACCCAGTAAAGAGTCAGATGCCACAAAATAACTTTAGATGTTGTCATCTTTAATGCTTCCAGCACAGCTTTGGTTTAAAACAAGATGTATACAAATAGGAAATGCTTATTTGATAACAGTGTCATACCTGGAGAGAAAATGTTCCAGTATTTCTACACACACTGAAGAAGCCTGAACTTATCAAGAGTCACCAGCCTGATTAATCAGCTCATAGACAAAAGACTTTTCATATCACTGCCTTGTAAAAATTTTCGAAATCATGACTTCAGGCTCTTAAATATCAGTTGGTATAAGGTCAGTGAAAAAATAGAAGAGGAAGACTGACCCATTATATTTAAAATAATGATTCTTGGGCAACGACAAAGTGAAATAACTAAACTGGAAAGAGCATCGCTCATGGAGATGTGCATAATTGAAACGTTGATTTGCCTCTTGATTTGAGTGGGTGAAAAGGTTACACAAAACCTCTTCAGCATTCCTTAATAAGGAAACCTTTTTCTTTTCCTTGATTAAGATTACTCTCAGTGTTTTTATACACATACATTTCAAAATGTGAAATGTCATTTTTTTTAAAAAAGGCAACTAATAACCTATTTTATTTAACCATTTCAGCAGTGTTCTCTGTCAAACACCAGAGAACTCTGAACGACTGAAAAGCATGTGTGTTGCAATGTACATGCAGTGACATCAGAGATGCATTCATTTATGCTCTGTAGAAAACTCCAGTTACAAGAAACCCTCTACAGGTTAAAGTGTTCCAAGGATGTTTGAGAGTTCTGAAATGGAGCACAGTACAAAGTTTTCTGGTTAAGTCTCATTCCATCATGTAGTGGCCAATAACTGAAATGGAAGCTCTCCCCACTTGGGCTGGATAAGATAAAGCAGAGTTGACAGGAGCTCTTCACCACTCCTGATCATCACCCTGGACTACTGGCTGGCTGGCTTAGGCTTCCCCCCAGTCAGCATCTTAGTACTGAAAATCTCATCCTACAATTCTTAACTTTTCCCATGCAATATACAGAGTGTCAGCAGCACATTCCCTTCTGGAAAGTAACTTGTCAGTCCTATATAATTCAGGCCCTCTTTGAATATACTCTCAAAATTCCTTTGAAAATCTGGCTCTTAGCATAAAACACATTCTGTATTATCTGGACCATTTTTTTAGGGGTCCCCAAGTCTACTAGATGCTCTTAGGCCATCTTCACACCATTAAATGGGTCAAGAACCTCAGCTATGCTTGCACTCCCCAGCTCAAAAGAATGCCAAAAGCATGCAGATTTACTTTAGAATATCTATTTTTTCTTTATATAAGAATATTACTAGTCCATTAAACTTGTTAATCTTTATCTTTACAAGTAAAGAAATTATGGCCTCAGCAAGCCTCTTTTGTTCTGTAGCAGAAGTATCTTCTTTGCCTCTGAGCACTATTTTAGATTTAAAATAGTACCTCAAATGTATTTCTTAAATAAACCTTTCAAAGGCTTTTATAGAGTAACCTTCCTCCTCTCCCCTGCTTTGTGCCTGTGTTTATTTAAATTTGAAGTTTATATGAATTTTGATTCTACAGTGTTTTTATAGTCATGCTGAACTTTTCCTCAAAACAACTCAAAATTTATTCTGGCTTTCACTGCATATACCTGTTATTTAGATTTTAGGGGGCGTCATTTGGGGTTGGGGATTTTTTGGGGTTGGGGATTTTTTGGTGGTGGGGGGGTTCTTTTGTTGTTGCACCTCATCAGAGCACTGTCTGAGAAAGCTGTAGGGTGCTTTGTTCTCTGTAGTGTTAGGATGTTCTTTTTCCTATTTTCTGTATCTTTATCCTATTTCTGTTTTTTCTGTATTTTCTGTTCTTTATCCTATTTTCTGTATCTTCAGGGCACAGACTGTTCTGTCTTTCCTATTTGGAAATGCCATGGGCACTGCTCCTAAACAAGAGTTGTCCATAGAGCCATCCTAAGCAGTACAATTCAAGGAATTTACAGTGAAAGTTTTGATAGTGAGAGGACAGAGGACAGTTCAGAGAGGACATAGCAGGCACCGCTGTGGCACTGGCACGAGGAAGCAGATGGTTACCAGGCCAGAAAATAATAATTGAACCCTTCTTCTATGGCTCAGGCTGCAGGTGACCAACTTTAATAAAACAAGTTGAAGCCCTAAGCCTGCAGCCCTGTGAAATGTTGCAGTGAGAAAGGATGTGCTGCAGACATCAGAAATCAGAAGAACCAGCAATTTAAACAATTAAGTAGGCAGGGGAGATTACCAGGAGTGAGACAGCTATTTTTGTCAAGATTTTTGGAATACGTGCCCTAGAAACAATTATAACTTCCCCCACTGAATGCCAGCCCAGGGGAACAGCATGAAATGCCAGATGTCTGCAGAGCCTTTCGCACAAGCTCCATCTTTTTATCCTTCTTATTCTTCTTAGGAAAGGCTAATTGCAATGATATCCACATTGTGACAAAATGAGCCAATGGTGGAGAACGTGCTGATGTCCTGAACCATGAGATACTGTCAGGTGCTGATATCTACCATTAAAAGCCTTCATGTTGATTGAACTGTAGATTTTTTTTCTGATTGTCACATGTCTAAAACGTGTGGCTTCCGGTTACATGTGAGATCATGAAGCAGGGTCGTGGAGAGGACAGGGCAAGTGCACGAACCCACCACCCCTGTAAGGTAACTCTTGCACGCGTGCCATGTGCTAACACTGTAAACCCCGGGCTGCCAGGAACAATCTGGGGCATGATAATCCCATAATGAGCAACAGCAGGTGCTAAAGTGCTTAAAGTAAATCACTCCTGCAGTCAGCGAATTGTTATTTATGTCAGCACCACCAAAGAGTGAAAATCTGACGGGATGGGTGGCAGCCAGTGACCCCTGAAACTGGGGACTGGGAGCTGCAAGGGATCCCTGGGCAGACAGGGCAGGGACCATCTCACTGCCCCCACCAGGAGCAGCACAAACTGGGGATGGAGCACCAGGGGCATCTCCCTGGGGACAGGGACAGCCAAGGCTGGGGCAGGACAGCCGCCTGCCAGGGGAGATGGGGATCAGGCCCTGTGAGGGGAACCAGGGTCAGGCCCAGCCCAAGATGACTGAAGCATCAATGCAGAGCCAAGGAACTGAGTGTTTTACAAGATCAAGTTGGTTGTTTTCTAATTTTGATTAGGCTGGAAAGAGAGATTTCGTCTATCTCCTTCAAGCCTTTTGTTGATTTGTATTGTGAGGAATTCCTAGTCCTTTTCCAGCTCAGTGTGTCTGTGGGTACACCCAGGAACACCAGCCACTGGGTGTATTAATACAATATCAGCCAAGGCAGCAATGAGCACAGCATAACACAGAATGTTTCCAGGATTGGTGGTTTCTTCCAGATGTCTGGAGTAGAAAATCCAGCACAGACATACGGTCCTCCATTCCCCTCCTCTCCAGGCAGTGAAGGACCTGGGGCTCGCGCACCTCTCTGAGCCGTGGCACGGGAGCAGTGTCCATCCTCACTGCACAGGTGTCCATGAGGCCAAAGGTCTGGCCTGATAAGGGATTGCTAATGGCAGCCTAAGGCAACGCAGATGATTTCATCCAAACACTTTAAGTGTATTTGGCAAATTATTCTTGCCCTAGGAATATATTATACTAATGAAATTATGCTGTCAGCCATTGCAGGCCTGGCAGGAATTGCAAACTATTTTAATCCTCCAAGAACACATTTGCCCAGGCAATAATTTGACTTGCCATCAGTAAATCCTTAACTCAGCTTTTTAAGAGACAGGAAGACACAAAAAGAGGATCGATCTCTGGGTTATTGATTCCTATCACAATTGCATCAAATTTTCTTCTAAAGTCTGTAGCAAATTGATCTATGGGTTGTATTTTCCCACCTGTATATTAGAGGTCTACGGGTTTTAGGGAGGGATTTTAGCATAATGCAGCAGCTTGTTGGTTTGATTTCAAAAGAACATGGAGCTTGCAAAATGTACTCAAAGGGAAGAAAAAAAAGGAAGGTAATTTGTCCTTGTAAGTACTGATGCAACATGAGAATAGATCTGTGGGCCATGTAAATTCAATACCTAAAGAACAGGTCTTCTGTTGAGTGCTGGGCTGCTGCAAGAGAAAAAGATCAGCCCAAAGGAGTCAAATTGCAACTCAGTATTACTTCTTGGCTGAGACCCTCTACTGATCTTGGGTGTCACTGTCCCTAGCCAGAGCAAGAAAAATAAAGAAATTTACAAGAACAGGGTTCAACTTGCCTTTCTACATGCTGAGCAGGTTATTCTGAATTTGTCATCCTATATTCTCTTTCTAGTCAGGGGAAAGAAATCCAGTTGATGTGTCATCTGATCCATTTTAAGTATCTCTGTTAGAATGAAAGGAGCTGCACTCTGAAGGTGTCTGGTTTTTTTTTTCCCATTGACTACTCATTGAGTATACAGTGATTAGCTCAGATTTATACATATGACTTTTAAGCTGCAAACTGGGACAAATGATTCCCAGGCTAATTTTCCTTCTTTTCATCTTTTTTAAAGATTTCTCAGTATCCTATTCGTAATCAGCACAGGATGAGTCAAGAGTGCACAGCCTTGTTGCTTCATCCTTCCCCCAAAATAACCCGTCAGCTGTGCCTAATTTTTCTGGTCCCAGTCTGCATTGCTCTGTTGCACCACATCATTCCTGAGCAGATTCCCCACGGGACACTTGCTAGTTGTGTGGAGGGATCACACAGATGCAGGGGGAAGCGCCTGCTGTAGGGTGCGGTTGTGAGGCCTGTCCTGGATCTCCCATGGAGTCCTTCTCCTTTCAGAGCTGACATTTTTCCCTCTGACAAGACATGCACAGCAACTGGTGCCACAGTGCTGTGTCACACTGGGTTGTGCTCATCAGGAAATACCCTGACATCAGTCTTTGCTGGTAAATCTCTTCAGTCAGATGCAGTCTGTTTCTACACCAACAGAGCACCAATATTATCCATCTTCATTGTAAGACAAAAAGAAACCCATTTGATTTAGGTCAGACTTACTTAGATTCATTGTGGTTTTACCAGCTGGCTTCCCTCCAGCACTGGTGTATATATCTTTGTGTCACTTCTCAGCACCAGAAACATACTGAAACTTCCCAAATTACAGATGGGTTCCTGAAGCAGAATTCATCTCCCAGGCAACAAAGGGAGGGGTGAGAAATTACATAGGAACCAGAGCACAGGAACTTCACCAGCCAAGAAAAGGAGCCTGTGAGAGCCCTTTCTGTGGGGTGGTGCATTGAGTTGCCCCCTGAACATGTTGCCCCACCTCATGCAGGGTGGGAAGAGCCTGGCCCCACCTGCATGCTACTCCTGTAGACACAAGACTCATTTGAACTCTACGTGGTTCTTAGCTGGTAGTTTATGGCACAGATTAGAGAAGTACAGAAAAACTGGATTCTAAGATGGAGCTTAAGGAACTAAATCCAATGTTTTTACTTTTGGAAGAGAGGGTTAAACTGATCTGCCAAGTAAATAAGGCACTGCCACCTTTGAAAAGCCTCATTATCCAGACTAGAGCTGTCTGCCATTAGTGTGACACCTGTGTATAAAGAGACAAAACTGTGGCAATTAGCTCTAATTTTAGTCCACGCACATTGTATCTGCTTACAACTAGAGTTAGTTCAAAGTACAGTTTATGTTTGACACCAGTCTGGCAAAAACAGCAGAAGCTTAATAACACAGAGGTTCGCTTGCTTATTTATTAATTTATTTATTTGCTTGCTACTGTGTCAATCACATTTGTAAAAAGGCCTGCACAGCATCCTCCTCTACTGGAAATGTATTAAGGCTCAATTATACACTTCATCTTTACCAGTGGAGATGGAATATCATAGGAATCAGGGAAACTGTCAGCTGTACCACCTAGTCAGCTTAAATACAGAGAACCCATTAAACAAAGTATTTAAGAAACAAAATATCTTGTTTATTATTAATGACATCCTGAACATGAGGAAACTCATCACTCCAGTTCCCTGCAGCCTGTGGTTATGCTGCGTAATTACATAATAATCAGCCACACAGTCAATGCCTGTACAATAAACATTTTAATTTTATTCCATCAAAGAACAGTACACTGGTGGTACACTGATTAATTAAAAACAAATATCATGACTCAATACCATCTATAATCCTGAAACTTTAAAAGAAAAAAATAAAAGGTTTGTTTTTTTTTTTTAAATAAGGAGTGTGTGCTTACCAGCATTTGAGATTCTAAATTTATATTTTCCAGAAACACTGTGGTTAAATACTTAGAATGCCTTAGTTGCCTCAAAATCATGACTCATCTAAAATTAGTGGAATTACATGAATAACTATGTAAAGGAAGCATAGTCTCAAATGCCATGTTAGGTTATCAAATTTCCCAGTCTGTGAATTAAAGCTACTTACACACTACAATCAGTATATCTGGAATCCCAAGTACACTGAAGGAAGAAGTTTGGCCAGACTCAAACCTTCACCTCTGATCCTGTCTTCTTCTGATGTTTAGCTCCATTCAATCACAAACCACAACTGTCAGCAATTCAGTTTCCCATTTTTGCTTTCAGATTCCTTCAGTGCCATGTATGATGCACAAAGACTTAAGAGGAGGCAGACTTTATCTTAAAATGGTTGTCAGAATTACAAAAGATCACTCTGTTGTGGAATCAGGGGAAAACCAGACATCACTACACTCCCATATCACTTTAAATAAACCTAGCTCTTGATTCTGTCTTCTAGGCCTAAAATAATACTGCATACTATGCTTTGAAGGATTAATTAATCCTAAATGTACTGAAATATTCATATAGAAGTTATTATATAAAGCCTAATAATATTAGGTAATATCTAACTGTTCATTGCTGAAAATGTAAAAAAACTGCATTTCACAGGACAACAAAAGAGTAAGAAAAGCCCAAACAAGGTAAGTCCAGGAATTTCAAAACACTCATTCACCCAAACCCAGCAAATCAAACAAAAAATTCCTACTTCTTTTGTGAAAGCTAGAAGCTATTTAGATCCAAAGAGACACTACACTTTTAAAACCAAAAACTCTCTTTTTGTTGTTGCAAAGAAATTGGAGTAGTCAAATTTCATTATCAGGTTCGTCCTTATTTTCAGAAAACCAGGAAGGAAATGAAATGCTAAGCAATTCAAAGAGTATGAGTACAGAACTATAACCATTTTTCACAAAAGAGATTACAGCTGGACATACAATTAGAATGGTCAAATGCCACATGTTTTAGCAATTAGTTATCATACTACTGCATTTCAAATCCTGAATCAAATCAAATTGTTCCTGGCAAGGTGAAACAGGGACTAAATAAGACATAGTCTGCTCTTCTCCCAGGTCATTCCTGTACCAATAAATATCTCTTTAAAGGCTTCAAAAACATCTCTTTTTAAGTCCTCAGTGAGGACTACCCTTGAGGAAAGCATCCAAGTCTCCTGTTGCAAAAAAATACTCTGTCATATTTGCGCAGTGTTTCCAGTTACTCTGAGGTGCTACACAGACCAGACTTGAGTGCACTAACATTTGATTAAGACAGCAGTAGGAAATGTTTGCTGCATTAATCCAAGAACTGGATCTTCTTTATGCTGCAGATGTCCCTTGTATTTGATGCCAATAGAACCATTATGGAGATTTTTCCCCTCTCCTTCACCACAATGACAAACGGCAGCTCAAGGAACATTTGGAAATTTTTCATGTGAAAAACACAAACAGAAGAGTGCTAACCTAACCAGCTGTGCTATGCTGTGAGGAAAAAACCAGCCAGGCAGACCACCCTGCTTATGAAAGAATTATAGCACGTACATCATGGTAACATGACAAGTATCTGTAATGAATTTCACACTATGTGGGAGAAAAAAATGGGACTTCCATACTGAATATGCTGTACCATGCTTCAGGTCTTTCTTCTCTGCATTTTAGAATTACACTATTAGTTTCTCTTTTACTGTGAATTTAATGACAGTGTCACTTTAATGCTGCCAGTAATAAGGAACTATTAGTACTGCTCTTAAAAGAGGCAAAAAAACTTTATTGCAAAGAGTTAGGAATGCTCTTAAAATAATAAAGAGCAGTCAAGCAACCACATTTGCTCTGCCAAGAGCTTTTAAGATGTAACCCAGAGGACTGAGGCTTCATTACCAAAACATTTTCCCATTGCCACTTGAAAAAATTTTGCCATATTTAATAACTAAAATGTAGGTAATAAAACCTCATCAATAATTGCATACTTAAGAACAAAAAGACAAAGGAGTTCTACTTTCACTGAAGAGATGACTTTTAGAACTGGCACTACTGTGGACCCTAAAAATACAAGGATCAATGCCACTGAAGAGGACAGAGATTTTTATGACCCTGAGAGTGTGGAAACAAGGGCTCATCTGAGAGTTCAAATTTCAAAGAGCAACATACTAATATCAGGATATGTGTTTTTTCATATATAGTGTTTAAAAGAAACAACACTTGATGAACACAAGGTAGTCCTTAATAAAAAGTGCTCAATTTTTTGTCATTTCTATCCATTACTAGTGATTAAAGCAGTTGGAAATGGTGCTTTGCTTCCAAACCATGCAGACAGAAAGTGGTAGTCAACACAGGATCTGTGGAAATCGAGCTTTTAAAAAAGTTATATTTAGACAATACTTCAGGTTGCATCAGCCTGCCTTTTTCTTCTTGGTTGAGAGGTCAAACATGCTAGAGGGTTGTTTGTTTTCCGTGTCTGTATAGTTCAAGGATCTACACAGTGTATAAAGACATTAAATATTCTCTAAGACTTCCAACACCCTCACACTCAGAATCACTGATATGAAGCAGAATGGAAAGGGTCAGAGATCACCAGTACAAAGATGGCAACTAGAAGAGAAATTCCATTAGGCAGAGGAACACTTACACTAAGGCAGCCAAGAAGACATTCCAATCTGTGTCTGGCATTGCAATAAGACACAAATACTTTCATTTTCAATTTAGAAACTTTCAGTCAAATTAAGTTTTTTTAAAAGTGACTGGAACTTCTTGACATTAATATTAATTCAATGCTTTAGTTGTGGAAGATGGTTCACTCCTACAGTAATTTTAATTGATCATTTTGAGGATAAACCATCTTTGGGTTTCCTGGAACACTGTGTCTTCCTCTGAAATAAAATGGGTGAAGTTAGTCAGCAAATGTCACATTGCCTGTAAGTTTTAACTGCTAAAAATGTGCATGCTTTCTACATTTGCATATCTGATTACTACTGTGAATTAATAAACCTGAGAAATGAAAAAAAACAAGTGTATTTCTAGGTTCGCAGGTTAGCGGAGCATCTAATTATTCTGCAAACTCAATCTTCATCTCATGATTCCTGTTACCTAAGTGATGTCATTTGAAGAACAAGAACAGAATACTAAATATTGGCACTAGGAGAGTGATAACTGGCTACAGAGACATTTTCATCAGTTAAAGAATTCCCACCAGAAAAGGGGAAAACACTTCATGTAGATGTAGTTACAGCTCTCTGCAGGTATTCCACTCGGGAGAGCCAGGCTCTTGAGCCCATGATCACCAGAAATGCCTGCAGGAGATGCTGCCAGCAGACTTTTGAAGTGGTACTTATCATGGATACATACACCATCTACATGAAACCAGCTAGAGCTCCATACTGATCTTCTAAGAAATCAGTGGGAATGTAAAAAAATCTCCAGGGAAAGAAGGGTGATTCCCCAAGCTGGAAGGGTCATTCTCCTGATCAAGAAGCCTGCCTCTCTGCTCCTGTGCAACATCCCTTTGTTTCTCTTCCTGTTCATTACTGCAGAGGAAAGGCAGCACTTTACATACTCTAACAACAATATACAGAATTTCAGTGTCTTTCTCAAACAAAGGCATTTTGAAGGAAAATACATCACCACATCACACCATTACATTTGTCATGATGCCCAGGTATGTGATAGAAGCTACAATGATGGTATCTGTATAAGTTTCAAATTCGCAGGGAAAGAGCCAATGAAGTCAAACCTAGGGCTCACTAGTCTTCATGGGATTGACACATCCTTTGTTTCAGTTCTTACAAGCAGTCTTGGTCTTGGGAAGGAGAACTGTCCCCATACAGATATGGAGCTACTTCTACTCAGAGCTGGAAGATCACAATCCAAGACCCCAGTGTGCTCGATAATTAATTATTCAAATTCAAAGGAGTCGATTACTCAAAACCAATTGATTAAACTGTAGAAATTGCTGGACAAAGCAAACAGAAAATGCCTGTGTGGAATTCTGCAGGCAGCAAAACCTCTTCCACCCAAAACCAGCTGTACTTACAGGCTTAGAAGCCAGATAACTGCAGCAATGCAGTGTTGAAACTGAGCTAATAAGCCCCACCAAAAGTCTCAGTGGAACAGCAAGGCTCAGAATGACAATAAATTGGCTGCTCAAATTGCATCAGAGATATAAAACATTGAGACATCCATGTCCTTCCAACTGTCAGGTAGCCTATCTTCTTGTTCTATAATAACCACAAAAAGGAACTGCTGAACTTGCTTCTGTTTGGGATGGCCAGGAAACTGAATGCATCAACAATGAGTGTTCACAACTACTACCCAAAAATGTTTTCAGTGTTGGTTTAATGCACAGATAATAATCTCCATTCTTACATTCATGTTGCCAGCAAAGATCAAAGTTTGTCCTGAAAGTTCTAAGTCACTGGTTATAAAAGCCAATCATTTGAAAGCTAGGTCCTTTTATACTAAGGACATTTTAAAGGATGAATATTTATCTTTATGTGTTTAAAGAACGTTGAAAAGTAAAATAAATCCTCTTAGGGAAACTGGATTGAAAAGGGATATATATTTTGTTACACCACACATCTTCTGATACCAGTAGTTACAGGATACTTTATTTTCTTTTACACTTAATTTTCTTTTGTTTGATATAAAGAAAAATATAGAAAGACATTGTCATCAATTTCAGTGTAAGTAATGGTACACTAAAATAGACTGTTAAAAAACACACCATAATAACAGATCAGTGCTAACCCTCAGCAAACCTCTGTATCTGGCTGATGATATTTAATCTCATTGCAGAGGCAGTGAATCCTCTTGGTTCTAGCTTTCTGACCTTCTCCATATGAACAGTGTTAAATATCACCAGGGCCAGAAGTGATACAGCGGCATATGGGGCACTTCAAACCCACACAGTGCTTCTTATGTATTGAGAAACTTCAGTTATAGAAATGAATTCATATTGTACTGCATTAATTCATATTCTATTCATACCCTCTCCTGGAACAGGAAGATTCACTGTTCCAGTTTATGAAATCCTATGATCCTGTGCTTACACAGAATGAAAGGAAAAGGCCGGTAAGCAAATATGTCTACACAATATCATGTTTATAATTTACTCATTACATTTTTAGATGATCCAAATATATATTGTGTATGTGCATTTTAATAATATAGATAAGTGAGATAATATAGGACTGTGAAATGCTAAATACATAGAAACCATACTAGCTTAGGAAGTCTCCAAATATAAAGTATTTGGGAGAGTTTCAAAGTATTATATCTGCTTACTTCCACACTTTTGTAGGCACCTCTCACTGGAGGCACGTGACTGGGTCCAACAAACTTTTGATATATACTCCCTATATTCCTCACACTTTATATTTTTAACTTATTCAGTTCAGTTAAAAAATAAATCTCCAATTTCAAGCTTATCCATGAGTATTATAATCAGAAATTAATTTTATTTCTATATATCTCAGAGCAGGTAGACAGTTTTCAAATTTATATGTCTAATCCATATAACTAAACAGAAGTCTGTCGAACAATGATTTAAACATATGTATAAACAAATGATTTCAACATTTGCATTAAATAAAACTGATTGAAAAGCAATATAAAAATTATGTTAAGTAATGTCAGTGGGATTATGCTGTGATATTTATCATGAACAGAAAGCTGGAATGTTCAAAACATAGTACTTAGCAAAAAATAATAAACCAAAAAACAGGGAATATAAAGGAAATTTACCTCAGTATCAGTTTTTCTCCTTTGTCAGTCACAGCATCTTTTTGTTGCCTTTCAATAATTTTAAGTTTAGCTGAGACCTGCAATAGCCAAATTTTTATAAAACAAGTTAAATCATAGCCACAATCACAGTTACAGAAGTAAATAGGATTTGCACAGATCTACTTTATCAAAGGCAAGAAATTTTTGTACTTGAGGAACTCCAGTATTAAAGATGATGGCTAGTATAATTTATCACCTTATCATATCTGAGGAGATGTGATTCTGTGACATACAAGGCAAGAGCAATGCCAAGGTTGCCTTCACTGTTTTTTTTAATTTATATGAATATAGAGTGCTAGTATATATGGTTATTATCCATTGCATTCTTTTTGCTGGTACAGTTTACTCCAGGCCTATCCCAACTAAAATTAGCCATTGTTGTACAAGCAGATTTCCAGCTGTAGCGTTCTATAACCCTGGGCCTTTTCTGCAAAGAAATCCCAGTCACAAGTCAGATTCCACTATGCTAGCAACAATTTGTGGCAAAAATCTAACCTGAGAGAATGTCTTTTTAAAGAACCACTATAGTTCTTCTTTGCTTGGTTCTCACATTGATTTCTGAACACCATCAGATAGTGCCTTTAAGATCTGTGGACACCAATCCCAAACCAATGCTTTGCTGATTAAAAACAAAACAAAAAAAGCAAACAAGAATACACCAGAAGCCATTGGTGCCTCTAGTATGAGTTCTCAAGATTGTGAAATTTTTAATTTATTTAATATTTAACTTTATTTAATATTTATTTAATTTTTAATTTATTTTAAAACTATAATTTAAAACTGACTACATCCTTATGGACCAGACAAGAAAAACATCAAAAGCACTCAGAATATAAAAGAAAAGTATATAAGCACTCAGTAATAAAAAGGTAAATAAAAGAAATGGCTGCTCAGAAGCATCTTTGTTTCTGCCACAGGCTTCAGGAGGGATCCAAAACAAAGCACGAAAAACCTAAAACACCTGGTATTTTTTTAATACCTACCAGAAAATCTTTCATTCTATGATTTTTTTTCTTACTGTCAGCTATTAAAAAATTACAAACATAATGAGAAAAAGCAAAGGCTTAAAAGAACACTACATCCATCCTCTGTAAGTGAGAGGGTGTCACTAGGATAGATTGTTGTCACAGGATAGCAATACCCTGTGGCATATTTACTGTGCAAGGTATGGAAATTGTTAGCCTATGGGTAAATCCTTCTAAATTAACCGCAACCAATATTAGTGTGCAGACTCTAGAACATTGATATTTTAATACAGTTGAAAGTCTGTACTGAATGTACATCTACTTCTGCCTCTATTGCTAAAGTGAACTGTTAAAAGAGATATACAGATTTTAAAATAATATAAAAGCCAAATCAAAGTCATGGCAGAAGAAGACCTGTAGGGAACATAAACCACTGATCCTTCTGAAATCAACAGTAAACCACAAAATTACAGAATATCTCAAGTTGGAAGGGACTCATATGGATCATCAATTCCAACTTCCTGCTCCTTGCAGGACTACCTAAAATTAGTGTCATCCAGCTGCTCTTTGAAGTCTGACAGGTTTGGTGCTATGACCAATTCCCTGAAGATTATGATCCAGTGATTGACCACCCTTTCAACCAAGACCCTTCTACTAATGTTCAATCTCACTTCCCCTGATGCAGCTTCATTCCCTTTCCTCATGTCCTATCACTGGTCACCACGGAAAGGAGATCAGCATCTTCCCCTTCTCTGCTCCCCAGGAGGAAGGTGTAGTGTGGGGTGAGGTCACTGCTCAGCAATCTGGTCAACTGCTCAGCCTTCTCTCATCACAGCTGAACCGACTAAGTGACCTCAGCTGCTCTTCATAAAACTTGCCCTTGGGGCCACACCACACTGTTCACCCTCCCTGGAACACACTCAGGTAGTTTGATGCCCTTCTTAGACTGAGGTGCTCAAAACTGCACACAGTAGCTGAGACATGGGGGTGACTGCCCTGCTCAGATCAGCAATGTACAAGGTAGATGTTTAATGAAAGCTACTCACTTAGGCTCTGCTTAGAGCTCAGGAGGAGGGACAGAAAAGTCCCTGGGGAAATTAATTTCATCTTAACCTAAAACAGATGTGATACTTTGCACCTTACACATGATTCTTTCTTCAGAGAATACAGATGATTCCTTTACACCTAGTTTAGAATGGCTTATTGATTTTTAGAGAACTAAAGGTAGGAATATTAATCTGAAGATTATTCTGCTCTCATATGATACTGAAATCATGAGAGTAAATAAGTAATTGCTGAAAGTATAATGCACTAACCTTGAGAGTTGATGCCGAAATCCTAGACCCCAATGCCTCACTATGCAACATGCCAGTGCATATACTTCACTACAAATGGTGTTTTACAAATATTTAAGTGTTTTTACAGGGAGCTGAACATAGGCACTTCTCTCACTAGCATGTTCAGTAATAAAATCTGCTTTTATTTTCTTTCTTCCTCCAGAAGTTCTCAGTTTCACTGCTAATGTAAAGATATTAACAGTTATCATGAGCATTTCCCAGGCTTTTTCTTGGTTTCATGCTGGAAAGTTCATTTAAGCAATTCTTTTAGATTTCCCAAAGTAGCAATGAACCACGTAAGGGAATCAGTTGCCCACTGTGCAAACACATGGCAACATTGCTAATTACAGGCTTTTACCCCAGTTAGCTATGAAAGGGACTCAGTGGCAGCAATTCTTGAATATCACACTAAGCTATTACTTTGACATTATTTAGGAATTTAGAGCTTTTCTAGAATAAGAAGTACTGTAAATCTTTACAGATTCCTTTACAGGTTTCTCCAGTTTGTAGGATAAAATTCCATGTATTACATAATTTGCAGCAATAAAATTTAACCTGTGATTTCGCCAAAACAAGGTGTCTTATCCCTCTTTTACGAAGTTAATGGAAATATGTGTTGTATTTCATTCTGAACTGGTCAGATAGCTTGTCTTTAAAAGAAAAAAAGGAGAAATATGAAAAGGAACTATTACTACTTAAGGTGGGTTTCACTGCTGCTGATAATTTGCTTCTGTTCTGTTCAACTGCATAGCACTCTTGTGACTAATGGATGGCCAAGCATCGGAAAATTGCTTCAGTTTTCCCAGTTATGGGCGCTTTACTATGCTAGGGAACACAAACTCCAATGGAGACAAAAGCAAAAAGAAAGTATTTAAAATAAATTGTACAGTCTTTCAATTTATGGGTTTTAAATTTTTAAAAAGCAGCCTTTGTAACATATTTGGTATACAAATGAAATGATAGAACATCCTGATTTAATGGCATTAACATGTGTTGTTGTTATATTAAGAAAGCGTTAAAAGTTACTGAGTCACATGGGTTTCTTACCTGTAAGATCTCTGAGAGGTACATGCGGTGCTCATCATTAGCTTCGTGGTAAGCCTACAGTTAAATCGATATATGGGTTATCATTAAGCACAAATTTTAAAAGCTGAATCATACAGAAAATTCAGATATACAGCAGAGACTTTCTTCAGTGACACATTTTGTGAAACTATTCTACTGTGTGTTCCACACAGTGTCTGTCACATAACATAACAGCTTTTACAGTCTAGAGGGATAGAGTGATTACAAACCTTTGCTTCTTGTTCCAGTCTAAGTTCATAGTCTTTTAGCTGATTCTGGAGACTTCTCTTCTTCCAGCTGTTTAAGAACCCTCTTCAAGGAACCCTGTGGTTATGGTAAATAAAGCAATGTTTTTAAACTATTTCCATTCTATATAAAGATGTCATCACCATGGTCCCTATTCTTCAAGCTTTATGATGTTTGTCATTCTTTTTGTTTCCTGTGCATCTTTTGTTTTCATGCTTCTGGCTGGCACACTGCAGAGACCAAAGCAATTAAGCATATGCTACAATTATCAGCTATGCATAACACACTTCCACTGTGTTAAAATGATGCAAGTACAGTTTTCCACACTGCTGCTCCCTGGCATTTTAACAAAGTCATCTTGTGGTGACCAGTCAGAATTGCTCCTTTGCTCTGACCAAATTCCCCCTTGTGGCTCTTTTTTGGTAGGAAGATTTCACATCTTATGAGCACATCCATTTTCAAAACACTTGCTGAGAGAGCTGCTGGTCTGGTTGAAGAGCCACATGGGATATCAAAGGTAACTCACACCAATTTGGCTAGGAAGCAGTACTTTGTGGAGAGACTGCCTTAGGTGTGCAGCCATCTACCTTGTCTGCAACTGGAATGAGTAACAATGCTGGCACTGGCTTTGCTTTTTTTGCTTGCTGTCTAAAGGAAGTAAACCACATACCCAAGCAGGTGCTCCTCTACTCCTAACAAAGGAAACTGATTTTCATAATCCCATTCATAATTTGATCCATTCCATCCAATAGAGACATTATTATACAAGTCTCTAACATAGTTTCACCCTCCAAGTTCAGGAACACTGCATTATAACAAAGAGGAATTTGGGCAGACAGGTCAGGAGGCCTGTGTGGATGAACAAGTAGCTCCTGAACAAATTCAAACATAAGAAGGAAGCCCAGAGTGGGTCAGAGAGGGTAGAAACATAGATTGGTATTCTGGGAGGAATACTAGGCTTGTTTGAACAGTCAGTGATCAGTTTAGGAAAACTACAGCCCTGACAGAATCAAACACGGCCAGGGATGTCAAGGGCAACAAGAAAATCTTCTATAGGTATGTTAGTGATAATAGGAAGTCTAGAGAGAATGTGTATCCTTTCCAGAGAATAGATAGAGAGTGGTCTTTAGAAGGACGACTCGGGGATGTTGGCAAATGAAAACCTTGGCATGATCTGGCAATGTGGCTTGCAATCCAGAAAGCCAACTGTGTCCTGGGCTGCATCAGAAGTGTGGCCAGCAGGCTGAGGGAAGTGATTGCCCACCTCTGCTCTGCTCTCTTTACACCCCACCTGGAGTACTGCATCCAGCTGTGGGGCTCCCAAGATAAGGATCTGGACCTGTTGCAGCAGAGAAGGACCAGAGAAGGACCACAAAAATCACAGGGCTGGATCACCTCTCCTCTGAAGACAGGCTGAGACAGCTGGGGTTGTTCAGCCTGAACAAGAGAAGGCTCTGGGGAGACCTTATGGCACCTTCCAGTACCTGAAGAGGGCCTACAAGAGAGACAGAGAGGGACTTCTTACAAAGGTATGTAGTGACAGGACAAGGGGTAATGGCTTTTAACTGAAAGAGAATAAGTTTAGATTAGATATTAGGAATAAATTTTTTACTGTAAGAGTGGTGAGGCACAGATACAGGTTGCCCAGAGAAGTTGTGTATGCCACATCCCTGGAGGTCTTCGGGGCTGGGTGGGACTCTGAGCAAGACAATCTAGTGTAAGGTGTCCCTGCACATGGCAGGGGGACTAGAGCTAAATGGTCTTTAAGGTCTCTTCCAACCCAAAACATTCTATAATTCTATTATTATTCAAGGTCAGTTTACAGTTGTTTGTTATTGTACTTGAATGTGTTGTAAATAACTGTTCGTCCTCCCTGGTGTTTGTCCCCTGCATGTATAGACTGAAGACATGAGCATCTCTTTTCCACATTCATTTTACTAGGATGATTATGCTGAACTTGCAAAAATTACCTTTCACACAGCAGGCTGTCCTTTCATTGAATCACCTCAGTAACCTCTTTGTACACCAGGCTGGAGCTCAACCTTCTTGTGGCTGGAGAACAGAACTGGCCTACAGTATACAGTACTCCAAAACCCATCTCACTGCCTTGAACAATAACAGTGATTCTATTTCTTTACCTATATAAATTTTAGGATTGCATTTTCCTTTTGCACAGCTCCACAATGATGGCTCACAGTCAACAAGGCATCAGGTAGAATAACCAGATACTCCTCTGCAGTTGTATTGATTTTCAATTCAAAACATAATTTCTTTACTATTTTCTAAATCCTTTGGTATACACTATTAAATTTTACTCACCTCTTTAATAATCTAGCCTTCACTGTCTTTCTAAACCACATCCAGATCCCAATTATATTATATAATTGGTTTCAGGAGAGAGATATCACAATCTAATTCTACTTTGTGTATCAAGGTCATGCATTAAATATTAAGATTCATCATAAACCTGGTCCTGGAAGACCTCTGCTTGTACTCTCCCAGCAGACTCCTTCACTAATCACTGCTATCATGTTCCATTTGCCAGCTCTTTACTCCTTTAACAAATCTACTCATTTTCATTTTCTCCAAATTAATCAGTCACTTCCCATGCGACATGATATCTTTATCAGAGGTCACAGTGAACAAGATTACTGTATTTATAGTGACAACAAATATATTGTTTTATCACAGAATGTCAACAGGTTTGCCCACCATGAGCCCCTTTTAATATATCCATACTTCAATTTCACTTTGCAACAACTATTCCTCTCTTTATCTTAAAACTGAAAAAAGGTGCTTTTCTCCAATGCACACAATGTGCACATGTTTATTAGAACTACCTGTTATCAGATCAGTGATGTGACAAGCCAGTTCTTTCAGAATCCTGAGACATGGATTACCCATTTTCCTCATTTTAAGCATACTCATCTCTTTGAGTTTTCCTTAGGATTTTATTGTTGTAATTTCTTCTTCCAAGCACTTACTGACATTAGCTATTTTTTCCTTTCTCCTGCATTTTATTGTTTCCGCCTTTACTTAAAACTTAGGCAATATATACATGTTTAGTTTAAAGTGAATGAATTTATGATCACTTGATCTGACAGATTTTTTGACTGGCTTTTCTGCAATGCTCTTGTAGATTTTAAAAATCAAAATAGCACTGTGACCCTTTTATCTGCTATTTTCTGATAAAATATATTAATTATTCATTGAGTTTTCTGCCTTATCATTATTAGCACTTGGTTTTTAGTCCTTACTAGTCTAACATATGATAAAATTTCTGTCAGTAGTCTTATAATATTATATCCAAATTCATCCATCCAAATATTATATTTATATGTATATTTCACAGGAAGGATGAGATTCAGTCTGAGGTGTGTGTATCTGCATTTGAGTGTCCAAATGTGAACTGAATTCCTGCTAAGAGTCACAGTGAAGACAATCAATGATGTGCAGTTATACACTCAGCTAAGCAGCTAAGGAGCTCAACTCAGTTCCATCTGAGCTGTTCTAGAGAGTCCAAGATGTTCACATGTGGCAAATATCACACATGAATTACATAAGACACAACTTTCTGGAGCAGTAACAGGCTACTGTGCACTGAAACATCTTCAAGACTCTTTGCTTACACAGTTATTCCACTGAAGATGCCAACCAAATAAATCTAGATACACATCTCTTTACTCAGCTGACTGTAGTAATAAGACCTGTAACTGCCTATAGTAGGAATTAAAAGACCTAGCAATGAGGTAAACAGCTACATGTAGAAGGGAAAATATTTAAGAGAGTCAATTTGTATCAATGAACATTTCAATATTATTTCCCAATACCATTGTGACTAAACTTTGTTTTCCAATCCATCCTCAAGATGAATTCATCCAAACAGCTGATGAAAAAAGAATCAACAACATTATTGTCAAAGTCTCTCACATCTGCTACATACCACGTCTATCTCTGTTTTGTTCTTTCCTGCTTTCCTGGCAAGTGTGTACCTTTAATACTTGTTATGCCTTCATGTCTTTGCTATCAATGTTACTACATTCCTAGTCAGTCAGGTTCTTCCATTTGTTTGCTCAGGTCCCCTGTGTAAAATAAATATCTCTTTCAGAATTCTTTTTCTTTTTATTTCTAACACAAGCACCTCCTTAGTCAAAACAGATGAATCCTTTCCTTTCTGTACTGATTACTTGACCATTCCCTTAATAATCTGTTATTTCTTCTCATGACCTTAATGCTTTGCTAGGCCTTTGTTGACCAGATTTTCCTGGTAAGCACTGAAACAAGATAACAATTCTCAAAACATTTTCCCCTTCTTTTTCCATGGGAATTTTTATATTTTTCCCTATTTATCATGCTAGTCTCAAGTCCTGAAGGCCAGCATCCATATATGGTTTATATTTCAAAGAGTTTATGAATGCTTGCTGTTGGTAAAAAAGTTACATCTGCCTGTTTTAAGTCTCCAGTCTTTTCTAGCATCTGCAGATTTTTGCAACTTTTATTCTTTTGCATAATTTTCTGCATAACATGTTACTTATTTGGCTCCAAATTTTATTTTTAATTTTAAAAATTCTGTGTTTCATGAAGATTTCCCTAGGAATAATTTCTGTTAAACTCAAGATTTTGCAGGAGCATAGCAAAAGGCACAGTACTTTTAAAACATGTTGGGAGAGAATAACCCCTCCCACTGTTCAAAAGAAAAAAAGAGATACAGAAGAGCTGCATTTTTGAAGAGTATTTTTCCCCTGATTTAACTGTTGTTAACTTTAATCTGTTACAACAGACATACTGGAGACATGAAAAGACTTGAGGGGTAGTTGCAGGGTTTTTTCCTAATTAAAGCAGAGGTACCTTGGATGCAGATGAAATCTTTGTCCAAATACAGAAGGTTCCTACAGTCAATTCAGGCAATGTTAGCCAATTTAAGGAGAAAAAGTAAGCTGCAGATTAAAGAGATTTGGCTTAATTCCACTAGGGTCATGTGCTATTTCATTTCAACATCAGTGTCTCTACAGAATTAAACAAGGCAGAGAAGACCTCAGCACTGTTGAACTAGGAAACTAAATTTTTTTGCCTTCTTGACCTCACTGCACATTAAAGATTATAACCACGTGACAACATATTTTGTACAAAATCTTTTGTACAAAGACTACCTACTACGTATTTTGTATCACCACAGTAAGCTCAAATACAGTAAACACAAAAGTTCATGCTGCTGTCCTGACTTGTTCTATGTAAATCCACAACACACTGTTTATTTCTTCACTAGATTGTCCATCATTATGTAAGACAGCAAGAGTTGGTGCTGCAGCTGTTACTTACAACAGAGCAATTCGGTATCTCCTCAGTGATGGTACTCATCTAATTTCTTTGAGTTCTTTCACTTACAAAGTAAACTACTTTTAGATCTTTTTTTGTTAGTCCTTTCAGAAGCACTGTCTATTTTTTGCTGCCAATGCAGCTGGTCCACTGCAGATGCCTGGGCATTCATTCAGCTCTGGAGCAAGGATGTTATCCAAATGCAAGCAAACAAACCATGCATTACACTGCTTTTGATGAGCAAGCAGACGGAAATAGGTTGGTAACATGACTAAAAGTATACAGTTACCTCAAAAATTGTAATAAACATGCCTCATAAATTGTAATAATCCCATGGTGACAAATCTCTTGTGAAATAGGAAATCTATAAAATACTCACGATTTACAGATTGGGAAGCCCAGAATCAAAATAGGACTGGAGTTGCAATTGCACTTCAGGCAGAATTTAGCATCTTAGTGCTAATAAAGCAGTCTATGCAATGTCTTACATTCTTCACATCTGCTTTTGTCAAATAACAGGGAGGCATCTGAGCTGTTGCTGATGTGCCTGCCCATAAGACCAAGCTGAACTGAGCTGCCTGGTTTGCTGCTGAAACCCTTCATGGAGTCTCAACACAAAGTTGCCCAGTGGTCATCCCTCTAACAGGGCATAACCTGGCAAGGATGCCCTACACATACTACCTGGGGAAGAAAGCCTCCTCTATCTAATAGCCTAAAATTTAACCCAGAAATAAACTAGCTGAGTTACATTTTAGCTCTCTGCTTCCCCAAGAAGCTTGCATTCTCATATCTCATAGCCTGAGAATGCCCTTGCCACCATCATACTTAACCAGTGCTGAGACAATTACTGAAGCCAGGCAGTCAGTGAGTCAGAAACACAAATATTTGCATGGAGGGAGATGGAAAAAGTGAGAAAGACTGAAAGGTCATGTCTATTTCTGCAGTGAAGGCAGGATTTCAGGCACACTTCTTGGGTTTTTCTTACCAACCTGCTGTAGGTTTTCCATCTCTAATATGCAATCTGCTTGAATCCCTATCTAGCTGCCTTTCTCACAGCTAATACCTAGAAAACTTACTGAGCTAACCCAGCCTGAGAACTTCTATTTCTGCATCCATGAACCTAATTGATGACAGAGAGCTCAGTATGGTAGTATGGAAGTTCTTGTGGAAATCTCGTAACACAGATGTTCCTACCCAACTAAAAGACCTCCCCAAGTCCCCAAACACTAAAGAATGCAATTTCAAAACCAAGCATGAAGAAACTTTAAAAGACAAAACTTCAGAGACGTTCTAGAGGTCTACATTAGCCAGCATTGGTTATAAGTTATCTCCCACTCCTACCTTCAAGGCAGTTATATGGGAACTAGCAGAGTCCTTGTATGTCTGAAGGTTTTAGCTGCTGTACATCAATACAAATCAAGAAGTGAGAAACAACAGCATATCAACCCAGCCAAAACATTAAGAGCTGAATTTGCCTTTCCTGAATTCTGTGGGAAGCATGAAGAAAAAAATCTCACCAAAACAGTTTCAATTCTCTGTGCTCATGGTTGTATAATCAGCTTAGTGCTTCGTACTGTAAAACAACACAAAAGAACTTAAGGCATACAGCAACACTGACTTATAGCATAGTTCTCACATCATGAAAAAGCCTGAAAACAAAGCAAGGACCAGTGAGAGCTCAAGAGAACCAGAAGGAGATTCCCAGCTACACAGATTTCCCCCAGATCAAAAAAATTGTCAACAAAACTCCAGGATGAACCAGTATGTTAAGTTCTGGAGAAGCTTTATAGAAATAGTTTAACTGAATCCTGAATTAATTTTTTTTTTTTTAAAGATAGATTCATTACAAGTTCTTCTACTAAGCCTTGAATAGAGGGACATTGTATGGCTGAAAGAAGGCATAAGCTGACTAAGGCATTTAACCTGAATTTAAGATCCTTAATCATCCTTACATCATCCATGTCAAACCACTCTGAGCAAGCTGGTAAAAAGCAAAAAGACACTGAGATTTTAAATGAATACTTCCTTTATATAACAGAATTTTATGGTGCTTAGCCTGATTCACTCTCAGAGCAAAGACAGATTAATCTTGTGTCCAGCAATGATGAAGCCCAGACTTTCAGAAAGGGTACACCTATTCTCCAGTTCTCTTTTTTCCACCATTTAATTTTCACTTGACTGAAGTTACACATTTGGCTTAATATTGTAAGAAAATTAAATTATATGGAAAGATATTGCCAGTGAATTTTAAAGCCACCCATACAAGATTCTGGTTTTTGACTTGTCCTACTCAGTGGCAACAGAGGTGACAATTTCTAACAACCATTTCACAACAGACAAGGTGACAAATCCATGACATCATCAAGAAGCTCAAAGTTGTTTTCATTAGAGCCCTGCTCATGCAGACTAAGGATCCTTATGGCAATTTGCTTCCTCTTTAATTTTTCTCCATGATTTAGAGCAGAAGCAATATATCTGTCAGTCGTGCAGGAAAAAAAAAAGTGACACAAGAAGGCTTTTCCAACCCATGCTACTGATGTTTTTAATTAAATTAATTTTTTTTAGAAAATAAGCCCCCTTCCCTCCAAGACGAGGAGCTGACATTCATCAGGTGACTTAACTGAATCTTTAGCATATCATTTTAAACTCATTAGCAGCAAAACCAAATAATACTTAGTTTTACTGAACTGAAAATTGATTTTAGATTGGTATCAATAAAGGAAACTTATTTTAGATTGGTATCACGAGTCATACATTGCACAAAAAATTATACCTGAAAATTATTTAGAATAGCATACTTCTCCATGCAACATGCACCTGGATCCTATAAAAGCGTCAGGGCAGGCGAAGAAAGGCTCCCTGCACTTGCTTAAATGCCAAGTGCCCCCTTGTGGTCAGCATCAGCCTTAGATTCCAAACCAGACCAGGAGTGGAACCGCTTCAGTGCACTGCAACAGGGGTGGGATGCTCACTCCCTAAATCCTTATTTCAGTGGTCTCTACACAGTGCTCACAGGGGTTATGCGCTGACTTGGGCAGGGGAAGTTAAAACGGAGACCTCCAGCGCTGTGGTTCAGATTGACAGAAAAAGGCATTACTGATTCAGAAATGCCTCACTTGGCATCTTCAAGTAGGCCTGAAAAGGGCTGGATTCCTTAGACATTTTCTCTGGAAGATATCCCAGAATCCCCATCAATTGCTAAGGAATTCTTGAGAACAGACAGATAGGAATGTCACTTAGCTCCAAGATTTTTCTCTGATTGTTTTCTTTGAAACACAAAGTGTATTCTGCCTCTGGGCACACCACAAAGGGATTTGAGTAAAAGTCTCCTGGTTTGAGCAAGGCCACCAGGAGAAACAACTAACTTTGAAAAGGATAAGAAAAAAAGTCTCTTGGAGGTATTCAAAGTATTTATTTGAGGTCAAATGAAAGGAGTAGGAAGGGGAAGTCTGTGCAGAGGCAGGATAACACCTTAAGGCAGTCACACCAGAGACAGAACTTTATCCAAAATATTTCCAAGTTTCATGAACAGGATAACAGATTTCTTCTTTCCATAGAGCCACCAATGACTTAACCCAGGAAGAGCAACAAGGGTCATGTAAGAGTCACTTGCCAGGAGAATTGTCAACATTTCCTATGCCATTGTAAGTGCTGATGTTCCCTATAGGCAGTTATCAATGCCTAGTGAAATACAAAGTCTTCACTGCATGTTTTCACAGACCCAAGATTCCCTTCCTGTCATATTGCAATCATGTATGCCTTTAGTGTGACAGTGCCACACATTCTGCTCATAGTTTAAGACTGACAGCAAAAACCCTGAGGTGGTTGTGTGAGGCTATCAGTTCTGTGGTCACTGTCCTTATAGAAAGGCAGCTATGCAAAGCAAGTATCTGACCCTTCGTGTCAGAATTTTCTCCTCTGTGGTGCTGGACATTATGAAAAAATGGTGATTTATCACAGAAGCCCTGGTTCCTGGGCTAATCTTAACTAGAGCGTTGCTAAGGCAATGCTATCAGGAGTGTGCTCTTCTGAACTGATTTTGCAGTATGCTTTTCAGTATTTGCATACTAAAGCTGCTATCTAGGGATTTGCTCTTGCAGAAATGGTGAGAGAGAAAGGAATAGTTTTCTTTCTGCTTATATGGGAAATTATGCTTAGCAGAGACATGTATCTTACCAAAACTCATTTTATGAAAAAATGCAAACAAATGAAAGCAACATGTTTAAAAGAAGCAAGTAAAATTCACATCTTGTTATACTTGAGAGTGCATTCCTTCTGTAATTATTTCTGAAGTACTGTATGACATTTGTATTATTCATTGGGACATAAAGGAAATAAACAGTTTTCACTTTTGGAACTCCCTTGTGCTTGTCACTGTTATATTTAATCTGCCCTCAGTGCACAAAAATTATTTTCTAAACCCTGGCAGTAAGAACTTCTGTGTTCAAGGTATTGGTTCTGCATTTATTTCTATATGACATCAACATGATTTTTCTGAATCAAAAAAAAAAGGATTATCTCATATCAGTGAAAGGACTTCAGAATGATAACTGTATATAGAAATGGTGTAGGGGTGTTTTTAACAGAAAGAAATTATTCATCAGTACAATTCTAATTCTATAACAAAAATAGTGCAAGCCATCTGCAACAATTACTGCAATTTTTCAGCACAGAAAATCCTCTGTGCTTCCTTGTTCATCACTCCAGAATTTGCATTTGTATTCTTCTCTTTCATTCAGGTTTTTATAGCTTGCTGACTGCCAAGGTCCCTGATGTCTAATCTCTTTTTTTTTAATTTTCCTTGTAGTGCTTGATATCAATAAAATATTTTATGCTACCTATGTCTAAATAGGTTGAATTACTCTACAGACATGTTTTTCTCCCTCTTTTCACTATAGTAGGACTTTAAATGACTAGTTTGAGTGAGCAAAATCTCTCTAGCATCTTTTAACTCCTCTCTTAAATACAGCTGATTTCGTTTAGCAAATTGGGAATAACCATAATTATAATTTTAAGTTTCTTGGGAAAATAGGTCATAAATGCTTGAAAATAATATTTAATTTTCTAAATGCATTGCTCAAAACAAAAACTACTGTCTACTGCTGCCACATTCAAGAAATTGTATCATCTTGCTGAAAGAACCACTTTTCAATCTTTCCACAGTTTCACACAATAACAGAATCAACCTTCTGAGATCATCAAGTCCAACCATTAACCCAGCAGTGCCAAGTCCACCACTAATCCATGTTGCCAAATGCCACAATATGTGTCTTTTAAATATCTGTAAGGATGGTGACTCAACCACTTCCCTGGGCAGCCTGCTTCACTGCTTATCAACCCCCTCAGTGAAGAAATCTTTCCTATGCAATACACTTAGGATGTATATTTTCATATAGGAACATATTTCTTATTCATATGCAACTGCAAGTTGAAAGCTGAATATCACAATGTACTTTTGATTTTACAGACACACACACAATGCTTTATATACTCACTCTCAGCATTTTTTCTTTGAGCAAATGTATATTGATGACTGGCTAAAAACACTTTGTTTTTCTACCACTCACATCTGCTCTTTATTCTCATCTGTGAAGCTAAATATTCTCCCCTAATACCCTGAACAACTCTCAAAAAACACAAAAGAATTTTAACAAATCTACATCCTTGAACACCACAAAAAATTATCTATGTATTTTTACCAATGTTTTATCTTCTGAAATGATATATATAAAAAGCAAAGTAGCTCTTCATTCTCCATGAGTATCTGTAAATAAACACTGACTTTTCTGATGGCTTCAGTTAAAACCAAAACCAAAAAACAGCAAAGCCCACATAATACCGCAGTATTTTTCTACTTTTTCCATCTCCCAAAAATCAAAACAAGGAAAAAATGAAACATTTAATTAAATTATTAAAGCACTTTCCTTTCTGGTTAGCATAAACTGGAAGAATGAGAGAAGGACCTGAAACTGCATGGCATAGCACCACACGGGGTCCAGACATTCCCAGGCTTCACTAAGTGAGCCTAGGACATTTCAAGCTCTCCTCTGGACTCCTCCTAGCAGTATGAACCTTCCAGTTGGGCTGGCATTCTTCCCTTTATGGGAACAGCAGTCAAACCTCTCAGAACCATGGCTCATTAGTGAGGAGGTAATGCAGTATTTAGCAGGGATTAGAAATGTACTGGATTGTTGGGAAAGGAGATTATCTCTCTGGTAATGCCTCCTGGAGTGACTGGCAAGGTGTAGGTTAGGAGAGTACTGGCAACAGGATGGAAAAAATACTTGTGATACTATAACTATGCACACCAGTCTGTGCTTTACCAGGCTAACAGGAATAACAAGGCCCAAAGCAGATTCTGCAGTAAATTTTCCAGATCAGTGTTCCGTCTTCAAGACTTTTCTTTGAACATAATCCCAGTTGTATTTTCAGATGAACTCAGTGAAACAGGAAAGTGGGATAGGGAAGATTCTGTTCTTTTTTTAATTGACTGTTAAAGAAAAAAAATCTTGCCTACCTACAAAACACCATTGTCTCTAAGACAACACTAAAACTGGCAGAAATGTCAACTGTTTGAAAGCCATGGGTCAGATCAGAAAAAGCAATTAATTATTCACACCGTGCTTACAGTAGATAATTATCCTTCCCACTAACAGAGCATGCAGCCTCCTCTAGGGTCACTAAACTCCCATTAATCTTCAGAATCTGAAGCACCAAAAAAAGTCAGAGGGTAACACTTCTGTAAGCATAAGCAACAGGAATAAAAACTGTAACAGCCCTGCTTCATAATGTTCATTATCCTTGTTTGTGTTACAAGGCATTATTGCATCCTTACCTAACTTCCCTATTTCTAAAAGTGGTAAGAAGCAGAAAAGGTGTAAAATTCTTCAGCAGATGACAGGCTAAGGAAAAAGCAATTCTGAATCTAAAATCATTTTTACTTAATTTACTACCTTGGGAGACAAAATGGAGAAAATATATGCTGGGGATTTTTTCTTGCCATTTTATCCTCGAGATTGCAGAAAAAAATATTTTATGCTGTGTTGAAATAAAGGACATGAAGTCTGAGTGCATTAAGGAATAAAATTTTAAAAATGGAAACAGATACTTCCTTCAGAAATGCAAAAATCTACTGTAAAATGAGAAGTTTTCCTGTGACTATATTATGCAAAACGTTACTGCAACTATTTATCTAGGTTATCACAGCTGATACAAAACTGGGAGTATTGGCTGATATAACAGAGGATTCATTGCCATGCAGAGGGGCCTTAAGAAGCTGTAGAAATAGACAGAGAGGAAACATGTGGAGTGGAAATGCAGTCCTGCCCTTGGAGGAGAAATAATCCTAGGCTGGGTAATAATCCAAGTATATGCTGGGGCTGACTGGCTGGGAAGCAGGAAGGGAGACAATGACTTTGGGGTCCTGCTGAGCAAAGTGACCCCAAGAAATCAATGCACTCTTTCTGCAAGGGCGGCCTGTGGCTGCCTGGGCTGCATTAGGAAGATGCTGCCAGCAGGTTAAGGGAGGTAATCCAACCCTTATCTTTAGCGCTTGTGAGATGTACCTGCAGTGCCAGATCCAGTTCTGGACTCTTCAGTACAAGAATGATATGGACTTCCAAGTCCCAGTATGGAGCTATGAAGATGATTAAGGGACCAGAGCACCTGACAGATGAGGAAAGGTGGAGAGGTCTGCAGCTGTTCAGCCTGTGGAAACGAAGGCCCAGAGGTTCTTATCAATGTGTATAAATATGTGATGGGAAGGAATGAAGAAGAGGAAGCCAGGCTCTTCTAAACAGTGCTCAGTGACAGCTGGAATTCCATTTGGTCACAACTGAAGACATTTTTTACAGTGAGTGTGGCCAAAGACTAAATGATTCCAAGAGGTTTAATGTTTCTATTTATTCATAGATCTAGTCCAGCTATTCTATCTCACATGCATTACTGTAGATTCAATTATAAAACCTTCACTCAGGAAAAAATTTCACTACATAACTCTTCCCAAAACATTCAGGTTTTATTACTTCCTACTTAAGGATTTTACTCTACATTTTATAAGCAATTGCATATATGAAACAATAAAAACATAAACAGAACTGATTGCTTTGGTTTCTAGACCAGGCTGCTGCTATTTTTTGTCATGAAAAAACCAAACACTACACGAGTTTTCCAACTAGACTGTGATTTGTTGTTAAGCCAACTAAATGTCATAGTACTTACCACAGGCATTTTATCAAAGGGGCAAACAATGGACAGTTTATCTACAAACAAGCAGAAAATTGTGACCTGTTGATATAATTTCAACATATCTAATCATCACTAATTATATTGAAAAAGTTATGAATAGCCATTTCTACCTGCTGTATTTCCACGAATAAGCTCCACCTTATCTCGAAGAATATTAATTTGCCTTTCCATTTGTTTTTTCAATTCTACTTGTGTCTCATGTCTGGTTTTCCATTCATTATCTTAAAAAACAAATACAGAAGTATTGTATTTCCCAGATTAGTTCATGTCATTTTAAACAAAAGCATTTTTTAAAACTGTTCCTTTTAACTAACTGGAGTCTGAGAAAGTCTTCACTTAGTAATCCTCATAGCAAGCATCTTTGCATATAAAAGAGCTTGAAAATATAAATCAAGGAAAATTTTCACTAGGCTTACTGTAGTCAGAATAATAACCAACTCTGTGAATTCATATTATTCATAGTTTCATTAATAATTAACAAAAAAAAGCTAGCATGACCACATGTAGCATTTCTTAATTTCACATGTGAAGCACCGCAGTTTTAATAGTCATGTTTTAAAAGTGAAAATTGAAGTTTCCAAATAAAAAATTGAACCCCTGTAGGTCCTTTCCAAAATAATTATTTTTCTGGATTTCCTAAGCAATTAGCAAGACTGTTGTAATTCACTTTCATTATCAATACTGTTAAGACTTTTTTCCAGTTCTGTTACAGTGTTTTTCAGTTCAAATATTGAGCTTTCAAGCATGTGCCTGTGGTATTAAAAGAAGTCAATAAATTGCTACAATAGACAATAAATGGCTCTTGTACTAGTCCTATTATTGAAATTTTAAAAAATCAAGTCAAATATATTTTTAGAAGAAGTATCTATTGATCATTCCCATGTAGTTACATTATCTTGTCCATTTTTAAATGTATTTTTCTCTATGGTTACAATGCCTTTAAAACAATGAAGAATTTCTACTTTATGAATAAAATTACTTCCATAAAAACCTAAGACAGACATTTCCTAAAATATAACAATTTTCTAGCCAACCATCAGAATTAAAAAAAAATGTAGAGGGAACATTGACCCTAATTTTACATCTAAAAGAAGATGCCCAATGAGTATGTTCTTTAAAAGAAGAACATGCCTGAGAGATGTGCTATTTGAAATTCTGAATTCTTTATTTTGACTTACTGCTCAATGATTAGTAGTCATTTCCTAAATTGCATATATATCAAAACCAATCAAAACAAACGATGTTTTATGACTATTAGAAAAGAAAGTGAGTAATTAAAGTCAGATGAGTGTTAAAAAATAATACAGGACCTGAAGCCACCATTTTTTAGGAAAAATATATTCTTGCCCATTGATTAATTCTGTATCCTGTATATTCAGCCAGAAAGCTGAAAGGTACCATGAAAACCAGGCTCTTTCTGCCTTGGAAGGTATGACCAGAAGCAGAAGGTAGCAGGGGACTTTGATGAGAGCACAACCCACCTGGCGTGCTTCAGACAAGGTGCTGGGTGATTCTCACGCTTCAAAGTAGCCAGATGGTAGTTTAGTGTCTTACAATGAACACTGTGATCTTGATCACATCAAAAGGACATTATTGGTAAATTATTGACCATATTCATGCTTTGAGGAGATGTCTATGGAGAAATGCTCCTGCCTGTGAGGTCTCAGAAGTCAGAAAACATCAGGATATGTGCAAGCAAAAAACACAATGCATGAAAATGCAGAGGCAGCTTGTGGTTTTGTCCTTTAAAGTTAAGTTTAGAAGGCAAACGTCTCAAAAAACAGTCAACAGTTCTTGGGTACCTCAATTTTTCAGTGCCCAAATTGAGATATTCCAACAGAACTGAGAACACAAACTGTACAAAAAAGGCCCTTTGGGAAATGCTTTACAATACCAATAGGCTGTAATATTTTGGGGGGTGAGGGGGGAGTTTAAATGAGCGCTTCCATTGTCAACACAGATACTCATTTTCTAAATATGTCCATAAGAAATGCTCTTCAAGATGTAATTATCTAACCTCTGAGAAACCAAAGCTCTGATGACAGATATTGATTACTGAGAAATTGCATCACCTCTTGAACTCCTTGTGCTCAAATTCAGTGACATTTCTTCATAGCTTGAAACAACAGATTTCAACTGCAAGCTACAGAAGCAAACCAACTGCTCATATGGAGTTGAACAGGTAAGCTTGGAATCAGGAGGGATGAAGAGCTGAAACAGCGAAGAAATATAAAGAGTAATTTAAGGTAAGCCAAGTTTGTTTTCAGTGAAAGAGACACACTGGAGAACAGTAGGACAGACATCTTGAATGGCAAGGCTTCCAAACCCTCCTTGCTCCATTGTTCTTTTTGTCTTTACCAACATTAATTTAGAGAGGGGGCATACTGGCAAAAAATAATGACAGGACTGGGAACTTGCTAGAGACAAAAATGTCAAACACAGCCAAAGATAGCATTGAAACATGACTCAAAAACCTTTAGATGCAGGAAAACAAAAGGAAATCTGATTGCTGCTGCCTGGTTTCTCCGACTCGAAATAAAAGGGGCAGATGGCTAGGAAGAAGAAAGACAAAATTTTACGACATTGCTGCTATCATTTCAACACAAATAGATAAGGTTTCTGCAAAGCAGATTTCTATCAACTTCTCAGAGCTTGGAAAAGAGGAAATTACGACGGCAGTGAGTGCTAAAATGGGATTTTTTGAAAGGAAATAACACTGAAAATTAGAAACAGTAAAAGCTGTAACCAGAGCTGAGCTGTATCAAAATGAAATTGTTTTCATTTTCAAAGAAATGTTAAGTAAGTGCTTAGATGTAGAGGGAAAACACAGGAAGAGTGAGTTCTTTTAATCCAGTGGTTCTGGTTTTCAATTTCTGTTACCATTCCATGACTATATACAAAGTTTCTTTTATTAGATTTTATTATTCTTTCTGCACCATTAACAAAATTGGAAGCCAAATTCCAACTATATTTTGTTCTGATGACATATGTACAGAAATGGTAAATTGTCAGGTGTTACACTGTAATTGCTACACTGACAGAAAGCCTTTTTTCCATGTGGCAACAGAAACCGTTTTTTTTTTAAATATATAATTGTTATTAAACATTTAATATTCCCATAGCACCCAGAAGGTATGCAGGGTGAAACCACTCTATTTTAGGCAGTGTATAAAATGCAATCTCAGTCCTGACAGAGAAGGGATGTAGAACTAAATCATTCTGAGTGGCTTGTTATGTATTTCTGGGATTTAATGTATTGGCGTATTTTGCATTTCTGGAGTTATTTCTAATTGTGATAGGAAGTGAAGGTCATGCCATGTATCTGTTACAGTGAATTTAATGAAGCTGTGTATAGCTGCCTACCTGCCCAGAGACTTGGTCTGTGCTTAGAGGGACTGCATTTTTTACCTGCAACTTCACCTGTTAAACATGATTAGACTATTCAAGGCCTATAAATCTTCTCCATGTCAATGGACAATTACAGTCATCACAGAAAGAAGCCTGTAAATCCTGAAACCTCAGATTTAAGTCATCATGAGAACCTAACCACATGCTTGTATACTAAGCATAAAAAAAAACCCTCCTGTGAAGAAAATAAGAAAAAAATGTGCAATTCAGATAAGAATGCTCTGATTGAAACTACAAGAGAAAAAAATGCTAGATTTCTTTTTAAGGCTATCTACAGCTGTTATTTTATTTGACAATGGCAGCCACTTAGGATGAAAAACATTTTCCTGCAGGTTTTGCCGCCCAGGTCTGGATATCTGGAACATGTATCGGGCTGCCTGAAGCGATTTTCTATTGTCAAGAGAGAAACTCGGGAGAAAAGTCAGAAGAGGCTCAGGGCAAGTCATCAGCTCTAGGGCATCAGCTCTATAATATGGCAGATCTTTACTGAGTCCTGTAGAAGATAAGAGGCACAGACGCCTTCAGAATCTAGGAACAAAGCAGAAACAATATTGCACAGTGCAGGGGCATCACATGGAAGAGCACACACAGTATTGAAAGCTATGGACTCCTGCCACTTGCAGTCAGCAGTGCCCTGGGAAAATGCTGCAGCTTTCCTGGCAAGGAAAACCATAGGAAATGAAATCTCACAAGCTGAAGTAATATACAGTTCCATCAACATTATTAAGTAGCTGAAATGCATGTGTATTTACGACCTCTTTGTCTAATAAGAAGTACGCAGCAGTATTATATGCCTTCTCTCTCTCCCAGAAACATTTGCCATTTCCCAATCAAAATGTGTACTGAATCTTGATCACAACAATACAGAGCCAGATTTGAGCTGACTTTCACTACAGTCAGAAAAAAATCTGAAAGATTTCACAGTACTACATCCACAATCATTGAGAATCAGTAGGTACATTAGTAACAGACCCCTTATGGACAGGGATGATTCAATTTACTCTGTGAAGTAAAAATCTCTTCTTCATGACTGCTAAATGACAGTGGTAGGTGGGCTGTTAGCAAACTGCCTAATTGGCACAATAATCAGATATGCCAGTAAAAAGATGACAAGGGTGAGATGGCAGTGAAGGAATGCAGACATCTATCTGCAAGCCACTCATCCTCAGCTTGTTTTCTACCCAAGGGAGAGAAACTGGCACCTCCTAGGGTGTGAGTCATCTCATGCTAGAACAGCCAGGCAAAGTAGGGCAGATGAATCACACCTCAAAAAAGCTTTTCTGTATTCATTGACTATACATGCCACTGGTTTAGATAGAGATGTCTAATGAGCCTGGTCATTGGCAATTAAGATCAATACATAACTCCTGGGAAATTGACAATAATAATATTGTTTATTTGCACACAAAGAAAATAGCTGTAGAACCCACCTGGAGCTGAAAGTCTTTTACTGTCATGCCATCACCACAAAGGTTTTAATTAAATATATATTTTGCTTTTATCCATAAGTAAGTCACCACAACTCAACTTTTTACCTGAATACCATTAATGTCAGGATCATGTGCCAGATAAAAGAAGTGATGGATGTAGAGGACAACTGATCTCTTTACCCTGAGACACTGCTTAGTCAGATTTATTAAAGGCCATTTGCTTACATGTCAGTGCAAGTATGTCCAAGCTACTTTTTGTGCCATTTTGAATATATAAAGTGCCATTTTGACTCTGTTAGTACTGGGTTTTCCCCTTCCATCAATGAATGAACATTTCATACAACTGCAGGACTAGTTTGAAGAGGTCTGCAGCTCAGACACTCAAAGATGAAAGGAACTGTTCAAGCAAAAAAACCCACTATGAATAGAATGCTTGAAAATGGTATGCAAATGTAAATATTAAAGGTCTGAATTATGGCAGCACAGGAGCTTTTAACATTTCCTGTTTTCATTTATTAACACTTGAAAGGCAATCATGTTGTTTAACACAGGGAAAAATGTGTAGCTTCCTAAGCAAACTGGGGGAAAAAAAAAACAAAAAACAAAAAACCACCAGGCATGAGCATCAACAATTATCACAGCACTGAAACAGCTGCTGCTTTAGCAAGGGAACTGACTGCTATCAGGAACAAGTCCTCATCCCTGCAAACTGCATGCAGAGATTGCATACCTTACCTAGAGGTCTCAGAGGTATTTACTGACACTAGAGGTAGGTAAAATCCAGCTTTCCACTTTTACTCAACATTGTGGAAAGAAGTGTGCATAAAGAGAGTCTTGTTGTCCAGTTTACTCATCTTCCCCCAGCAAGGCATGCACCCGTGTAAATGTCTTCTCTGTTTTTCCCCATAGTGGCTTCCCAGCCCAGTGGACTGTGCTTACCTTGGATACATTTAATCCCCTCCGTAGGAGGTGGTATGGGACTATGTTTCAGATTTGTGATGAAAACTGTGTTAATAGCACAGTGATGTTACAGTGTCGAGCATTGTTTACACTGGGTCAAGGCCTTTTCTGCTCCTCATCTAGGGAGTGAGAGGGCTGGGGGTGCGCAGGGAATTGGGAGGGGACACGGCCAGGACAGCTGATCCCACTGACCATACTATATCATGTCATATTCAGAAATAAAAACTAGGGTGGTGGGGCTTTCTGGGGCTGCTTTGCCTCGGGAAAGGCATTGTCCTGCTGGTGGTTTTTGCCACCAAGAGCACCTGGAGGTTTTTGCATCAGGTTTTTTTTGGGGTTTATTTCCTTTTTGTTATTGCTGTTCCTTTATTGTTATTAAACTCTCTTTGTCTTGACCCGCGAATTTTCTCTCTTTCCCCATTCATTCCTTCTCTCGCCCATCCCACTGGGAGGAGAGGGAGCGAGCGGCGAGCTGCCTGCTGCGGTTAACCACGGCAGCCGCCCTATCTCCCCTTTCGGCTGACATTATTTATCCCGCTTCTTCGGGCTCCTTGTGCCTCTCGCATCCCTTGGGCCAGCCCTTCCCGGTGCCCAGCAGAGCCAGCGGCGCTCCCAGCACGGCCGGGCCGCTCTGAGGGGCTCCGGGCAGGCCGTGGGCCCAGCCCGCGGTGGCAGCGGCCATTTTGCCGCAGGGAGGCGGCGGGAGCCCCCCACGGGCGGTGCTGCGGGGCCGCGCCCGGAGCCGCCGCCGTGCCTGGCCTCGCCGCGTCCCCCGCCGGACTCACTGCTTCCGCCTCTCCCGCCCCAGCTCCAGCGCCAAGCGCTCCGGCTCTGCCGCCCGCCGGCCGCCTTCCCCCATTGCCGCCGCCGCCGCCGGCGCCCGTCCCGCCCTTATCCCCCGCGTCGCCGGCGTTGCGCGGGGTGACGGCTGCCAGCGGCCGGCGGAGCCCGAGGGAGCGGCGCGCTGAGGCCACCCCACCCCCGGCTCGGGCACCCTTTTCCCCGCAGTCGCCGCGGCTCTCCCGCTGCCCCGGGAAAGCCGAAGGGGGAGACGGGTTGCCGGGCGCCACCGGCAGCCGGCACCTGCCCCGGCCCCGATGGGCGCCGCCCCGTCCCGGCCGCGGCTGTGACGGCCCGCGTTTGACGGGCTGTTCTGCCCTCTGTCCAGCGAAATGCACAGCGTGGACTCGGGCAAAACCAGAAACGGATGGGGGAAATAGGATACAGCTTAGGCCCGGTTGAGAGTTTTGACCCTGTAGGTTGAACTGTGTGATGAACTTTTCATGACCTAGGGAAACACAAATGTGTGCAGATTTTTTTCAAATATTTCTTTTGGATGGGAAGTAGCACGACTTTAAATAGTACAATTTTAAGTAGACGTTGTGACCCACTGAAGGCAGGCACAGTGCTGTGGAGCCTGGCCTATGGCATGCCCAGCCCATCTTTTAGCACACTCCATAATTGTCATGTGTGCTATTCACAAATCCCTGTGTAAGACCCTAACTTGATACAGAAGAGTTTAAAATAATCTTAATCATCATCAGTGATAAGTCAATGGTGTTAGTTAGTCAATACATATTGGAAAATACTTCAATTACCTTACATTGGTCTCGATTGATGCTTAAAAGTGTTTGATGTTGCATTTTCCAAACAAGGAATTTCAGATCAGTTCATGGGTTTGTCAAGGTAAATCTTTATGGGGTGAGTTAATCAGATTATTGCTGGTATCACCCCTGTCAGGTTCTCCCTGTCACCTCTGGCTGCTTCAGTGCCAGCTCTTGACATTTGTGTGACTCTTCAGTGAGCCAGTACAGCTCCTGAAACATTGAAAACTTACATAAGGGAAAATGTTTAATGTTTGTAGTTTCTGCTGGTTGGTGATCTGAAGTGGCTTACCAGCTGCACAGGAAAGCACCAGTCTTGATGTAAGGGACAGGGTGAAACAGGGAGTAATTAGTGCACTCATATATCAACTCATAATTTCTCACTAGAGGAACTATCTGTTCACTTTCCCAGGAAGGGGGTGGACTTTAATTTTCCTTTACCGATGTATTATGAAAAAGGATATGGTTTTCTCAGTTCAAGTAATTCTGTTGCATGAGTAGTAAGCCAAATGCTGTAGCCTACCACTTGCTAAGTAGCTAACAGTAGGTAACAGAGGCACTGCTCTAAAAGTTTAAAACATGGGTTATGCATTACCATTACTTTAACACAGCATGAACCAGTATTGCCATCCACAAGTCAGTCCTGAAATGTTGTGAATCATAATCCTAAAATGGTAGTATTACACTGGAATTGCCCAATCTGATGCCTCAGCAATCTAATGCAACAGCAGGGCACTAATCCAGAGGGATCTAATGACTGGGAGTAGAACAGTAGGATGGAGAGTGGGAAGCTTGATTCTAAGAAAAAGTAATTTTAATTTCACTTGTCTGATATATATTAGAGCAGGAGATTATTTTTGAGTCGCAAGTTATCAAGCTGATGCTATCAGCTAATCAATGAATTATCATCTTTGGTGTAGGTTGAATTCAGAATTTTCTGATATAATTTAATCAAGAAACAAATTTAGAAGAGTATTGCACTGTTACTGCATTTAAATTTAGCTGCTCATTTTGCCTTCATGTTTTACTGAATGTTACCTTTTTAAGATTCATATTGAAAACACATTTCATTATAAACCAGTAATTTAAGTAATGACTTGGACATAGGTTAGCATTCATAACTCACTGAGTGTGCTATTAACAAACTAACAATTTAATCAGTAACCATTTTTCTTCTTACCAGGTTTAGTGAACAACTGCTTCAAGATTAACATAACCAGCCTGATGAATTGTTCTCAATGGGTGGGCACATTCAGAAAGAGCCCTGGAATCAGAAGAAGTCTGAGAACAGAGGGCAAAGGGAACTCAGGGCTGTATCTGTGCCCACAGCATACCCTTTCTGCCCCAGGAGACTTTAATTTGATCTCCTCTCCAGGATACTTTCAGGTCCTACCCTCACCCAGGGATTACTAGGTGTCTTAACCAGGTAAACTCTCAGGAAGCAGGTCACTGTGCATATAAGGAACACATAAAGTCTGGGTTCTGGATGAACCCAGACCACTGGCTGGGTTGGCACAGCACAGCAGGTCTGGGTGTTTTGCCTGATGGTTTGGGAACCGGAGTGAGAGAAAAGCAGAAGCATCTTGTGGACAGAGGTCTTGTGTGAGTGTGTAAAACTTCAAACCATAAACCATAAACATAGTGAAACTTACAACACATAAGAATTTTCCTCCATTTCTTTATTCCAAATAAATTGGTTAAAATTAGGTATATGGATACCGCTAAAGGCATTATTATTTTTGTAAGGCTTTAAATGGGTTGAGATCAAAAATTTTAGTAAGAACAGTTAAGAAACGTGGTCACAACACAATGTGTTTTGAAAACAGAATTTTATACTTAAATATGTATTTATGATATGTGAAAGCACTAAACACCTAGTTATTTGAAAGCATAGTAGACCAGTTGCTGAAGGCATAAATTAATTTTTACAGTTATTTCTGTAGCACCAGTAACTAAGGAATGATGAATGGCTTTGTGGGCAAGGGGAAACTTGTGGATGTTGTATATTTTGACTTTACCAAGGACTTTGATGTAGTCTCCCACAGTACTTTTATAGCTGAATTGGTGAGTTCTAGATTGGATAACCGGGTCATAAGGCTGCTGGAAAATTGGCTAGGCCATCAGGCTTGAAGTGTGGTGATCTGCAGTATGACTGCTTGACTCTGGGATCAATACCTGAGCCAATATCCTTAATTCCTGACTGACAACCTGAAGACTGAGCACAGGCTCAGCAAATTTGATGACAATGATGAGTTGGGAGGAGCTGTTAGTATGCAGGAGGAAAAGGGTGACCATTCATGGGTGGGTGTACAGACTGGAGAAACATAATGGAATTCAACAAAAATCAAGTACAAAGGCCAATATCTGGCCTGGGTAAAGCCCATGGATCAGTGTCTCAAATGCAATGTTGTAGGAGACACAGGCTCCCTGCTGAAGAAGCTGCCATGAGCCAGCAACAATTTACAGCAAACAAGACTGAAGGGCACCCAGGCTGCCACAGCAGGGGTGGCCAGAAGCCTGAGGGAGACAATTCTTCCACTTTGCTCAATACATGCTGAAGTGCTTAGCTTTTGACTCCCAAAAAAGTCCTAAGGGCTGCATTAGGTCAGGAACTTGGCTTTGTTCAGGCTGAGCAAAATAAAGCATAAGGAGAGCTTAGTGCTGTAATCAGCTATGTAATGTGAAAGTCTAAATAAGATGGGGAAGCCGAAGTTTTATCCAGTGTGCATAATGGAAGGATATGCAATAGAATGCACCTGCATATATAAGTGTTTGGCTTAGTATAAGAGGAAATGTTGAGCAGAGTCAAGTCCGGCAAAGGTTGCCCAGAAGGGCTGTGAAGCCATCTCTAGCCTTAGTGAGTAGAACTGGGGCAGAGTGCTGTGCTCCAGGCTGGACCTGTTTTGAGCAGGAGGTTGTTTACAGACCAGGGGGTCCCTTCCAACCTTCACCATTCTATTGTAAGCTGGTCAGCATGGTTTTTGTAGTGGAAGGTAGTTTTACCAATTGTTTTTAAAGGATTATGGATTTATTCAGGGAACATTAAAAATAGGCGATTCCAGATTGGTTTTAAACCAACATTAAACAAACCCATCAAATGACCCTTGGAATCCAGAGGAATACATTCAAACACAGAGGTTTAGATATAAGAGCCGTGGTTTACATATGCACAATGATGAAAATGCTAGAGATGGCAGTAGCTTGGAATGCCTTGGAGATCATTGAAAGTGATCCTCTCAAGACAAGATTTGAGACCAATATTGTAGCAGAAAAGACTTTGAATAGATTTGGAAATAAGAATGCCTTAGGAAATCAGGTAGTAGCTCCTGCACTACACAGCTTAGTAAAACTTCTAGGACTGCCATTATCAAAAGATGTTCAGTGTTCAAAGAAACAAAACCAAGCTGTGAATAGAAAGCCAACCTAAGACAAGAGGTTTGGGGAGCTTAATATATAAAAAAGGGAGCTAAGGTAGTAAATGTGAGAAGGCTGTTGTAAGGGAAGAGAAGCCTATGGAGTTGCTACCCTGGGCCCAAGAAAAGTGGCAGGTGAAGCAAGGTAAGTTCAAGAGCACCACAGTATCAGCTGGGAAAATTAACTAAACTTTAGAACAATGTAAAAGGGAAGATTGTGGATATATCACATACAAACTGTAAAATGGGGTAGGCATCATTCAAAAGAGTTTTAATCCATTTTGAAAGACTGGATACACATGCAGAGAACTACAGTAGGTTGGGCACGACACCACTACTTGCCTGATACTGAGGGCATTTAAATGTTGTTTTTCCTCAGTGTGCTCCAACATGATCTCTTGAAGACTGTAACACCTTGATCTTAACTGTTGTTTTAATACAATTTTTTGTTTTGATGGTTTATAGACAAAACTGAAGGTAAATGCAAACTAAAGCTATATGCAAAACCTCTAAATGGGAGGGAAAAAGAAGATACAAATACCTATATCCTTATTGTAAATACAGCTTATAGCAGTAAAAAAATGTTTTTGCTAGAGTGAAGTCTTTAGCAGTCTTTAACTGGTTAACTTAAGCTGGCAAGTGGCACATTATAGAAACAGAAATTGTTGCAGTGTACTTTGGATGGAACTTTTTAGTTTGAAATATTTAAGCCCTAGTTGGTGAGCTTGTTTATACCACAGATATACCCCAATACTGCTATTTTATTACTTCTGAAGAAGTCCTAGTTTTTCCACTTATGGATCCATAGAGTAGTTTCATATCATAAAAAGGTCAAGCACAGATTTTATCTTTATTTCCATAAATCAAAGTTACACTTCAAGTGGTTAGAGCCTTTTTTTCATGTTTCTCAACCAAAGCACACACCTGCAGTAGCTACCACAAAATATGCACCTATTACCATTCTAACAGAGTGTAGTTGTTACTCTGTTTTTTCAATCTTCTACAAATATCAATTGCCAAAAATAATTTATAGTTATTTTCTCCATCTACATGAAACGGAGATAAGCTTAAGTTGTTCACATTCTGTCTGTTGCACGTTCAGACAATATTTGAATGTGCAGCATCTTCAAAACTCAGTAGTAAAGTGTTAAATAAGTAGCAGTGTCAAAGCATCTCAAGGATCTAATATCTTAATATCTTATTTACACTTTGCTACAAACAGAATGACAAATCTACACAGTAGTGTCTATTCTACACAACTCTTCAATAAAAGGGTTTGTCTTCATAGTCTGTTTAAACACTTCACACCCTTGTGCAACTATGAATTTAATGGAATAAAGATGAAGACCATTAGAACTATTTGTTCAAACACTAAAAGTCTTCCATTAGGAGGTTGTGATATATAATCTGAATCTTTCTGGATCAGCTGAAAAGTACAGAATGCATAGAATTTCCTAATGCTCTCTAATATTTTCACAGAAAAATACTTTGATTTATGCAAAACCATACTTTCCTCTGTACATAAAAACCTGAATTTCAAAGAATCTGTGTATATTCCTTATGGAGTCAACTGGAAAATAAATTTTTCTAGACATGTAAATACCCTCTTTTAGAAATGGTTGGTATCTTTGGTTTACTTATATGTTGTATGAGAAAGAAAAAAAATCTAAAATGAAAGACTACCTAATTACCTGAAGATCACCTTTCATTTCTCCTAACATGAACTTTGGATAAGATCACCTATTTTGTAGGTGAAAAGAGAAATGCTCTACAAAACAATGAAACACAATGCTTATTTTAGTAGTGCATATTAAGTAAGACAAGGCTTGATTAGTAAAACTAATTCTTAAGGATAGTTATAAAGCCAAAACTGGTAATTTTACTTGTTCCAGAATTAGTAATACTACTCTTTCTGTATCACCACCTCCTTTATAAATATAAAGTGTTACAAAAATATTCACAATATTATTTCTATATTAATCTATTATTCCATATATTATTTTGAAAAAGTGCTTAAAGAGGCAAGTATATGAACTGCAAACTCATATCCTTCCAGTTGCCTGAAGCCCTGATCGAGTTGTTTAAAACCCTTGTTCAGCACAGAACGAGGAGGTGACAACTTTCATTTTTCCTCCTACAAATGCTCTTCCTACTTTTACATTTTCCTGTCAAATTAAGTAACAGTTGCTTGAAAAGTACAGTGTGACTTATGTTCAGTGTCAGATGAGCAATGTAGTTACTTCTAAATAGGAAGTTTTATCTCTAATGTAAGGCTTTGAGAAGTATTTAATTGCTTTCATTTTTTACCCTTCTTCTCATTATCTAATACCTTATATTCATCTAGCACAGCATGGCCAGTTTCTTTGGCAGTTTTCTTTACAACAGATTTGATACCAATATTTTCAATGTTAAATGCTGTAACACCAACATTGATTGCAGAATTCATAGCGTTGTCTGTAGCATGACCAGCGTCCTCTCCATACCTAAGGAAAGAGAGCAGTTTCACAGATTTATATACTTAGTATTTTAAGCTTCACTGGAATTCTTTCGAGAGCAAAAATTCAAGCATTACCAAGAAAAAATAGTAAGCACAGTGCATGAATGTCTGAAGAATAAAATTAGAATTTATAAAGCCATTTGAATAAAGGCTGCTCCTCTATCAGATCAATTGCTCTTTGAAAATACCAGTATGCTTCTACTCTTTTTCTTCGAGAACACTTCCAGTCTTTCTCCCTTTTTTCCCCTCTAATTTTGAAGAGTAAAAAGCCTATCTATAGAATGATAACAAGGGAAGGCAGAAAAGCTTTGTGCAATAACTAAAGGTTCTTTTTCACCTTAGTTCTTAGGTAAAATCCCTACACCCTCTGTAGAGAAAGCCAATTGTATGGCATCCAAAGCAGCATGGCCAACAGGGCAAGGAGGGTATTCTGCCCTTCTACTCTTCTCTTGTGAGACCCCACCCTGGAGTGCTGCATCATACAAATCCCCAAAGGGTCCAACAAAACTATCTTGAGGAAACAATGAAAATTATCAAGAGATAAAAACCTTCGCTCTCTGCCATGGGCTGTGAGTCCAGCTTCTTTAAGCTTTAGTGGGCAAGCTGGCAGTCTCAGACTAATGACTCAATTGTGCACAGAGAGCACAATGAAAGAGGACAAGGGTTCAGTGAGAGCAGGAACTCCAACTGTTCTGGGTAGCCAGACATTTCTCCAGAGAGCACTGCAGTTAGATAAACCAGGGCAAAGGGAAGTATTCCTGGCAGCATCAGCATCCCAGCAGTCAGCAGTTATTTTTTCTCTGGGCTTGTTATGACCAGAGATTCTTTGAGGACCTCAAGATAAGGCTAGAGAGAAGCAAAGAATATTGAATAATCAAAAAATCTATAATATATCAGTAGAGCAGCCAGAGCATGTGGCTGGAACTATCAATGAGACCAAATAAAAAGAATTAGTGGGTTTTTTGTTTTGCCTTTAATTCTCTGATAGAGCAACAGCCTTGAATCACGTCAGATTTGCAGGTCAGAGAATTATCTCACAGCAGAAGTATTTGACAGTTTGATTAGTTTGTCAGTTTGATTATTTTCATCTCAGGAACATCATAAGCCAGCCAGTACAGTATCAGTAAAATATGTAACCTCATTTAAAGTAGGACTGTAGCTTACCCAGTACAGTAAGATTAAGAACTTCTTAATGTCTAATTTTTTAGTTTGCCTGCCTGGATTGCATAATTTTTAACTATTTTTTTTTTAAATTGTGCAAATATATACACTGCATCTATTTAAACAGTTTTTTAAAAAGGCAGTAGCATGTGACTTTGGTAGACATTATTTCTGAAGCTACGTTTTCCCCCATTCCAATCAACATGCATATGATAAGTATCTCTTCCATCCACAAGGGTGCTGCAGCTAAGTTTTAGCCATTTTTTTATTTAGAGACACTGATGGTGCTCCTTTAGCTTTGTTTCTATTAAGTGAAATTGAGCTTATTCACTAGTATTTTGAGTAGCAGACATCTTTGTCACTGAAATAAAAAAAACAGCTCACAAAAGGGAGATTTATATAAAATTTTAATATAATTGTTAAGGATAGATTTTAGAGATTACATATCAAATATTTTCAATCACTTTAGAGTTAGCTGCAACAGGTAGTTACTTATTGTTTTTCACTCTTAGTGTCTGTTGTCTGCTGATCTCCATATTTCCTATATTTGTATCTAAAACAAAAACATTAATGTGAATTTTTGTGAAATGAGTACCAGTACAACTCTTCCTGACATTCCTACTGCAAACAAACATTAGCAATAAACCACAACTGACTAGAACTTTGGTATTTGGCCTCTTATTTGAAATGCATCACAACACAACCATGAATGCCAACCTGTTTAATAGAGTATGCTGATGTTTATCTTGTTACTATGGGCTTGTAGCCTGTATGAACTTTCAGCAATCTTTTAATATCTCTTTTGCTACACTTATCACCAATTCAATTTAAACTGCTTGCTTCTGCTCACTCTTCACTTTCTATTAAATCTACTGCCCTCTTTGTGAGGGGTGCATTTCATGTCTCACAGTTATTTCAGTATATTCCTTTGTACTCCACAGCATATTCCAATACATGCATACAGCTTTCATCTTTCCATCAAATTAGTAACATCATCTTGATCCCAAATGTTATTGTCCTCTTCCTCCACTATCTATTCCTAAGAACATTTATTCTGCAAGTCAAGGCTGTTCTACTATTGCTATATATGCCTTAGATTTCCTTACAAAAACTTCTCTTTTTGTACAGCTTTGCTTTAGCCAAACCTGCTAATAGATGAGGTTCTTTCATTTTTCATAAATTTAGTTAAGTTAGCATAAATTCAGGATTAGAGCTGGGAGGTTTAAACTAGTAATTTTTTTCATAATGATATTATACCACAGAGCAAAGATACAAATCTGAACATTATTTGTAATACAGCCTGAAGCTGTAATACTTCTACAAAATAAGAACATAAAAATATAATAAAATAATTTATGCATTATAAAGTATTATAAATTACATTTAATTAATATTATTATAACATACAATATAAATATGCACTATATTAAGTATATTATATAATATGAATATATAATTTAACAATATATAATCTTCAATATAATCTTTAATATAATTATATATTATATATTTTATTGTCTATTAATTGTTATCTATTATTGTATCTATTATTATATATTTATATACAATTTATTAAAACAAAAATTAAATTTAAAAATACTTCCTACAATCATTTACTTGTTACAGATTTTTGCATACAGGAGATGCTCATTACTGTGCACTTACCACACTATCACGTGCTACATAATTACAGCGAAGGAGGCATTTCAGTTAGCTTCCCTGCACTTTCATAAGCTTTTTTTTTGCCAGTATTCAGAGATAGTAACAGTGTGCTGCAGAAGGTGAAAACAATAAAAACATGACTTACTTGTATTTGACCGTTTTTACAGTCTCAGTTGAAACACTTTTAGCAATGCACTTTGCTGCACTTTCTAAGCCTTGCCACACTGTTGAAAACCCTGTAGAAACAATCAGCTTATTTGAGTTCATATCATTAAAAATATGCCATTAAAAAAAGTCCAAGGAATTTTTATTACCTTGAACTCCACTTGCTGCTACTACCAGAGCACCATCAAAAGTAGATTTGCCATCTTTATCCTTCTTTAGGGATTCTGGAACTAATTTGCTGCCATGCTTCTTCACGTGTGGAGCCAGCTCCTTTCCCACACAGCTCGCTATAGAACACACCCCTTCAACTACCACAAAACAATAGTATGTAGATTATTTAGTAAGAACATAGAACATCCTTCTTTAAAAATCTTTACTCATAATTAACAGGAAGCTTCACTGAAGTCTTAATTGATGCTTCTATTTAAATATATTTATATGAAAGACATTTTAATTCACGCGTAAACGCCCAACTGATACAGAGCAAACTTATTTTTCACGTTCTACACAGCTCCAAATCCTAAGAAACAAGTAAGGTTGACCTTGTGACTAAAAAGTGTCTTAAAAGACATACATACATCTCATAAATTTCAAATTTCATGAAATTGTTCCCACTGCTTTGTTATCTCCAACTTGTAGATAGAGAACAAGCTGCTGCTTTCCTGCCTTCCAGCTCTTCAAAGTAGTTTTATAAGATAGCACAATTTACTTTTAAACTTGGATGAGTCACTATATTTACAATAGTAAATAAATATAAACATTATATGCAAATAAATAACAAATAAATAACAAAAGTAAGTTACTGAGAGCTGTTAGGGTTGCCAGGCACCTCTGAAAAGGCCATTTCTATTTTGATATTTATACATAGACTTTTTTCAGGTGTGCGTGTTTAAAAACACACACATTCTCTTGTGGTACTGTGTGTTAGTAACCAGTGAGAGTAGTTTTCAAAAAACATGGTTATCAACTTTAAAAAAAAAAGAGACACCATTTTTAATTAACTGTCCAAAACTTTCAAAAGCATGTCAAACTTGAGACTATACAGACTATTATTTTAGGAGAGAAAAGGATGTCACAAGGCCAAGCAATATGTACTAGTCTTAAAGCATGTCTCTTGCAGGAGATAACTAGGCAAAAACCACTGATCTCTGAATTTTACCAGGTCAGTACCTCCTCTAGTTTACAGGCTACAGAATCCAGCATGCATTTTACGAAGTTTTTATTATTTAAGGCAAAATATTAAATTCTATGAGATGGAAAATTTTACCTAAGAATTGGCTGACTTTCACAGCTCCTCCAGTAGCCTGTTTTGCTACGTGAAGTCCCTTTGCTACAGTTGGGTTGACTTCCACAGGCTTTTCTTCTGGTTGAATGTGCTCTCGCAGTTTAGAAGCTCCTTTGTGAATAGCTTTACCCGTGTATTCTGCTCCTTTCATTAGGCCCCAGCTTACCCAAGATGCACCTTCAAGGCAAAAATTGTTTTTCTTAGTATGTACAGTTTTATAGACTGAGATTCCTTCAGCTATCCCTCCTCTGCAACAAGGAACATTTAGAAACATTCCTGATTACAGTCTGCAATTATATTCTCCCTTGAATGGGCCAGAACAGAAGTCCTGCACCTATACCACCAACTAACATTCATTTTGTTAAAGTTTAATACAGCCAGCCCATGTCAGCCTAATACAGATACTCAGTTTTTTAAACATCTCCATGCTATTAACAATCAGGGAAACATACAAACCTGACCCTCTAGTCCTCCTTGCAGATATGTTTATTACAATCAGCTAGTGGTGATTACTATATTCCAAAGGTTCTCAGAGGAAAAAAAACACCTGTTTATCTGCAGAAATCACAACAGATGCCTGCTATAGTATGTGTTCAGACAGGGGTAGAATTGTTCTGTGATAGTGGTTTGAGTCCCAGCAGGTGATATTCCAACAGAGTCAAATGAGGAGCTAGACTCATTTGCATGCTGGCAATGGATTTATATTCTGCATGGTTTTTATAAAGCTCATCAAGGCATCCTTTAGAGGATCAACACTCAAACTAGTGAACAACTACTTCTGATCACTCAGCTTCTATCAGCACCCATGCATTTAGGTGAAAATACTATTTAAATGTCACTCATGTTGGTTTCTATTCAACACATGCCCCTTATTACAGCTGTACCTGACAAGATTCCATGGGCAACTTTCTCACTCCATTCTGGTAACTCTTTCTGTTCTTCTGCTTCTTCAGGTTGTGGCTGGATATGTACAGTCTGAGGCAAGTGAACTGCATCACTAGAGGCGTCAGAAGGCTGACAAGTGAAAGCAAACATCTGAGCATCTACTTTGCAACATATCACTATTTCTGGTTTTGATCATACACATCCATTATCAAATAATACTAAAGCTGCGCATGCCTTGGATAAGTGTACAGAAACTCAAGCTAAATTTAACACTCAATTAGTTTTTCCACAGAAAACCTAGATGTCCAAAAAAGCTTATCAAACAGGTCAGCGTTTTTGTATGCTTTTTTTATCCAGCTACAATGAAAGTATTTGCTTGCCAATGCAGCCATATGGCCAAATAAGCAGGGAAAATTTACACTAGTTCACCAGCAAAACAGATAAGAGACTGTCTATCTCTCATTTTTATCTTCTCAGGCAGAAGTCAACTGTTGTTATTCAGCATGGAAACTGCAGTCTTTGGTTAGAGAATCCAGCTGCATTAAAGGAATGCAGCTGTTGAGGTTGTTTTGTTCCTCATCTTTTCCTCCCAAATTCAGAAATAAAGGAGATTATTCATTCTGTGTGCTGTTGCTGCTTTTTCAGACTGGCACAGCCAAGGAAAACATCAAACTGTGCACAATACTGACCCCTACTTAAGGCTGGGTGGACAGGTTCTGGGTTACTTCATGTCAAGCTCTACAGTTTCTGGAGTAGATGTTAATCATTCAAACACAGCAACCACTACTATAGTTTGCTTAGTGCTTCTAAAACATGTAACACCACTTTACACAGTTTACAGACAACATAATTACAGACAAACTTTAATTACAGAAACCTAAAAAACTGTAATAGGTTTAAGTTTTTGTTAAGAGAACTTTTTTCTAATGTAAAAGTAAATAAGCCCTCAAACATTTCAAAGATTGAAAACACTACTAGTTAGTGACAAAGAAAAAACATTTTTGTTTAGTCTGTAAGAGTCTAAAGTGCTCTAGAGAGCATTTATAGATTAAATCCAGGGGCAGATCAGAACACACAATACAGAACAGTATTTGCTGTTACAGGGCATTCTTAAATTCCCCTGAAATATTTACTGGATATAAAAGCAGGTTGTTACACATAGCTGAATGTCGTAATAAAACCAACATTAACAGGAAAGAGTAAATTAAACCTCAGGAGGCTGGTACACAGAAGGTTAACAATGATCACTGATAGGTGCTACATCATCATTTACTGTGTGACAGCAGTGTGAAATCTGGTATTCAAGAAATGTCTTCAGCATGTGACCAAAACACTCAGAGGGCTGGGCAGCAGAAATAACTTTAATAAACAGCTATAGGTAAAAACCAAACAACAACAACAACAACAACAAACTATTAAAAAACCTAAACTATGTTCCAGACGTAATTTAGTTACGGCACAGGTTGGATCACTATAAAAAAATAGTCAACAAGACTTCTAAGATCTACACTAAGGAGGAAAATGGATTCTCTAGTAAGACAGGGGACTCAGTATTGCAATTATATTCAATACAATTTATCAATTAGATCCTCATGATTACTACATAAAACAGACACTTTAAATGGCCATCAGACTAGGCATTGGCATACTTGTGCTACATCACAGTTTTTAAAACTTCAGAAATACGCTGATTTGAAAAATGTGGCAGGCTGAAGTAACTGAATTGATGTTTGACAAGAAACCAAACAACAACAACACCACAAAAAAGCCACCCAACAAAAAATAACTACAAGACACAGCATACACAGCTGCTGTCAATCAAATCAGCAGTTCTACATGCATTTCTGTGACAATTTCTTTTCTTTTTTTTTTTTTTTTTTAACTACAGGATTTTGGAATGTCCTGGGATTTACCTGGACTTTGTGGCCAGACCTCTGTTTAAATTTATCTTCAAAATGTGCTCTCTTAGCTGCTGGGAGCTCTGAAGGTAACCCTACTCTCTCATGGGATCCTGGCACCTGCGACATTGTATCAGGGAACATTAACAAAAACACAAAAGTTTTAGGGAAATAAGGAACTAGTAAGATACCAAATTTGAACTACTTCTACGCAGGAAAAATGACAGAATTTTATCCAGTGAGTCAGTATCATATAATTCTGTAGTACTTTCCCCTTTAAAGTAAAAATTAGTGGCTTCCTGTACTAGTGAAATTCCCTGCTGAACTCATCAGGATTTACACCATAACAGAACTCCACCCTCATGGGATGCTCCAAACTGGTCCTTCATCATCACTGCACTCACATTTTGTGATTCAACAAAGTTCTTGCATGAAAAGATTTAACCTGCTAAAATCTTTTAAGTATTTATTGATTACTGCTCTTCCTGAAATGATACTCCAGGGCTCTTACAGTAGTATTTTCCACTTTGCTACAAATCACTTTATCTTATTGCACATTTGTTAGACCATGGGGGTATTTTTTGTATCCTCTACCTGTCAACATCTTACTGCAATAAGGCACCAGATTAATCTACTTTGAGATCCCATTGGAAGGCAGATTTTTGAGGTACTTATTATTTTCACAGATCTTCTCTATGGCAGCTTAACATTTTTGAATTGTAAACACATTTAGGCATGATATTCCAAGAACGGCATCACCAAAACTACACAGAGTCGTGTGCATGCACACATATAAGGAAAAGCACGCTTTCTCCTGAACACATAATTTCATTTTGGGTCCTATGTTCATTTAGGGAAAATAGAGAAAATATAAAAACTGGTCTCCAATTCCACTCTGTGCTGAAAATTTAGTATTTTAAAATTTCTGTTGTCTTATCTCATAAGACTTACAGTTTCATTACAAAGTTGCCTCATCATGGCTACTTTTATCTATTTCTCACAGATGACTTTACCAAGACAAAAACCTGTCTTTTTATAGGAGTAAATGTAAATGTGAGAATATATTTATGATTGACACCTTTCCTTATTGGCTTATAACAGGCTGCCCAGAAATTTACCTGGATACGTAGGTCAGACATCTGTTTCAAGAGATCCTCAAACAGTTCTCTGTCAGCTGCTGGAAGTTCTGAAGACAGCACTACTCCCACGTAGGACCCTGGTATCTGGGACATTGTGTCAGGGAACATGTAGACCCCAGTACTGCAGCACAGCACAGGAGACTGGGTACACATCAGAGGATACAACCAGTCACAAACCTAGAAAAAACAAGTACATAGAATCAAAGGATGCTTTTAAAAAGAAAGATAGGTAGACCATACTGATACACACCATAAACTTGATTTTACATAAAGTTTCTAGTGGAACCTTCCAGTGAAAGGTTCCCTGCTGATGGCAGCAGGGGTAGAACTAAATTATCTTTATGGTCCTTTCAAACTCAAACTGTTTTACGATTCTGTGATGAAAAATAAAAAGCCTTATACTATCTTGACAAAAAGAAAAAAAAATCCCCAGGTGATTCTGGAACTATCAGTTTTGGTTAGTTCTGACAGTCTAATATAGAGAAGATATTAATTTTCACCAGTCTAGAATTCAGGCTGGTACCCTCTTAACTGAGATCTCGCTTTGAGGCCCAGATGAAAAGAACTGCCAAACAAGTCAGTATTCACAGTGCCTGTACCACTCTGGAGACCTCAGGACAGGTTTATATGACAGGACAAATAGAAATGCATGGCTGTCACTGGCCTACTGTTGAAGACTGCTAACATGAGTGGAGCTGAACCAGCAGACCTCAAACCAGCTAATCTTAGCAGTAACAAGGACATCCAAAATCAGAATCCAGACCAGAAACACCATGTTCGTTATAGAACACGCCCACATGAAACAAGGACTGAAAAAGTACAAATAATGCATCTTTTTATTTTTTTTTTATTTTTAGTTCTGAGTCTGGATAAACATGGACCGTTAAATTTCAAATTATCAGTTGTCGTAACTGCAATACCTTATCATTAATTAAGAATGAGATGGGTAGCACCCCAACCCCATTTTATCCTGATTTGTTACAATAGGTAAATAAAAATATCTTCTCTAGGTGATAAAATAAGTCTATTTTATGAAATGGAAAGATATGTTAAGTCCTTCACATACTGAAATTCACCAGAACAGTGAGCACTTGAAAGTTTTGGGAAGACACAGAGAGGCTTTCCACAGATAGAGTCGTAAAAGTATGTATTTGCAGAAAAACATTTCTGCAACACCTATAACATCCTTCATGTTATCCCAGGGATATTTAAGCTCAGAAGAGCAAGAACCTAAGAAGATTGCCTGTTAGAGCTTTATGACAGCTCTTGAAATTTTAGTTAAAGGAGAAAATTATTTTCCTGTTACCTGAAGAAATGCCGGTGGACGATTCCGAGCAGCTTCACTATCCGTATCCAAGAACTTCACGATGCGCAGATATCCAGGATATGAAGGAGCACTAACCTGCCCATCAGGAGTCACAAAAAATATCTGTACTCCTTGGGGAATCAAGATCAGCTCATCTGCATCCACTCCCAGGTTTTCCAGGGGAGGTGGCTGAGTACATTTGTTGTTGTAGTAGTCCTCACTGACAGAAGAAAACTCCCCGGAGTCTGTGCCATAGGACACAGTGAAGTGGCCATTGGTAGCTTGAGGAGTGTAGGCAGGAGGTGCCTCATTTGGCACACAAAGAGGTTTTGCAGAGGACGGACTCATAGCTGGAAATTGCCCTTGACTCACAGCTGCAACACTTCCACCTGCTGGCGGCAGCTGACTTGGTACAAACAGAGAATTAGGGGGAGGGGGTCTTTCTGGCTTTTCTTTGGAAGGAATGGAGGGGTATAACTTGGGTACCCCAGGAGGGGTATCCATCAGAGCAGGAGATGCTTGGGTGTTTTGCTCTAGACTGCTGAGTCGAGCACGAACATTTTGCAGTGTCTCCCTCATCTTCTGTTGCATTTGCCTGGCAGAGTCCCACTGGGACCCTACACATGCAGGACCCTCTGATGGAATGCTAACTCCTCGGAGCAGGTGGTCAAGCCCTTGCTCATAGTATCTTCTTGCCTCTTCCCTCTGACCCAGTTCATCTGTATTCAGTCCTTTATTGATAAAAATAAAGGCCTTCCTGTACTCTTCATTAATGGCTTTAATATTTGCATCTTCTTGCGCAACCGGATCCTGCAGTTGTTCCATTACTGCAAACTGGAATAAAAATCAATAAGAATATACAGAGACAAAGCCAAACAATGTTTACCTTAAAATAAAAAGTCCTCTTAATGACGACTCTACTGCATGTATTAGCAGAAATCTGTCTAGTTGATTGGAACAGTGTCTGATATGTTATGGTTATCTCCTAATAACATTCAGATTCAGCTGACATGATTCCAAGACAGCAAGGAATCTATAACCATCAAATCTAGTTACATCACAGATTATTTATTTCTTAAAAGTTAAACCTCAGAAGAACATGGATATGCCTGATACTGAATTTTTCATCTTTAAGATCAGTAGCAAACAAGAGGAATAAACAAATAACTTAAAAAAATCTAACTTTTCAAAAAATATCTCTAAGGTATTAAAAAATTCAGTTACCATTTTGTCTATTTAAATAAAGGCTGAACTTACAAACAGTACATTTCCATTTGAATAATTTAAGAGAAAAGGCTCAACTGATTTTTAGATCTTGATCAACCAACATCAACACACAGAACTGTGAAACACTTTGAACAGTTAAAGCTGTGCTTTACAAAATAAAAACACAGGATTACTTATTTACTTTACAGTGTTTATAGAGTGAGAAAAGGCAATTGGTATTTTACACTCCTTGGTCCCCTGGTGACAAAAATTGAAGTACCAATATGTACGGAAGTTTGCAGGTTCTAGGTCTCTTTTGGAATGTATTCCTCAAACTCCCTCAGGTATTTCAACTGAAGATCAGAAAAGAATCCAGTAGGTTTGTTTGAATTCTAAAATGTGTTAATTCATTGTTTTAACTGTACACAGATTGTCAGCCTTGGCCAAACACAGGAAATAGAAATAATTAATTCCAATGAATTTGGGTTTGTTTTGGTTTTTTTTTTTGCTGGCAACCTTGAGAGGCATTGTTAATTCAGGAAAATCAGGCAATTATACTAGAAGAGAATAATGATCGTGGACAACAAAAATGGGTTACTATATTAAATTAAGGAGCAGATATTTTCAAGCAAAACCATGATTCTCTGCTTTAAGACAGATGAAAGAAAGGAGACATTTGTCAATCACAATGAAATTAAGCCACAGAAACATGGAGGTAAGTAAAATACTAAGTGCAAAAATAAAAATACTTCCATTATATGGGCAGAAGTGTTAACACAACCATACAGGGCATTGGTGAGACTTCACACACTGAGCCACACTCAAGGAAGCTGTGCTAAGAGGAAGAAGTGGGCAGGTTACTGATTTTTTTCTTGATGAATCAATAACTCTTCCCTAGAATGGTGTAGGTTTGGCTTACCAAGGCAATACAACAAAGGCTAAGGGATTGGATTAGTCTCTACAAATATAATGGATGAAAAGAAGAAAGTAAATCAGTAAAGAAAAAATAATTATTGGAAAAGAAAAAAGAATTCAATCCAAACTTGTAATAAAATCCTGAAATAGTACCCACAGTACTTTAAATTTACTTAATGTCTCTTCTTATTTTAAACTACCAACAAACTAAAAAAATAATCTGGGAAATATCCTTCCTCTACTCCAACAAAAACAGAGAAAAGACAAAAAGATTTTAAAGAGGCAATGAATGCTCCCACGCTCTTTATAATCAAAATGCAGACAGCATTTAGGTGACTGCTGCATTTGCAGTCACACAACAGAAGTGCCATGTCATCTGGGAGGCATCTGTTTTTATGATGCTACAGAATCCAGTTCCATGTAAAAGTCAAGATGTGCAGTTTCAGTGTGGTAAGAGACATGTAGCTCAGAAGATAACAGGGGTGGCTTGAGAAGGCAGCCCAGTAGAGTGGGTCCGCAGCAACTCAAGTCACCAGGTTCACTGCCCATCATGTAGCAAGTTTTGGGCTGGAGAAGACTTTTCTGATTGATTGCAGACACTTGTTGCCAGAAGCTCAGCGTCTTTAAGCTAAAGAACAACACTGGCATAAGTGTGTATTTACTAATCACCAAGGACATCACCTTCAGAAGTTAAAAATATGCTCCTGACCAGCACAACAGCAAGCAATTAGAGTAAAAGCAATTGGAAAGAACTCCATACAAGGTTGTGAATATAGCTGGATCCTTACAGCAAAAATACCTGGTGACAGCCAAACCACATCACTGTATTTCAACACTTGCATTTACTATTGAAAAATCCACTTTTCCTTTTAAGTAGGGTATGAAGATGAAAACCAATTTAACAGTAAAGACCTCTGATTTGAGAATTGTAGGTTCTTAAAACACAGAAAAAGTTTATAAGAATGGGAAGGACAAGTTTAATCTATCATCACTGGTTACTTCTCTATTGAGCAAAATGTACTGGTTTGAGATTTTTAGTGCCTGTATCCCAAAGCCCATATAAAGTCTCAAGTTCTTATAAAGTTCTCAAGGCTTGAAGTAAATGATTTATTTATATGAACACAAGTGTAGTACAATAGTCCCCTTTGCCCCATGTTTATTGATTTTTTTCCTGGGTAAGCCTAATGCAAAGATATTTTACAGATTTCATATCATTATTTTGCTAGAGATTGTTAGCATACAGAAGAGACATCAAGTAAAATCCTAACTAATTTCAACTTAATATTTTATTGATTTACTCTTCACTGTACAGTTGTCATAGTGACAGCAGCATTGTCCTTGCTAAAGCCCAGTCTTTACTGACACTAGAAAAGGTCTGTAAGGAAATGGAGATGTCAGCACCATCAGTGGCCACACAGCACTGGTGCACAGCAGAGATATAAAAGCTGCCTCAGGAACTCTGATTGTCTGAAACACCCCAAGTTTGCAGTGCAGTTACCTCCAAATAATGCATTTGCTTGGCAGAGCACTTGGAAATGGAGGAAGGACTTCACAGTAGATTTCAAGATAAACATGTAACTAAATAACTAAATGTCAGCCCAAAGAACTGGATTTCATTAATTCTTGGTAACTGATTAAAATTAATACAGAAGAATGGATGGTATTAAATAAGCTTATTTAATTGCTCCCTCGCAACACAGGAATAAATATTCTCTGAAAGAGAACATTTAAATAGAAATCTGATCATATCCAAGGAGTATCCTCATACAGTATTATTTTCAGTGTACCATCTTAAATAGCATGTAAACGTCCTGCATGTTTAATATTTATCTGTAATCCACTTCTGTACAATGCTGAATCTTATTCCCTCTGTAATTAATGTAAGCTGTAATTAATTAAGCTGTAATTAATGGAAAAATGCATATTACTGAATATTGAGAGCACTGCAAGCCAATCTTTGGTCCTATGGCCTGTTCAGATCAGCCCAGACCTGCACATTTAGTTTTAATTAAGATTTAGAGGAACTTGTCTCAGAGGAAACCAGTCCAAACCTGAGATAAGAGCTAAAGGGCACTGTAGATAATCAGAGATCAATCCAGCACTTGAGCCCTTTTTCTTTCATCAGTCCAGATATACTCTGTGGTTTTAAGGGACTTAAATAAGGGAGGCTACAGTGCAGCAATGAAATGTGTTGTAAGCTAACACCTCACCATCCTTCCTCTGAAGTAGCAAAGCTTACTTCATTAAAAAGTAACGTATATTAACAAAAAATACAGGTCAATGGTGGATCTCACCGCTAGACTTTAAACATGAAGTCTAAGGCTTATTAAGAGGATTAAACAGCCTGACTAAGGTAGGATATACTTGCCAACTCACTATTTCTAAAGGACAGTAAGGGAGGAAAATGCATAACAAATTTTAAAAAACCTCAAACTAAAACACCCTTAATCCAAGACGTCTTCTTATCTGTCAACTGCTTTTCTCTCAGCCACCAATGCAAACAATTGTTTAAGCCTTATTTCTGTATGAAAAGAGCATGTAAGAAAGTATTAGTAACTTTCAAGAATTTGAATAATTAAATGGTATCTACAATATAAACTAATACAAGCCAGCAACTAGCTAATAAATTTACCTTTTTATGCTTTTGGTTTATTTAAATTAATTTGCTTAAAGAAGCCTTTGAATTTTTCATGAAGTGGAGGCCTACTCCTAGTTTTTAAGCAAAGAAAAAAAAATTGTCAGGCTAGACAATATCACAGACTAGACAACAGAAAGAGTTAATTAGTTACTCTCAAAATTACCAAATACTTCAGTAAACTACCATCTTCTGACATTTCAACCTACACCTTCTTCTCAGGTCGGTATCCTAGCACCTACATTCACTCAGCCAGCACGTCTAATTTTCCTCATTTACTGCTATTTTAAGATTATTTTTGTTCAAAAAAAGAAGTGTTCCTTCTTGACTCCTTGGTCTGCACCTCCTTCACATGCTGTCACCACAGAGCTTTCAGGCCCCTGGTGCCTACTTGTCACTTCTCTAAAAGAGAAAGCAGAAAACCAGGTAATGCCCTTCATCTCGCAGCTGCGCTGCCCAGCACTGACATTTTTCGCTGCACCGAAGTACAAAGCCACTGTAGTACCATTCCAAAATAATGCAAGATCATCATGGAAAATTCAGTGTTATGTAAGACTGCTATTTAATACTATTTCATTAGCTGTGCGTGCCTGCCGGTTTCTGATCACCACCAACAGATTCAAGAAACTCAGAACTGCCTGACACGAATCCTTTAAAAACAAAACGACGAGACAAAATAAAAGGAGCATTTTCCCGAAGTATTCTGACAAGGAACCTCTCAAGACATTCACTGCATTATTTACCATCAGGATTACTTTAACCTGCCCAGATCACGGCCCCCCAACTCCTGCCCGCGGGGGCTCCCAGCTCTCCCGCGGTAGCTCGGCCGCACCGCGGGGCCCACGAACGTCGCGGGGCCCAGGCCCCAGCCCCGGCCCCGACCCGCTCCGGTGCCTCCCGCGGCCTCCCCTGCCCGCCCGGCTCCGCAGGGACCCCCGACAGCCCGGCCCGACCCAGCCCGGCCCAACCCCGCCGCCGCCGCCTCACCCAGCCGGGCGCCTCCGCCGCGCTCAGGCCGGCCCAGCCCCGCCTGCGCCCGGGTCAGGCGGCAGCGGGCGGGGCCCAAGGGCCGCGGCTCCGGCGTCACCCGGAGCTGGGTGGCCTGAGCTCCGGGAGGAGCTTTATCAATTAATAAATAACACTGAGCTCTGCAATTTGTCCCGGTTTTGGTGGGGGTTTTTTGTTTGTTTTTTATGGGGTTTTTTTTTTTTGGTTTTTTTAATTGCTCTTGATGTGTGGAGGAACCGAAAGTTGTATGTTGATTTCACTTCACTATAAATTAATTTAGCTGGAAACATGGAAGATCGCTTCTCTTTTGTCTTGTGGTTTCTGTGGCTGACACCACCATCTAGGATGAACATGTCAAACTGAAAAATAATGTGTAGCCCCAGTGATAACCATGGGGGATTTTTTCCCTATTGTTTTTCAGTAGCCAAGCGGATTTGCCGTTTGTAAGGAATTGAGTTAGTAATTTATATCTATATATCTGTTCATCTTTTAACAAGAATCTGTAACTCTAATTAGCTGTATATGTGTGTACAAAAGCACATGTACCTAAACCCTAGTTATGTAGTTGGTATGAATAACCAAAAAATGGAAAAATAAGACCTAAAAGCTAACATTCTGAAGTCTTCCCTTTCATGTCATACTTTCACATTTCATTTTGACTGTTACTTTAATTGTGCCAAAGAGGCAGGCTGCGCTGATCAAGGTTGTATTTCCAAAGGTGGCTGTCTCTAGGTGAGACTTATTTCCCAGCCTGGGCAAGCTGGAGCTGTTTGCTGCCCTAAGTGCAGGCCTGTGGGAGGGGGGAACTGCATTTGTGCACTGCTGCTGTGAAATAACAAAATAAAAATGATGTCATTAAACATCCAGCATTTGCCTTAGAACATGAACACTCATGTTCTCAGCCAAACTTCCAACTTCTCAATGAAACAGCTGCTCAAACTACTGGATATAATTTGGCAGTATATCACTGATTTGCAGCTTTGATGATCAGTGCTAAAAATCTTCTGCAGCTTGACTTCCAAGTTGAAAATTTCTAGCCTCTTTAAATCTAGCAAAGTAGTTAATATTCCATGGTGCATAACTCTTTACCCATGCTAGCTCTTCCAAAACTTGCTGGGTTCCAGCCCTGTTAAGGCTCACTAATTTGGTTTCTTGGGTACTGTGTGTGTATACTGACCATGAATCAACCACACTCAGGACCACAGACCATAAGAAATTCATAGTAAATATTGACTTCAGGTAGTGGTAGCCCTGTCCAGCACTGCCTTTGGCAGATGGGATTACCTCTTGGCTTCATTTAGCTCCAAAGTATCTCTAGAAATTCGTCACACATTGTGTTTTCCAGCATAACACTTCCACTAGGAATTCTGTGTGCCAAACTTTTCTTCAGTCCTTTTCCTACTGATAAGAAACAGAGAACAAGCTGAAAGAGAGAAAGTTGTCAACAAATCAGGAAGAGTTCCTCTTTCTGAACAGTAGCGATGATGAGAGACAAGCTGTCCACACATCAGGGACTGCTTTCCAAACAGCAGTGAGGATGATATTTGTGTTTGAAGCAGTGTATAAACAGATGAGGGTTTGGACTGGTGGAAAGGGCCCTAAACATTTGTTTAAACAGATGGTAGGTTGTGCTCAGGTAACTCCTAGATGTCACTGGATTATGTTATGCATGTATACACAAAGCTTATAAGGAAATAAAAAACGTTTTTATAACAAAAAATGGCACTCTTTTTTGAAGCAGGTCTGCAAGATAATAGAAGGACTTTTAAAGATTTTTTTAACCATGCAGAGGGTACATTTGCCAACATTGTTTTGTGGGAGCAGAGCTTGCGAGGTCCAGAAGTTGATGAGGGGTGCAGCAGTGTCAGAAGCAAGGCAGGGATGAGCTGGATGGGTGGGTACCAAGGATGGGTGGGTACTCTGAGCTCTTATAGGAACACATGGGCACATGTGCCCTGACAACCTTTCCTTCCACCACAGGCTGCTCTGCTGTTTCACCCCTGCGCAGCTTGCTTCAGATGAAGCACAGCTTCATCTGCTGTGAATTTATACAAGCCCTAGTACTTTTGCTTTAAGTCAGAATTAGACTGAGGGGTGAATCGCTATCATGACATCTTCCCTCCTACAGCTATAAACTGCTTCCTGAAGCTGCAAATTTTAAACTATGTGTTTTTTCTGCAAGTCTTTAACCTTATTTGTAAATGCTAATTCTGCTTAGGGTAAGCTATATCTTCAGTGATTTCAATCTTAATGTCCACTATGGGCTTCCTTAATTTTTGTCTGCCCTTTCATAAAAATAATTTTCTCCAAATATCTCCTTTTTATGCTGTAGTAACACAAAGTTCTATGCAAGCTAGGCAATATCTGTGAATATATCTGAATTAAGATGTATAGGCATCTCCAACTTATTTGAACATCACAAACCGTAAAATCATTGAGGGATTGCAAACTGATCTGTAAATGCTAAGAAACCTGGCGAAGTAAGGCTGTGAGTAAAAATGATGTGAGAATTCTCCCAAACCACTTAGTCGTATGCAAATAAATTTCATTGACTCACGCCAAATGCCAGTACAGCTGTAACCTGGTTACACATCCGATGGGAATCAGGCTGCATAGACAGAGTGCTTTTAGTCAGCAGCCCCCGAATCACTGATGGAAGCACAATAAATCACTGCTGTGTGGGTACAACTGAATATGTAATTATTTCACAGCTCCTAAAAATAGTAAAAACTTTTGTGGTAGATGAATAGATGATCTCGCTGTGATTATTACCTTTTTTCTGACTTCAAACTCCATAATCGTTTAGAGAAAAATTATCCTGAGGCCAAGCAAGGAAACAGCAATAACAGTTGTCTGACAAAGGTAATATTGCACCTTTTTAAAATTATGCCAGCCACTGACCTCAGACTGAACTGGCGCCTTGTTTAGGTGCAAGAACACATCTTCAGCATCTCTGTGCAGTGTTGACAGCCTTGAGCTACAAGCAGGGATAATGCACTTAGAGCAGATGGGTATGGAACATGTGAAAAGGCACCTACTTCCTATGACGATTCCATCTGGAATGGCCAGTCCCAGAGGGTGGTGGAATAACCTGACTGTTACCAGTATAGCCCTGGGAAGAAGGAGGCTCTAATTCAGAGAAACAAATCCAGATCCAGGCAGCATTTGTGCACTGCATTTGGCAGTGTGCCAGCTGCCATACTGCTGCCATCTTGTGCAAGGGTTTTCCCTGCCTTTTTTTTGGGAGCAATTATGTGCGTGTGTGAAATCACTAAATGCTGTCTCCCCAGTCTGCTGTATTCTTGTACTGAGCAAGCACAGAAAACCAAGACCATTTTATGGGACCCATAAAGATTTAATATTTCAAATTGTCAGAGATAGTACAAGCATGGTTCTCAAGTTCAGCCTAAGGAAAACATTTCTGGAAAGGGATCAAAGTGCTCTTGGAGGGTCTGCTAATGAGGATAGCAATGGGAGAACGAGAGACAGCTAATGGACCAGCTTTAATTGACTGGGAGTTCAGTTTGCTTATTCAGCAATACATAAAATGAATTGACAAAAATGCTTGGAAAAGGAAATACCAGGGAAATAATCTGGCTCTGTTAAGACTAGTGGGAACAAAGTTCTTCTGTTGGATGGTTTGTAGGTGCTGGGACAGACCACAGCAAAGCTGGGCACCACAAAACTCAAGTTATTCACACATGTTGATACAAGATTGAGATGCTGGCTGTTCACTTCAGATGAAGAATGAATTCAAATGCTGATGAAGTGACTATACCATCACGCTCCCCTTCTGGTACTTGGAACAGTGGATACTTTATTAGATAGCAGCTACATGTTTTCCAGAATGATTTGCCATACTGACTGCAGGAAGCAGCAGAGGTGTTGAAATACATTTCTTTCAGCACCAAAGTTGGGAAAGTATGCTGCTGTCAAAAAAGAGATTATTGAGGGGCACTTGCACTTCGTAAGCGCAGTAGCGAGATTGTAAACAGCTAATAAATAACACTGAATCATGACATTTATCCTGTGTTTCTTGGTTGTTGTTTTACAGGTTTTTTTGAAGGGCGTCCAAGGCTACACAGAAGATTAAAAATACAAGATTGAAAGTGTAGAGTCCTAGTTAGCACAGTTATAGAAAATTCTAGATTAAAAATATTTGGTTGTGTCAATTTCCTCTCATCTTATGTTTAAGGTGTGTCTGTCCTAGGATAAATTTCACAGTCTATTTGGGGTCCCACTATGTGTGCTAGATGAATTAAATTTTTTTTCCCTCAGGTGGGAAGTGGATAGCTTTTCCAAAAGCTCTGTACTTAGAGACTGTGTGTTTAACTAGGTGGCATATCTGTCCTGTAATTACATCCGTTTTCCCCACCTAGGAAAAAAAAATTGAAGGAGTCATATATCTCTATTTGTTTTGAAATATAAGCTCCTCAAATTGATGGGCAGGAGTTCAACCAGAGTGATTGTACTTATCCACTGAGTAAACTCAAACAGCAGTCTGGCTCTGCCTGACTCTGTACATAACACTCTGTGAATGTGAAAATCAGTTCTTCTAGTTCCCAAGTGCGGGTGCTGAGACCACCCATGGCCTTCTCAGTATCAGGACAATTCCTGTGCACATGTCTTCTGTCTCTTGGTCCTTTGGTTACCCTTTGGTTCAGTGGGATGCTTGGTGGATCAACATCTTGAGCATGCAATGATGTTCATTCCAAAGTGCCTCCATACACCCACAGCAGAACAAAAACAGTACTGTGAGAATACTGAGGGTTCAGCTGACACTACATAAACACTTCCAAACAGTTTATGGATCAAACAGAACAAAATGGATATTTCTTAAACAAAGTGTTTTGTAGAAACTCTGATCTTTGGTAAATAAATCTTGAACGGGAAAATGGATGTAGACTTCGGTTTACATATGTGTGGTTTTAACTTTATTATTAAGTCCATTTATCTGAAGGTATGTGTAAACCTTTGAAAAATGAAATCCTGCATTTGTAAAATATGTTATTCACAAGGTCTGTTCACCATCAAATGCAATAATTTTAGTGTTGTTGTTCTTATCCTTTCAGTTTGCTGTCAAAATAGTATTTTATAATACTATATTTTTTAAAAATAAAGAATGCTGCAGTCAACTTTTTTAATTGACAGAAGTGCAATTGTAATTTTTTTATCTCTATTGTGGTCTGTTCCAAACTGAAACTGGAAAGGTTTGTGTCTAGCAGAACTAGACTAGAGATATGCTGATACTTTATAGCTAGATGGCAGCATTCACATTGCTTTGAGAAAAATTATAGATATCTGTACGATTTGGCTGCTCTGTTACAATTAAATGGCACGGTCCTATTCTGAAATATGCTGCCCAAGACTGTCTGAATAACTAACATCTGAAAATCTGACCAGTTCATTTAGGTGTCTAAATTGCAAATTTATACTTTGGCCCTACAGATAATGAGTATGAAATGTAGTACTTTCCCATTTATCTAAAAGGATAAAAATCTGATTATGTGCATACATGTTTTAAAACAGGCTAATGTTTAGCCTGAAATCAGGCTTTGCTGTATCTTACACAATATTCCATTTACGTGAGAATTTTGTATCATGAAACAACCTACAAGCTTGTTTGGATGATACACAAAATTACTTCCCGTCTGTTACAGAACAGAATAATTATTCAGCAAAGCTTTTCTGAATGTCCAACAAGCTCCTCCTATCATCTATTCCAAGCCTGACCAGTCTCCTCAAGTATAATCTCACCACCTCTTTCCTTGCCCTGAGAAGGGACAAGGACACCTTTCAGAACATTAGCCCTTTCTTCTCCCTACTTGCTGAAGATGTTTATTTGTCTAGTCCAGGCTACTACACATACAAGCATCCTATCCCTAACACGTCAACCCCCATGAAGGTGAGCCTTGGAAGACCCAGGAGAGGGAGCTTGGGCCCCCCTGGCTCACACAGTCTGAGACATACACAGAACACTCTACTGTGAGCAGTTTTGGCTGTCTCCACCTTGTTCTATCAGCTTTCTGCAGGATGACTTGAGCCCTGAGGCTCATTTACTAAAAGCCTGCTTTGCAATTATATGCAGCTTTGGATGCCCAATGCTCTATGAGAAATAGATTTTGATTGCACTCAGCTGAAGACCAGAGTGAGTTGCAAAGGGCTGAGTGGATGAAAAACACAGAGGAGTGAGAGCAGGGAGATGGGTACTATGGGTGGTAAGAAAAGCAATGGCTCTGTGCAGCACAGACAGTACTTTGTAAATCAATGTAAAGCCTTTGACACCATTTCCCACAGCATTCTCCTGGAGAAACTGGCTGCTCGTGGCTTGGACAGGTGCACTCTTCACTGGGTAGAAAACTATCCAGCTGTTTGGGCTGGTGAGTGGAGCTACACCCAGCAGGCAGCCAGTCACTGATGGTGTTCCCCAGGGCTCAGTACTTTATCAATGATCTGGACAAGGGGATCCAGAGCCCCCTCAGTCAGATTGCAGATGACAGCAAACTGCTCTCAGCTCAGCTCAGCTCTGCAGAGGGATCTGGACAGGCTGGATCAAAGGGCTGAGGTCAATTGTGTGTCAATTCTCTCAACAAGAAGTAGCGCAGTATCCTGCCCTTGAACCACAACAATCCCAAGTTGTAAGAAGGAACCTTTAGGATTGTGCTGACCTGATCTGGAGGAAAAAGGAGATCCTGGAATTTTCTTTTCTGGTAAGCTGTTGCTGTAGCCTCAACAATCAAAACAGGAATGAGTTTATCTCTGCTACCGTAGTTTAATTATTTATGTATTTCAGCTAACTGTCCTTGGAGAAGCTATTGAAAGATTGGAAGAACCTTTTCTGCTGCACTCTGTACATTTTTATCTCTTGTTTTTGGACTTCAAACTGCAGAAAAGAAAGCAGGATAGCTATGTAATGTAACAGAGGTGTGAGCCTGAAATGAAGTAATACCGCAGTGAAAAATCAGGCTTTGTTCAGTGTCTGTACTGCAGACTATAGGCTAGGAGAGAGATGTTTACATCTGTTTTCAATATTTCTGCATAACACTGAAAGTTGTACTGTGGGCATATCTACTTGAAGTCACAATGTAAAATGCAAGCATGATTTTATTAGCTAAAATGCACCATTAGGTTTCAATTCAGTAATTTTGGATTTACAGCCTTGTTTTGACTGCATTTCTTGCTAACCCATTCACTAAAAACTTCCTGAATTTCCTTGATTTCTGTAAGTCCAATGCCTGTGCTTTTTATGAGAAAGTTTTTATATTTACCAGTTTGATAGACAAAAACTGCCATCAAAAACTGACATAAAGCTCCAAAGTTCCTTCAGATGGGTAGTATCAAGTAAAGGGCAGTAAATCTCACAATAAAAAGCTGTATAATATGGAACAATGGTCAATAGTTCATTAAATCTAAGCATCAGAAGCTGTAAATTTGAATGAAAAAGACAGCTGAAAGTTCACAGCTCTGTTATTAATACTTAGGAAACTCAGTGGGAAGCCTTGACCTTGAATATACAGGTAAACATGCTAGGTAACACATTAGTTTGCAGTATGATTGAATTTATTTTTAACTTTGCCGAAACATAGAGAAAAATGAGACCACGATGACACAGAAACCTAAGTACTTTTAAAATGTAATGGACTGACCTGCTGTAAATGGACCTACATCTGCAGAATTTTGTCCAAGTGTCTAGAGAATTTGTGACCTGTTAACCTCACTTTTTATGCTAATTCCCCTTTCCTAGGTTAGGAGGCTGCATCCTTTACCCAGACACACCTCATGGTTATTCTAGCTTGGATATTACAATATTTAAGTACCCAAAGCATATATAAAAGATGAACTTTAAACAAAAGCTTTGCTATTGTCTTTATGTACTTCCTTAGGTAAACTGCCTAGTATAAGCATTGGCAATTTGTTCCACTGTATAAACATACAGTATATATAACCTACAGTAAAACTACTGTTTTATTCATTCAATCTTCTTAAATGAAAGAGAAGAAATATGTAATAAATTTAGTGGACATGAAACTTTCCTGAAATGAAATTGGTATTTTTTTACTTCCTTAAATTTATATTAAACTTCAGAATTATTGGAATTGAAATATTTAATATCCACTTTTTTTTATAAAGGGATTACAAGGAAAACCCTTCTGGGACTAATTTAAAACAAGTCCAAATAACTACCACTGAGAACTCTTTAACCTACAAGATAAAGCATGTACATGATATTGAAATGCAAGTAACAACGTAATATCTCAATGATTACATTTTAATGAGTTTCATACTGTATTCCCTCAGTGCCTGAGACATTATTATATTCCAGAATGATTATTTTATTACCTCAAATATTATTTATTTAATACAATATTTAAGAAAGCATAATATGCAGCTTAATTAAAGCTAAGGGTTTTTTATGTGCATCATCTCTATAAATGTCATTAAAGAATTAACCTGGCTTGAAGTCTGTGCCTGTAGGACCAAAACATCCTTTCACTTTCCCTCTTGCAGACCAAATGAGCTAACAGTCACTTCACCCTTTGAATACTCAGGAATTCATGCTGTTTGCATACTAATGAAATGCAGAAAGATCACTGGCATAATGACCTTAACAGTCAAATCATCCTGGTCTAAAAACCAACCAAACAAAAACAACATATGAAGAACTGTTTCTTTCATTTTATTTTTTTTTATTATTTGACAGTTGTTTTAATGCCTTTATGCCATTGAAGGTAGGTTTCTGTTATCTGCAGATCTGATGGGATGATGAACTGCAGCATGAAGCTGAGAAATTTGTTGAAATAGCCCTGCTGCCAGAGAAAATGCAGCACCACCAGCACCCTAAGGATCTAAAATATGCTCTCTAGGCTGTTTCTGTGGTGTGCAGTAGTTAGTTCATTTCTTTTGTTTGCAAAAGCTAACGAGAAGCAATAGGGCACGGATCTCTCTGCAAAACCAAGGGACTGTGAGAAAGACACAGCTCTGCACCTGCATTTGCGGATAGTGGCTTGCATCATCCTGAAAAAGAACACTTCTGCACAGTACCAGTACAATACCTCACAATGAAAGGTAAATTAGCTTTCCTCACAATATGCTATGTTCCTCCTGGACTGTTCAAATGCTTACTTTGTTCTAAGTTAAAGAAAATGTGTTTTGGAAGATACTCATTCTCTGTGACTTGTTTTTACGTGTGAAGTGCTTTAAATTCAATACATATTTACTCAAGTGGAACTTGTTCTACTGTTCTTGTCAACTGCATATATTTTGTAAGTATTTTCAATAGCTGCCTGAATAAAAAAAGCAGATATTCAAGAGCAGAACATTGTTCTCCTGACTTTAAGGATGGGTGGTTAAGTTTTTTATATAGTTTTCTTGTTTTATTTGAAGCCTTAAAAAAAAAAAAAAAGTTCCTGTATACTTTTTTGTTTTGTAGGCATGAAAAAATCAGTATATTTAAAATACTTCTTGAATGAAATTAAGGAATCAGTTGCAATCAAAATTTGAATTAATCCTTATTGAACTGAATTCTGTTTTAACAGGACTATACACATTAGGGTGAGACAGCTTCTAGTTTTTAGTCTAGTTTGAAATACTTAGAGGACTTATAGCTCCTCTGAAACATAGCACTCTCATTTTCTTGTATTAGATCTTTCTGTCTCAGCTTTTGCACTTACAGTAAAACCAGCATTATAGACAAGAAGATCTCAGAGATTAAAAAAGAGTAATAACAAAAACCTCATGTAAAGAAACAAGGATGCTATATACCACATTTCCCTAAATACATGCATGGACTGCTCCCTCCTAAGAAACATACCTGCCTCTTTTAACCTTACTGAAGATAATTCTATTCATTTGTTAGTCAGCACTGACTATGCTGTCCTGTTTAGTAGCACCTGATGTTAAGATCAGTGCATGATCCCAGGTGTTAGTCTACATTAAATGCACTCAAATAGAGATATAAAAAGACTCTGACACTACCAGAAAGTCTTGAACCAAATTTTTAAAGAGATTGATGGACCAAGAGGAATTGACATGAATCTCCTAGCAGGATGATATGATATAAGAGGAAGAAACAAAAGACTATGACTGAACTAATACAATATAGGTATGGAAAACTGAAGTTTTACTAACAGTTCAGTGATAATCAGGACATTGCACTACCTGTGCCAATGTAAGGGCTCTGGAGGAGAGAAGACCCCAGTGCTTACATACTCTTTCTGACTGTAAAGCAGAAAAACTTGATTAAGTAATGGGAAGGTTTATATAATTAAGAGCAGTGGGCTAACTAATGTTTCTTGTCAACCTGGGTCAGTCTAAAGCACCTCAGGCAGCCACATGGTACAGTTAAATCAAACTTGGCAATTGTGCTGAAAATACATCAAACCAAAGTTGATTCAGAAATTCCTTGAACAAATTCTGTCATTAACTGCAGAAAAACCTAGCTAATTATCGAACAATAATACACTGTTTAAGCCTGAACCTATGATTGATAGACTTACTATGTGGACATATTCTTGGAACAAACATTCTACTTTGAAAATATAGAGTAAATGACATAGAACTTTATCAATAAAATATCTGTAAGTAAAATAATTGAATGCAGTCCTCAGAATCAGCAGGATAATCCCAGCACTTTCCCACTCCTACAGGTGCTTACTGTTGTAAAAGCTGTTGCCGTGTGTGTTCTTGGGGTGCAAAGCACAAGGCAGGGCTCACTGCTGGCAGTGCTAGCCAGAGCAAGTTGTCTGCTTTGTGCAGTAGCCCCCTTCTGAGAAGCAGCAGCAGTGGCTGCAGCTGGTGAGGGCCAGGAGCTCTGAAACTGGAAGCAGAAAAGGACACATGTCCAAGACCTTGCTCATGCCTTGTGATTCACTTTCTACAGAGGCTAGGAAGTGTCTCCCTGTGAGGCAGGTGCACTACAGGGGATTCTGTATTGTACTCTGTACAGTACAACTGTACAGTACAACTTCACAGGTTTTCTGTGAAGCACCTGAAAACTGAAGTGTTTTCTGTCTCCAGACAGAAGGAAGAAGGTATGGAAGGCCACCAAGCTGTATTGTCACACTGACTCCTGAGAAAATCCAGAGCGGTGGGGAGGTTCAGGCAGGCACTCCAGTGCTGCCCTCTCTTTGCCAAAGCAGCTGCATTTCTTGCACAAGTGACAGTCAGGGCCAATAATTTGGAAAACTGCAGGAAGGCATGTCTGCTGTAACAGTTGTAAATCTGCAGGAATGAGGCCCAGGTGATGTGGGGTTCCAGCTGTTCCAGCTGTGCTGGGAGTAGCTGGGGTGTCAGGCAGTGGTGGCAGCTGTGAGAGTGATGGTTGGCATTGAGGAGGAATGGGGGATCCCTAGATGGGCAGCCAAGGACAGGGACAGGGACAGGTAGGGTCCAGCCCAGCTTGGTGCATAAAGTCACACAAGGCTGTGTGTGAGATCTGGGGAAGGCATGTGCTGTGGGAGCTCCTGAAACAGCAGTAGCTTGAGAACTGATAAACTGCATCTTGCTTCATCCCTGCCAAGACCTAAAGAGCTAAAAAGTTCTTGTATTTCCCAGCCTCTCCTCGTGGTACATCCCACTACCCTGGGGGAGCAGCTGCCTACAATGACTGTGATGTAAGCAGCTAGTCCTCTGTATCAGCTGGAGAAGCTGATTTTCACACCTCATCCTTTATCTGTAGAATTGCTTGAGCTCTTCCTCATAAATGGCTGAGCTTCTCTGATTCCTTTGTCTGGTGTATGCAGGTAATTAAAATCTCTGGTTGCAAAACTTTTTTGAATGAAGTGTCCTAAATAAGTATGGTATTATCATGGCTAAAATTATTTTGAAACCATGCTTATCTCCATATTCTATTTCCTAGTTTGGTTCCTTTGGAAAAAGGCATAAAAATAATGAATAATGTGGTGATATCTTTTCTACTGCTTTAGTTTTCTAGATGTGTCAGTATTATCTGTTTCAGCAGTCATCATTGCAGAGTAGGCATAAACTCTTTATAGAAGAGTGCATTACAGCTTAAATTACATGCAGCCATCATCTTGAATTTGCTTGTCTGTCTTTCAGGCAAATTCTAAACCAGAAAATCATTAGTAATACCTTAATAGTCCTGGTGTACATCACCTTTACAAACAACTCAAGTGTTAATAATTTAAATCTATACTAAGAAATAGTGTCCCATGTTCTCAGAAATGAAACAAATCCTATCATTTTATTCTTTTCTAGTTAAAGCTGGAAAAACACTTGGTTTATGACTTAGAGACAGCAAGTAAAGAAGCAATATGCATGACTCATTGACTCTTTTCTTCTGAGACTAGCATCAGCTGGAAGCTGCATATAAATACTCTATGTTGATCAATACACAAATGTCAATAGGTGCATAGAGAAGGCTGCTTTTAAAGAATCATTTATGAAAGACTTCTTAGAGAAGCTATTACTGAAGGAAGAGAGTGGCCTCCCGTGTGTTTGGTTTTGGTATGAGTTTCTACAAGTCCTAGACAAGTTGATGTGTATGCTAGTCCTAATTAGCATGATTGCACATTAGCTGGAAGCGTTCTCAGCCGCTGACATCAGCAGTGCTACAACTCTGTGGAACTGAAGAAACATGTGGCTGTCACTGCTGTACTGTGGGCTTGCATTACAAAGGTGTTGCAGTCTACTAGTAAAACACTGCAGTAAGAAGACCAGGTATTTTGGATCTTAAAGCAGTAGGGCTAAAATCTACACAGAGATTCAAGTGCAGTAACAATTTCTTTGAAATAGACTGAGCAAACCCTTTATTTTTTAATAATAACAAAAGAAATAGATATTTTTAAAAAATCTAGGTACAGATTTGAGCACCAGAGAAAATGCCTGCTAAATGCTAAATTAGAGACCAAAGAGCACTGGAGACAAACATCCTTATCATCTTTTTTTTTTCCTCTCACATTACCTTCATCCATTAGACCCAGAGAGGATGCTGTGCATGGGGCACCCTACCAGCTTTGCCTTCCTGCAGTGCCTTGCAGCAGCCAGCTCTTTGTTTTTCTTTTTAGTTACATTTCTCAGCTTTTCTTTGGGTTTCTAAGTCCTGTGGTTTATCTTTTTTTGCTCACCAGAGGGAGATAACAAGAATAAACCTCTTTGTTCCAACAGTGATAAAAGCAAAAGAGGGAAAGATGGCATCCTTCATCTTCCTTCAAATCAGCAAAAGGCGGTCTGAGAAAACCCCATATGCGTAAGTTTGTGGATTAAGGAGATGTATTGAACCAACATGAGGCCAGAGCAGTTTGCTTCATCCTTCTGACAATCCAGCAGAGAAGGATTTGCAGGAGAAAAATACTGTCTGCAACAATTCCTATACATGTCTATCCAAAACATCTATCTCCTAGGGGGAAGAAAAGCAGTAACAAATTGTTCAAAAACATGAGTAACCAAAAGATCCTGACCCTGCAAGCTTCATATCAGAATCTCTTGTAAGCTTTGGGACCAATTTATAGGCAACAGCACTCCCAGCATTCTAGCACTTCATTTTGCAGGGTAAGATTACATAGGGCAAGTTAGCAATGGCAGTCTTAGCAGGACATGGGGGTTTGCTCTTTCCACCTTGGAGAATTCAAATAATGTCTTTAGCACTCTCAGCCCCATGGGGGCCTGTGGACTGTTCTAGGCCATTGAGAAAATGCAGATCAAGAATTAAAGGATGGCCACTCCGAGTCTAGACGGCACTCTAAGCATAAAAATCTCAACTTTTGCTAAATACAACTTTTTCAGAAAGAGATGTTTAACATACAGAAATCAAAATGGGCATGGAGCCCTTGGTGGCCCAGGTCATTAAACTATAGCTCCTTCTCCTGCTTATTATTTCAGCATTGTCATCACCAGCACTAACAATTTTATGAACCTAAGCTGTTGTTTCTCACATTTCTTGATGGTCTTAAAACAAGTCCTCAGGAAAAAAAAAAAAATCCTTTGTTACAGAATAAAATAAATGTAACTCCCTGGAAATACTTGTTTTATTTTAGTATCCCTTCTTGGCATTTTGGTGGATTTTTTTGGTTAAGCCGGAAAAGAAGAAAGGATAACTCTACGATCTTGACCTAAACTAGCAGCAGATTCAAACCATGGGTGTTTATCAGTGTGAGAGAAGAGGAATTAATCTCACTGGTAGCCCTGTTCCAGGTAGCAGGGCTGTGATGCCTTTGCAATACGTTCAGCAGCATGACAGGAATTATCAGTTAATAAGGATCTTGCTTCACAGCCTGATTTCTGTATGCTGAAAAAATCATGCATGTTCCTTACTAAGAATTTGTACACACTCGTTTCAAAACCATTGTCAAAATCATAAAGAAACAAAATTAATTTTTCTTAAATATAGTATATCTTATTTTTCTTATGTTCTTACTTTGTGGTGGGTTTGTACAGATAATGCTGTAGATGGTACAATATATATTGGCAGTATTACTGAAACGCCAAGCACAAGGGAAGAAAAAATATGAAGTTTATCTCATTATCTTTAGGAGTCTCCAGATAATATTGCAAATGGGTGTGTTTTCATACAGCTTTCCAGTTCTCACCATCTAGTTCTAATTAAAGCTTTGTGTAAATTCTCACATCTTGTCATAAGCACAGAGAAAGTATGGAGAAATTAAAAATTCAAGACATTCATACAATCTTTTAATTTTGCATGTTTTACTGTCTTTGTTTTGAACTTTTGCAGGGGGAGTTAATGCTGTCCTGTTAAGAGAGCTCTTTTATATGTGTGTGTTTTAGCCAAAGTAGCAGTACCTGCGTGTGGAACACAAAATTCACATGTGAAACCGAGCTAATATATACACACACAGACATCCACCCTCTTCCCAAAAACCTTGCAATACAATTTAAAGTGAGTTGCAAGCAAAAGGAATAATCATTGGGAAGAATGTAGGGAGAGCATCTAGCATCAAGATACAGAAGTAATTGTAGAATTAGCTTAGAAAAGAATTAGTAATTCTTTTCACTTCCCATGTAGTGAGCATTTGGCTGGGTGGGTATTTCTGGCTGCCTCTAAAATCAGAGAAAAGCTTGCTCTGCTGGGAAGTGCATAGACAGATTTGTTCAGTGGGATATTTCTCCCCTCTTAAGGCCACATCATATTTCCAGAGTGCCCCCATAAAAGCTTGTCTTGCTGAGAGCCAGGTCACCTTTTTAACTCAGGGCAGTGCCAGGGTGTTATTGTTCCCTCATTATCTGAGGTCTCTTGCTCCTGTTGGTCAGGGTTGCCCCCAAGTCAGGGAGCTGATGCGCTTTGCACGGCAAAACCTTGTGAGAGGCAAGATGAGATGTTCTCATTAAAGAATATGGTGATGTTCTCATAGCTGTGAATCCCTCAGGAACATCCTGGCCTTCAAGAAACTCTGTTTGTTTGAGCTGTTTTCTTCAGAGAGGCTGCTGGAGAAAGCGGGGGAAAGGTCTGACGTACGGCGCACACACTGACACGTCGGGCAGAACCGTGGGGATATGTCATTGATGAATCATTCTGTATTATCACACCTACAGCTCTACAGAGAAAACAACTTGTAAAAAAATCATAAAATGTTGCCTCAGGTACTGCATAGCAAATCAATTAATAATTAGCAATCCACTAATATATCCATAGGTATGTGTTTGGTTTCTTACTTCCTTGGATTTTGTATAATCCTATGAATATGGAAAAAGTGGTGCAAAGCTCCATGAAGTCACACAGACAGCAACACAGTTTAGGGACATTTGCAGGTGACCAGATGGGAGAGAATCACATCTTCTATGAAGCCAGGGGTGAAAGACCAGGCTCCAAAATCTAACTTGGACAATGTGAAATAGGAATATTTTTAGCAATTAAGTAAAAGTGCATTTATGTTACATGGTACTTGTTATAGTGGCTTCTGAATATGTTGTTTTAGTAGTCTCTATTAGCAAGTCTCAATAAATCATGCAAAAAAACTGAATTGTGTCTTGGCAGTCATAACATTAATCTGCTACACTTTTAAACAGACTGTGGAAAGAGAATTTTTAACAGCTGAAGTCCAGGCACCTGGCAAACAGAATGTTTTGCAAGGAGATTGGTTTATTTCACTTGACAGTTTTATTAAACTTTAATCACCTTTTCAATGAATGTGTTGTTTAGTACCTGCTGTTCCTATGGCCTAAACCAGGGACTTTTTAAAAGACGAATGCTTGTTTTTCTGATTCTCAAGCACAGTTCAGTTCTGCTGTTTTTCATTATTAACTGTAAACCAGAGATAGAAATTGTGTAGATAAAAGAAGGCAATAAAACAAAATTAAAGTGCTGTCAACACTAGATTTGTCAGAAATTTAATGAGCTTTGCCATAATGGGTGCTGATTATAGGTAATATTTCACAATGCCATTCATCACTCAACAAAATAATATACTTTTAGGAGGCAGCTGTAACTGTGTTCTGCAATGATGGAAGTACTTATAGATGAGATTGATGTGTGCTGTGAGCAGGTGCCATTGCTACCATGCTCCAATTAAAAAATGTGTGGATTATATGATGTTGAAGTTGTCTCTTACCCAGTATTTGCTTCACAGAAAGCCTAAATAACAGTAATTGAACACTCATCTCAGCTGGAGATGTCTGCTGGTAGCCACTCCTGTGACTTTATGCTGAACTGTTTGTCCCATTTCCCTCTGATCTCTACATCTTCTCCATGCTGCAGCAATGCCTGTGGCATTTGGAGATGAAGCTTGTTATGAGTCAGTAGCCAAAGGTGTATGACAAGGCTACTGCCCTGTCTGGAGACTGTGGATCCCCCAGCACTATGAACAAATACCCATTAGCAGCTGGGCCTCATGAGGACAGCCTTTACAGCAATCACTGTAGAGTGTTAAAATTTCTGGCATTTTAATGGCTCTATCATTGCCCCTGGTACCTAGGAACCTTGCTTCTGGTTGTGTTCTAGGAAAGCAAAAATCCCAGAAAGTTCACTGATGGATTTACAGGCTTGGTTTTTCCAACTAACTCAGAGCTTTCATTTGCCTTCAATGTTTTGTTCTTTTCCACAACTATAAATCTAGTTGTTTCCACTGATTACTTCCCACTTGTGTGGATGAGAAAATTAGGTCAGTCACATCTGCTGGATGTCATCCTCTACTCATTTGTATTTGTGTAACTAGGTAGTTGCCACACCTAGGGACGAGTAGCTCTCAGCACAATGACTCACACCTGATGGATGTGCACTCTAATCTCAGAAGTGTCTTTCACGGTGGGGAATCTTCTTGGAAACTGATCTTTTGTGTCCTCAAAGAGACTTCATCATGGACACAGCTACTCAGACAACCAAAAGCAGGAAATAATTTCAATTCCAGATTCACCTTTATGTTACTTGTTACTTTGGCTGCCATCACACAAAAAGTATTGGCTGGATTCCTTGACAGCAGAGTTTGAGAAGACTATATCAAAGCTAATCTAAAAGGCAGTTTTAGAGGAATGCTATGGTATGTGACTCCAAGTCCTTAAAATCCTTGTTGATCCTGGTAATCTTACTCACACAACCACACCCTTATTATTGGAGCCTCTTTACCTGAAGGAGTACCAAAGAATCTAAAATCTGGTCACATGTTACCTGGAGGTGGCTCTAAAGTTCAACACAAAACTGAAGCTAAGAAAGATTTTAATTCCTACCCCAACCAACAGTATTCAGTATTCTCCAAATATGTAGCCACTGCTTCATTTTAGCTACCTTTTGTCACTGAACCATCTGCTATCAAGACATCAGGACATCAAGGATGTAGGAATGAGCCTATGGACGGTAATGTGAGGCTATGGCAGATGTTCTGGGTAATCTAATATGGATGGGGAAGAAAAAAGCAAAGCCATATTTAGCTGACCATTATCAATGTCTCTCACTGTACAGTGCACATAGGACTGGACTCAACATTGACATTGAGTTACTTAACACTGAGTGGCCCAGGGTAAGTCAGGAAAGCTCTAAATCTGGGATATTTTCTGGTATCCTTCTAAATATCATCTAAGGCATACATAGTAAAGTTTTGCCTTTTTGAGGCATGGCCATTCACTTTTGGACTGAGATTTGTGAAACTGATTTCCTTTCCTATTTTTTGGACACTCTGAAAGATACTGACAGTGTTGTGAAAAAGGCCCACTAGCTCTTTAATGAAGTCCTGTCTCATTAAAACTCAATAAATCAATAATAAATAAATAAAATAACTGGAGAGCCTGATTTTTTCTCCAGGTTAGATGAAGACACAAATCTCCTGAGATTCATTACAAAACCCAATATGGTACAACCCAGTTCAACACCTGGTAGCCTGAAGGTTGACTCTAAAGAATACCTGAGGAGTTTTTAGACCATCGTTTCTCTTTGGTTATTCATAGTGTGTAGACATGTTCAGTTTGGTGTTTCTCTTATTTCACAGGCATGAGATCCAAGCTCAGTGCCCAGCACTGCCCATGCAACACAGCACACCCTCGGTCCAACACCTGCATCACCCCAAGCTCCTCCATGTTCCTTGGTAACCCTGTTTTCAGACCACAGTTACTCAGGGCGTTGTGCCATTTGTTTCAGCCTGTTTTTTATTGATTGAGTAAATAACTCCCTTGACCACAGCAGTCACAGTTTTCCCCAGAGTTACATTTGGCAACAACCCACTCACCCCTCTTTAACTGCACTGTTAATTAGGAGGCCTGTGTTCCCTTCTTGTCAAAAGCTGCTAATCTCCCTGCCACTGGAATTCTTTCTTCTCCCTTCTCCTAGGGTGAGAGAACAGTGATTGTTTGCTTGGTTACACTTCAAGTCTTTTGTATGATTTTAATAAAATCTGTAATTAATACTCTGAGAGGGTGTTTTTTCCCTTCTGTCTGAGCACATCTTGAGCACAACTTTTGAATGGCAATAAACAAAACTAAAGAATAGTTAATTGGACTCCCAGCATGACTCTGACATTACTTGGAGTGTTGCAATGGCCTTGGACGGCTACACGTGAAAGTCTAAAAGAAGTCAGTGGGGTACTTGTAAAAAGCAACTTGGCTCCATTAACATGTTAGATGGAGAAGTTTGGCCAAGCCCTTTCAAATCTTTTACAGTGTTAAAATTCAGAGACCCTGGACTTTCTGGGTACATAGGGCAAGCTATCAGTGCCCTTTTCCTATTTCAGAAGAAAGCAGCAATCATCTTTGACTTGTTAAAAAGTGTAAAGAGGATGAAAAGCTTGCACGGACTCCAGCTGAAGCCAAAACTAAACATGTCAATATAAGCAGGCATAACATTCCCACATGGGAAAATAATAACAGTATAATTTCTAAATACTGAATACATATTATTATTGCCATCAGATATCATAGTCTGAGAGCTTAGTTTTAGACTTTGAAAGAATTAGACATTCATATGCTTCTAGATACAAAATAATCACAAGAGACTGTATTCATCTCACATAACCTGATGAGAGACTGTCTATAGCCAAAGGAGGGAGAAAGGCACCTCCTGAGGGTGACTCAGATTTTCAGTCTCTAGGCTCTCAGTTTAAAATGAGATATTCCCTTCACTTGCAAGAGAACATAAATTTATTTTGTCATCAAGAGAAGATAGTTTTTCAAGTAAGACATACTGTTCTTTTCATACCTGGACTACAAGTCTGATTTATATGTCACTGATGACTATCATGACCAGAAATCTGGAATATAAAGAGGATGCAGCAATTTCTGTAGTCACACAATAGGCACTTAAAAGAAACTTGTATTTTTCTGAAGTGTTGGTCCTTGCCACTGTGTAGGCTGTTCAACTAGATGAACCACTGATCTGCTAGGAAGACTGTCATGTACTTATTAATATCTTCTTATTCTCATCTATTTTCATATTCTTGTAAGAGAATGTGAAATATTACATTTTAAAACCTTGACTTTCTGAAAAAACTTGTGTTTATGCAGCCACTGGATAAAAAATATATTTATTGGCTCTCAATAATCATATTTTTCCCTACTATGAAGTACCCTGTTCAATGCTTACAAATGCTTTAGCACTTTGTACTGTAACATTTTTATATAGCTTGATTTGAAGGCATCCAGCTGGTTCTGAGAATCACTTTGGAACCCAAAAACTAAACTTAGGACAGCAATCACATGTGTATTTAAAAATGTGAGCCTGGGAGAAGGTGTTCTCATGTGCCCTATCCATGCAGCCTCAGGACTGATTGTGGAGATTTAAGAAGCGACAATTCTATCACATGCAAAGTGTGTTTTAGATAAAGTGACAAGGAGGTGGATTGAAAACTGGCTGAAATGGCATGCTGAAATGACTATAGCCACTGTCACGAAGTCCAGATGGAGGAAAATCACTACCAGCAGTCAGTACTGAAGCCAACTCTGTTTTAACATCCTGGATGATGGGAAGAGTGTATCCTTAGCAAGTTTGCAAAATACAAAATAGGGAGGAGTGACTGATACAGGGAATTGGTGTGCTGCCCTTCAGAAGGACATCAGCAGGATGAAGAAATGGGCTGACAAAAGCCTCACAAAGTTCAGTACAGGGAAATGCCAAATCCTGCTCATGGAGGGGAACAAGCATATGCTGGAATCTAACTGGGAAGCAGCTTGACAGGGAACAATCTTGGGGTCCTGATAGACAGCAAGATTACCCCAAGGCAGCCATATGCTCTTGTTGCCAGGGTGGCCAGTGGCTGGGCTACACTAGATAGAACATTGCCAGCAGGTTGAGGGAGGTAATCTGTTCTCTTCACCCAGCATTGGTGATGCCACACTTGGACCAATTCTCGGATCCTCAGTACAAGCTAGAGATTTCTGGAGTCCAGGACAAGGCTACAAAGATGCTTAAGGGACTGGAGCATCTGACAGATGAAGAAAGACTGGGAGAGCTGTGACTGTTCAGCCTTGGGAAGAGAAACCTCAGGGAATCTCACCTATGAGTATAAAAATGTGATGGGAGAGAATAAAGAGGAGGGAACCAGGCTCTTCTCCATGCTACCCAGTAACAGGACCAGAGGGAGCAGGCATAAAATGAAACACAAGAAATTCCACCTGATCACAAGAAAGGACTTTCTTTTTCACTGTGAAAGTGGTCAAACACTGCAACACATTGCTAAGAGAAGCTGTGGAGTCTCCATCTGCAGAGATAATTCAAACCCAGCTGAGCAGAAGGCAGGCAATCTACTGTGGCTGACCGTGTTTGAGCAAGGAGGATGAATTAGGCAAGCTCAAGAGCTCCCTCTCGACCTAAGTGATTTTGTGACTTAGTGATTCACGACCCTTGAAAGTCCTGACATTGCTAATAGTTTATTGTAACCACAGTTCCCTGCAAATACAAACCAAATGGCTGTTTGCTCTGTCTTACATAAAGTTTCCAGAAGCTTAGCTAAAACTAGCCCAAACACATTTGTTGGGTCATTTTTCCCTCACAAAATCATTATTAAAAAAAAATAAAAATATTTCAAGTAAAATTCCTTTACATGGTTCTCCATGTATTTAGTTTTGGAATATTTGCATTTAAAAAAACTTTAAAACTTCTTCCTAATTCACTTTATGTCTTTTTATTTATTCTTTCTAAGTGTTTCATAATAGAAGAGAAATAGTAGTGCTGTGAGATAGATGGAACACTTAATTTTTAGAATCAGTAAAGGATTTAATACATTTTACTGATTGAAATAGCTTTTTAAACATTGTATCTCAGGTTGATTAACTTCAGTGCACAGAGAATTTACAAAAGGTATTGTGTACAACCACAAACCCATCTTCATGATTCTAGAGTAGAAACGGCATCCAGGACAGTGTCTGGACTGTTTCTGGTGGAAGAACATATTGAGGGACTGCCTCATACCCACACTGGCACCGTGTGCTGGGGAGGGACCCTGAAGGGGAGCATCCACATGATGCTTGAGCATGTCTGCTGTGCACAGGAGCTGTCCCTGCCTGCTGGGGCTGACCTGCCACGACAGACACTGGGCCATTCACAATTGCCATGCTCCAAAAGGAATACTGACATTAAATGAACAAGAAGGAGACACTGCTTACAGGAGAAGAGGAAAACGGTGACATTTATGTTTTGGTTTTGGGGTATCTAGCTCCAGAGGCTTCCTTATTCACCCTAAAATGGTGGGGGTTCATGTCTCCTTCACCCTGGTGCTGAGATCATGGCAAGAATCAGGTATAAAGCTCTCTGCAGTGCACCAAAGATGTGCTGGAGGAGGGCCACCATGCATGTCAGAAAATAAGATCTGAAAGATATGAAATCCTGAAAAGTTGGTAAAAAAAATAAAAGGTCTATCTACTCCCATGGCACTAAGCATGTATTAAAAAAATTAAAAAGCAATCTGAATACTAGATACCAAAAGGAAATACTAGATACCAGGAAATGAAAGAGAGCTCTGTAAGTACTGTCTCTGATAGTATATTCTTTTTCAAGAAAGGCATTTATTTCTCTCTGTCTTATCAGTATCCCAGTGGTAGTCTGTGAGCAAGAGATAAACTGAAATTATTTTTTTTTCTGGCTAACAAATGAATCCTTAAAGGATTCTAAAATGGCTACAGTTTGCTCACCTTTCAGATGTCTATCTCTGTTCAGGAAGGTATCACAGGTAAAGTTTTCCCAGGCCTCGGAGACAACCAAAAGATGCCTTTTAACTACCTGAGAACAGGACATGTGGTGGAAAGTAGGGAAGGATGAAAACAGGGAGAAGGCAGCAACTGGAGGACAGAACAGACACCAACCTCTTGACTGTCCAGAGTAAGAAGGGATGAGTTTGTTACTATGTCTTCTGAGGAGAGAGCTGCTTCCAGCATAAGGAATTAGGTAAAGAAAAACACACAGGTGAAAGCTTATGGGGTCATTCAGTCAGTGATGCTACAGCCCAAACACAGCTCTGCAGGAAATAATTTTCAGGGAAGACTTGTTTTGATCTTAAAGGCTAAAGGTCTGTTAGAACATCTAACTGAACTTCCTATTAGCATACTAAAATGTTTTTCTTTTCCCAGTTATTCCAGTATACAGTCTGGTAGCAGGAATGTTTTTGGATAGGATAGATCTTAAATAAAAGCATACTGAAAACCTTGACAGACATCCTGCTTTCCCCTGGGGTCTTGCTGTAATGGGTCATGTTACAAACGTTTGCTTTATGTCTAATTGGAATCTGACTGTTTTCAGGTACCTGTCACTGAATCTTATTATCTCAGTATCTGCTAGAATAATTTGCAGGCTTTGTATCTTCTTCCCAGGGGAATCCTAATGCAATCCTGTCATCTTTCTGTCTTCTGCTTAGTAAGATGTTAAGATATTTAAAAATCTTCCTATAAGGCTCTTTTAAAATTTTCACACAAAAACCTCCCCATTTTTTTTCCTAGCATTTATCCTGTTCCGCATTCCTTGCTATATTTTTAACCCCTTTTTAATATGCAGCCACTATTTTTTCCCCATTAAAGTCATTGTGTTTCCTACATTACAGAGTTATTCTCCACTGGATTGAATTTGGAAATTCAAACTCTGTGATCTCAGAGCTTCTCAAGTTTTCCAAGATGTAGCCAAGATTGATGTTATCAAGCCAAAGAGCAAAGATGACTGACTACCTGAATAGGCTCTTTAAATTTTAAACAACATAAACTAGGTATGCTGAATTTTCCGGTCCTCTATTTTCCCCTACTAATTACCCATCTCCACTGTTTATATACAGATTTGCTCCATATTTAGTAATTGTACTATCCTCTTGTTTGGATTTCTTAATTCACACTACACTTTTAATATCTCTCCCTCCTACCAGGTCATTTTTTGCAATTCTGCATTGCATTTTCGTACAAGGTATACACGTGAGAGGTATACACTTGCAATTTACAGGTTTTCTATAAATCATCATCACTGTGAATCACAGACATAAATAAACAAGGCTGATGCTTTTACTGCTATCAGTTATAACATGAAACGGGTTACACAGACAAGCTGTGACCTGTGAGATCAGATTGGTATCTAGAGCTTTAATCTCTGCTCTTGCTGTGGTAGAGAAAAATGGCTATCATTTATCACTAGCAAAGCATGCAGCAAGCAATAAGAACATGGGAGCTCAGCTGCATTAAAGAGTAGCTGCTGTGTATGAACATAAGCAGTGCTGTGCCATACGTCTACTACAAACAATACTCTGTAATTATGAACACAGACACATAATAGGTGACTTGAAACAGCAGAGTTCAGATAATTGCAGTGGCAAAGTGTAATTGCAGTGAGCAAGCATCTTGAACTAATTTACTCAGATAGTCAAAAGTCAACTAAAATTTCTCCACTACACTGTGGAGAAACCATAAAGTATTCCAATTAAACCAAAAGAAAAAAGGCAGGGGAACTCTCCAAGTAATGGAAGAGTTTGGCTACTTCTGTTTCCTCTTACAACACACTGTCCTGGCCATAGGGCTAATAATCCTGGCATATAGTTTGTGACAAAGTGCACAGTTCTTTTCCTTTAGTTTGAAAACAGCAAGACTGCAGTGCTCCAGGTATGATCGGTAAAGCACAGCCTATTTGCTTCACAGGTTATGGAATCCACATGGATGATCTGATGTCTCATGCTGGAGCTCATCCAACAGTTTTAATGAGTCTAATCACTGACTTCTAGTGGAAGCAGGAGAAAGAGTGCCAGGGACATGAACCCACCTGGCAATGGCTCTGTTAAGCCATCCTCTGTCAAATCTGTCCTTTCACCCATGCATGGTGGCATGTCATCAAGTATTTAATATGTAAGGCATAGAGTCCAGAGGACAACCACTTCTGCAGTTAAAACACTGCCAGATTCCAGCAATGCCAAATCTTGTATACAAAGCAACAGTTACTAGTCATGATTCATCCTGATAAACAGTTGTAATTTTGACCATTTCCTCCAAAACCAAAACATGCACTGGTTTTGTTCCAAGATTTTGTTGTGCTGAGCTGAAGCTTTATGAATAGCCTTTGCCTTCACAATACTATAGAATTTGATAATTGCACCTGCTTTTCCAAACAACAGATATAAAAATCTATTTTTCCAAGATTACAGTTGCTATTACTATAAATTTTGGTTCATTACTAAAATTTTTTGTTACAGATGGTTGATCTTCAACTAGCCATGCATACAAAACTCACATGCTTTATATATACACACACACCACTACATCAGAATTACTAAAACAAACAAGTAGAACTGATAGCAACGAACTAATTGTTCTTTTAATCTTATAGTGGTTTGGGTTGGAAGGGGATCTTGAAGATCATTTAGTTCCAATTCCATCTAGTCCCACAGGCAGGGACACCTATCACCAGACCACACTGCCCAATCCAACCTGGCACTGAACACCTCCAGGGATAGGCATTCACAATTTCTTTGGAAAACTTGTGCCTGTGTCTCACCACCCTCACAGTAAAGAACTTTTTTCTAGTATCTAATCTAAACCTACTCTCTTTTGATTTGAACCCATTCCGTTTTCTCCTCTCTCTTATGAGCATGCCACTATACGCTCTCATAAATAATGTCTCTCCATCTTTCCTGTAAGTTCCCTTCAGGTACTGGAAGGTCACAATTGGATCACATCTTCTCTTTTCCAGGCTGAACAATTCCAATTCTCTCAGCCTTTCTTCATAGAGGAGGTGTTTAATCCCTCTGATCAACTTGGTGACCTCTTCTTGCTCCAACAGATCCATGTCCTTCCTGTGCTGGGGAACCCGGAGCTGGATGCAGCACTGCAGGTGGGGTCTCAGAAAAGCAGAGCAGAGCAGAGCAGAACAGAGCAGAGCAGAGCAGAGGAGAGCAGAGGAGCAGAGTTCTTCCCTCACACTACTGGCCACCTTGCTGTGGATGCAGCCCAGGATATGGTTGGCTCTCTGTCCAGATGCTGCACTCTGAGAATTTGTTTGTGATTTGTAACCTGAGAAACAGTCCCCAAGAGTCAGCTTCCACAGGATCACCAAGTCAGGACATGAGTTTCTTTTGAAACTTTTCAACTGTCAGCTTCTAAGTAGAAATGAGCAGTACCTGTTGATAGCAGCTGAGTAACAAATACCATAAGTATAGGGACCATAAATTAGGGGCCTGACTGAGAAAATACCTATTATACAGCAAGGGCATTTCAGCATTCACTTCAGCAATACCTGGCAGAAGAACCTGGCAGTGGAGCTAGATGATTATCAAAGAGAGTGATTTGAAGAATTCAGAAATGGCTGTTTTTGAATTATGCAGTACTGTTTCAAGGTTCTGTCAAAGTTATGGGTGTTTTCCTGTGTAGCTCTGAAATGAAAACCTGAGTCAAGATATTAATGTTCTGTGAAGGACATTAATTTAAAACATGCACAGTGCTAAAGCTTGCTATCAGCTGCTTTATGATACAGAGAAGCTTGTAAAGGAATAAAATATGGTTAGCAGAAATGCTTCATTTTAAGTTTGATGTTTTCTCTTCACATGCAGCACTAAAGGGTATAGTTTATGTTCTATTATTGTTTTGTTACTGAAAAAGCTTATTTTCTTGTACTTTTTGGTGAAATGGGAGTAACTGCAGGGGTGCTGTGCATCCTACATAGTCATAAAGCTAGCAGGAACAGACTGCTGTGGAGAAGCAACCCCAAAGCTGGAACTCTGGAGCTTTATTTGTCACCTTTTACACCACCTGATTCAGAAAAATCTTTGGGGTCAACTTTAGGCTATTCTACTGCTAACCTATAGCACAAGGCACTGAGGCTACCTCAGTGTAACTTATGATCCAGTAAGAAGGGCACTCAGACTCCATAAGCTATTGTTAAAACCACAATTTTCTGGAGCTAACATGAGAAACATAAAGAATATATGTAATCTTACATCTCTTCAGATGCTGGGACCCCTGAGCCATGCACCATCTCACAGACCTCTAGTCAGGTCATATGGTACAGGTCCCACCCTGTAGAAAGGTTCCCTAACATTTTGGTTTTGAGACCTCTTTTAGAATTTTCTTAGACAGAAAAATAATGTATTCATCGTATCTGTTGTCAAAAGACTGTATGTTCACATGAGAACTTGTTTCTCTTCTTTAAGATAATGCCAGGGCCACACAGGTGGTGTAATTGGAAACACGGAGTGGGAGCTGCCTGAGGGCTCCTCTGTTACCACCACCCTGCTGAGCTTATCCTGAAGGACAAGCCATACATGCAGCACAGGGCAGCACAGCCTGCTCAGGCTGACACTCCTTGAGGATCACCAACTCTCTGATGCACAACAGTCTTCTGGTTAGGACTGTTACCACCCCAAAGGGGAAAATCTTGCAGCTGTTCAAGGCTTTAGGCTTTGCTTCCCTGCTGTGGGCATCAGCTGGTGCTCTGTGACTCACTGGTAGGTTCCACTGCTCCCTGAAGTAAGCTGTGCCTATTATAGCACATGAGACAGTGGCAAAAGATCATTTCTGAAGGGTCCCTGTATTAACTAGCATGAGGGCAATGGGATTTGCAGGCAGGCTGTGCTCCAAGCTTAGGCAACCTACTGGGATAATAAAGATGCAGAGTGCATCAGACTTCTCCCAGCATCAACCACACCATGTACAACACAGCTGTATGCACAGAAGATAAAAACAAGAGTCCTGATGTAGAGGGAACAAGATGCTTATGGTTCTGTCTGTCTGCTTCCCTTCCTTACACACACACCCTGCAACTTTAACGGATTATTTCTGTTTCCTGTAGCAATGGAGGATGAGTATGCGCACAATACAAGCAAATCTCACATCTTACCTTGCACTGCATTTGCCAAGAACACAGACTGTGTACTCTGAAGATATTCAACATCTGGGGAACAAGAAACTGCTTTTGAGAGCTGCTCTAAGATCATCACAGCTCTTCTTATACCAGCTTCATGTGGTTGTCTCTGGGCTCTTCTGCAAAATCGATTTTCAATAACATTCTACTTAACAAGGTCCTACATTTATTGTGTTCGCTGATACCCACTTACATTTAATATATGTGCTATAATGGTATGCACTGTAGCCAGAAGCAGGGACTGTCTCACAGCTCTCTATGTAACAAAATAGTCTGCTTGATTGATCCTGCAAGCAAAGCAATATGAACCTTTCCCACTGGTTGATGATTTGTCTTCAGGAATATAATTCAGATCACTTTCCAGCTCTCAGACTTGATAATATGCCACCACACACATAATGAGTAGAAGTTATTAATTTAGGACTGTTTAGGAAGATAGCTTTAACTCTAAACCTTGGAATTAATGCATTTTATAAAGTCAGGATATTTAAAAATACACAAAAGTTGTGTGACAGCACAGCCACTACGCACAGAGAAATCATAACTTTGCCCAATGTAAAATTATTTGTGTATGGTGGTTTAATTGTTATCTTTCTTATAACTGCAAGGTTTAGTGCATGAAACCTAGTGGAATTTGCTTAATAGAAAACACTAGTAAATTTATAAGAGTAAATTTGATCACTAAATGATTCTGAAAGACAAATATAAAGTATTTATCTAAAGATGTGTAAGGAATACTGATGCATTATAATTAGAATTATGTAGACATCATTTATAGATGCATCACAGAGGGGAAACATAGATGTTCAAGTATATCAGATGTGTAGAAGAAACAATTTAAATAAATACATCCATTGGAAGAAGTTAATTCCTTTTACATCTTGTAAATTAAGGGTAAGTATTACACATAGCCTCAGCTTACAAGCATGCATGTAGACCTATTCAAACTATAATAATTAACACTAGGTAATCACTTCTACCTGCACTATTAAATATAGGTTAAGGGTTAGTAAAAAAAATTATAAACATCCTAATATATTTTCTATGTTCCAGGACTCAGTTATTTTTCTAAAACTTTCCTAAAATATTTAAGAAATATTTTCCTGGTTTTGGTGGTTCAGAAAAACAATGAAGCTCAAGATACAGTCTATGTATTCTTAAGTAATGTGAAATTAATTTACTGGTAGGATGATTAGAAGACACTGCAGACAGGCTATTGCAGTGTGTTGGCTATTCACAATCCAAGGAATCATAGCCATGTGAAAGAAGTCATATTCTCCATTTTTTGCTTTGCTACTTTAGGACTATACAACAAGGTCCTGATGGGACCTTGCAGGTCACTGAGTCCAGACACTGCTCTCAATGTCAAGGAGACTTCAAAATTCTTTTTAGAAACTTTCTGACTCTAAGACTGCTCTCACAGCACATTTTCCAGGGTGTCATGCATCTGCGCATCAAACTTACTATTCAGGGGGATTCCCATTGTTGCTCTGCCATAAAGCTGACCTCAGAAGAGTCTATGGCACACAGGGACCTGCTGTGCTCAATGCATTGGTCTGGAAAGACTTGCCAAATATTGAATGTGACCAGGCCAAAGTCATTGTAACTGTGTCTAACCTGCCTGAATGGGTTTTCCTATATGAATATCATGTTGTTATCACAATCCGATGTGAGACTTAGAGGAGCAAGGCTGGGAAGTTGCAAGTCTTCCATGAACTGCTTCTCATCTCATACTCGTGCTACTCACAGGCTTCAGGCCAAATAACCATTTAGGCCAAGCTGAAAGCCTAAGGATTAAAGCACACTAGGGACCCAAAAATACTTCAAAGGGTGAAGAGAGAAGGGGACAGCTGACAGTGGTTTAATTTGTGGGCAGAGCAATCCATGCCCCAGATTGTGAACTGAAGCCCATGCAGAGCTTGCTGTGTAAAAAGTGGGAATTAATGTAAGTGATTCTCAGAGAATATGCAGGAACCAGTGCTTGTTCCCACAGCATGGAGTACGATTGTTTAGCTGAAAAAAAAGCTACCAAAGCTGGACAACATTTGAAGCAAAGCCTGCAAAAAGGAGAAAGAACTAAGGAACTATGAAAGAGTGACAAGACAAGACAAGACAAGACAGAGTGCTTCAACACTATCTTTTCCAGAGTTTAGGAGGAAGGAAGTATCCTCACCAAGTCAGAAATTGCTCTGACTTCTCTGTCTTCCTAGAAATCAGTAAGATAGTGATTACTGCAAGAATCACCCTAAGAGTCCACTCAGGAAGGCTTCAGCTTCCTCTCAAGCACACAGGGAAGCTCAGAAAAAAATAACTAATGGCCCAAAGCTTTATTTGATTTGCTGCTACAATTAAGTAGTGGCTGGCAAAGCTCACTACTTCCCTCAGGTACTAATCCATACCAGGCTCTTTCAAAGAGTTCCTGAGAAACTGGAGCTTAGATAACCTCATTAAAAGCATTCGAGAGGCATTTCAGTTACATTAATGTATGATATGACTAGTGGGGATAACCATGTGCTGCTCACACATAAAAATATCAGTAAGTCATATGTTGGATAGCTGAGGTTCCTAAGTTATGGCTAAATGGAATAAGGATATGATGGGTACTTGGATATAAAGGATGTTCACTGACTGAACATGAATTTGGTGATCCCATCAAAACAAAAGGGTAAGGAGTGTTTAAAGTTCCACCTAGGCTAGTACTTGATTTCAAAGGCTGGCAACTAGACTCATGGTTTTTCAGAAATTAAACCTTGGCACAAAAATGTTTAAATAACTCCCCAAAGTAAAGTGTTCCTTATGCAAACCTGGGGGTTAGAAATTAAAGAAAGAGAAGAACACAGACATACAGCGTAATTTTCTGTTTCCCTGACTTGCCTTTGCCCACACCTGTAGCTGTGACAGATGGCCTATAGTAACTGCGTGCTTACAACCCTGTTGCTGCAAGGACATGGAGCCCCTCTCATCCAAAAGGAAAAACAGTGTGACATGACCAACAGATCAAACACAGGTAACATTTTTCACTTTCAGATATACCACTTGCCCCTTATGGTAAATTCCTTTTTGGAGGTTCAGAGGGTTAAAAAATGCAAGCAAAGTGTGAAGAAAAAATACAGCCCTTTAATGCAGATTGGATCACAAGAACTGCAAAAAACCAATTCTGGCATAAGATCCTGCCTGATATATCCAAATTTTGGATCATAGCTTCAACATTTCATTTCCTGGAGAGAATCTCAAGAAGTATTATCACTGCCAAGGCACAGACAGTTTTGACAAAATTCTCTTTAATTTGGTCTTATAAATCTGCAACAAGCAAATTTCTCAAATTTCCCATGCTGACTCTTCTGGGACATCACAATTCTGGTATCTAACCTAAATCTCATTCTGAGGTTTCAGCTCCTGTAGTTCTTGCTTTTTTGTCTTCACTATGGATTTTCAGAGGCGATCATGTGCCACACAGGCTATACTCCTGTTTGTTCCTGCTCGGACAGCCTTGGTGAATCATGCTCAGGCTGAGATTCACTGTAACCTCCTGATTCTTCTTCACAGAGCTGCTACCTTCCTGGCTGTTCCCCATCCCGCATCTCGGCACCCACTGGCTCTGACCTTGCACTTGTGCTTCAGGAGCATCCTGATTTTCCCGAACATTTCTCTAGTTTGCCAAGATCGTTTCAGAAATCTAATCGTGTTCCCCAGCACGGCCACAGCGTTCCCACAAACTGAGCACTTGTGCTGCCTGTATCACTATCCACATCACCGGTGACAAACTTTGGTGGTTTGTCTGTAGGAACCGCTGCTTTCCCCGTGTGGGCAGCTGAGAACCGCTTAGCCATGCAACAGCACAGCCAGGTCGGCACCAAGCTGTCCCTTGGCTTGGACTTGGCACGGGAGTCAAACCCACCCTTAAACGAACTAAAAGCTCCTTTTTCTCGCTCGTCCTTATCGAAGAGAGACGTCCGAGCCCAGCAGTTCCCACAGCGCCGTTGCCGTGGCTTGCACGCCGCTGTCGCGTTCGGAGCGCAGCCGGTGCGCGGCCGCAGCNTACACTGAGGTAGCCTCAGTGCCTTGTGCTATAGGTTAGCAGTAGAATAGCCTAAAGTTGACCCCAAAGATTTTTCTGAATCAAGTGGTGTAAAAGGTGACAAATAAAGCTCCAGAGTTCCAGCTTTGGGGTTGCTTCTCCACGCCTACATAGGGGCGGCGGGCGGCCTGGGCGGCGCTGCGCGGTGCGGGGCGGCCGGACCCCTCGGCGGGCTGGTGGCGAGCGGAGCCGGGCAGCGCGGTGGGCCACCCGTCATCCTGCGGGGCGGGCGGGAGCCACGGGTTGCCCGGGGCGCATTTGTGGTCGTTCGGAGGATTTATTTTATTTTTTAATTTACTTTTTCCTCCCAAGACTTCGTTTTATTTCTGTGGGTGTTTTATCTCTCCTCCGAAAGGTACCGACGTCGGGGCGATGCGTCGCAATGGAGAGAAGAGCCGTGCGGGGCGGCGGGAGTCGTGGCCCGCTGTTCCCCGCAGCAGCGGCGGCCGGGCCGTGCTGGGGGTGCTGACGGAGAACGGGCAGCAGCAGCAGCGGCCCGGCGGCCAGGTGAGCCCTGCTGCCGGCGGCACAGCCGCCCCCCGGCCCGCAGAGCCCGGGCTGAGCTCCCCGGCGCTGGGCCGGCAGTCCCGCAGTGACTGGCAGCGAGCGATGCACGCACCTGCCTTGAGGCTGCCGGCACAGGCCTGGCGCGGCGGGCTGAGAAGGTGACTCGGGCTCCGGTTCTTAAGCGTGAGTTTCCCGAGAAACACGGCTAGTAACCTCGCAGTCCTAATCTGTAGGTGTTTCCCCGTGCAAGTGCTCTGTCTAAGTAATCCATCCTGGAAGGAAGGATTACTTCTCGACCGCTTACCCTCCACAGTGTAGGGGATGATTAAGGAGGGGCTGTCCACTGACCCAAAATGCTCACTGCTGAGTAGCTTGCCATGCTCAGTTCAGGGTGCCAGAGCCTTCAAGAAGTTCAAGTTAATGACATGTTGTTTTTTCTGTCCTTCTGTTCCTTGAGCCCTCTTGGAGTCTGCTGGTGGGGCAGGAATAATGTTAGTGTCCTGACCTAAAATAGCAGCTGATATGTGTACACAAACTCTTCTTGGTTTTGGCTGTGTAAAGCCCCCAACTCAGCTCATGGCATACTGGCAGTAGATGGTGTGAAGGATTGTAGCCTGGTCACATGTAGTCCTAGGGGTTGCGATGCTTCAGCTCAAAAATTCAAACTTCATTGTTTAACTCTGCTTGAAGTGCCTTCCTGCCTGTGCAGGCTTTCCTAAGTCTGTGGCAGGGCTTGAGCACTTCTGTTAATTTGCTGCACTTGAAACTGCTCCTTGCCAGAACTAGATGTGGAGCAGACTGCACATCCCAGCCCCATTGGAACTGAGCAGCACCCTCATCCTCTTTGGTGGGAGGCACTGAATATGATGCTGCTTCCCTGATTTCCTGACTTTTTCTACACATCATTCTTTCTCTGAGGAGTCTGTCACTGCATTACAGCACCAAGTTTAGAGGCACCAAATGTAATTGGTGGCTTTTCCCATGAACTTTGTCTGTTGGTGTCTGTTACACAAGGAACGTGATTTTGACAAGTGGCACTTTCTGTTTTCTTCCTGAGTTGCCCTCCCACAGTGTTACCATGTGCTCTGATTTAGGGTGCTGCTGTTATCAAGCGCTTCTCTGGCTTTGAAAACACCATCCCTTCATCTAGAAAAGATGAAGTGCCCAACTGCATGGTCAGTGCTGTATCAAAGCAAGGTTTTGCTATCTACGTAGATGACCCAGAAGATAAAGAAAACTACAGCTGCCAAGTGTCTGAAGAGCTTGAATTAAGCCAATGTGAACTGGATACCAGCGCAATGACATCCAGTATTCACCTGCTGCTGGATCTGAGTTCAGGTAACTCCTGTTGCTACTCAGATGGTTTCCATAGCACAACCACATGTAGAGTGGTTATGAGTTGTGAATTGTAAGCTAGTGAGTAGCTTATGTTACAATAAATAACACTACTAGCTAACTTGGATTGTGTCTACATGAGGGGCAACACTTCTAAGCTCAAATTAGCAAGAGAAAGTCAAGAGATTAATTATACAAACGTCTTGCTGCTTCCTGTTACCTGTTAGGCTCTCCTATGGTAGTGGACACATCCTTCCAATCCCAGCCAGAGGATCACATGGAAGATGTTGTAACTCTGGCTGTGGGAGAGTATGCAGAAGACATTCATCAGTACCTCCGAGAGGCTGAAGTAAGTTCTGTGAGAAGCTTGTAGGTATCTGTGGTAGGCTGCAATATTGCAGAGATCCAAGGCTGCCACTGGACTACAAAGAAGAGAAAGTAAATAGTAAAAGTAGTTTCTTAAGGCAGCATGTAGTCAGTGATAAGTTCTTTTAGAATTAATGCATCCCTGGTATTTCCTATGATGGGTGCATCTCTTGACTGGTATGAAGAATTCCTGCAGATGGGTGTAGAATGCTGAAAAAATGCTAAAGCAGTTTGACATGATCTCACTGATTGCTTTCTGGCTATAGCAGTAGTTTTTCCTACCTGCTTGTGTTAGAGCAGTGAAGTACAGCCTCCTGATGGGAAGAAGGGGGAAAATCTGATTGATTTTCATGTCCTCCTGAATGGATCAGTTGTTTGATGGCAAAGGCTGTCTATAGCCCAGGACATGTGTTTTACTATTTTCCAGCTAACACTGTAGCTTCAATCTGTCTTTTCAGTGCAGAAATACTAATTTCTAGAGATGCCACTAGCTGAGAATAATTATCAGTAGCACAATAATTGTAGTTAGTATTTATAGTTATTAACAGTGGGGACAACCCCCACTCCTTTTAGTGCAAGTATAAAGAATATTCATTGGCTCAGCCATCCATGGCTCTCTTCAGAGTGATCATCCTGATTCTTCAACTCTTTCCAAACAGGTAAGATTTCGGCCCAAGCCCTACTACATGAAGAAGCAGCCAGATATCACAACAGGAATGCGTGCTATCCTGGTAGACTGGTTGGTGGAAGTAGGGGAAGAGTATAAACTTCGGACAGAGACTTTGTACTTGGCAGTGAACTTCCTGGACAGGTTCCTTTCCTGCATGTCTGTTCTCAGAGGAAAGTTACAGCTTGTAGGAACAGCGGCTATCCTTCTGGCTGCGTAAGTGTTTCATCTTCTGAAATCAGTGATCATCTTCAGATCTTGATGATCTGAAGTCTATTTTTGGGCTTAGTCTTGTACAGCAATTTGAAGGAGGGAAGGTTGTGTTGCTACATAGCTTTTCATGATGTCTCAAGATCAGCAACGTGGCCTTCCTGGTACTATTAAAATTAAACATTCAATGTTGTATGTGAAGAATTGTAGTGGGGAAAGCTTGTAACCATAAACACAGTAGCAGAAACAGCAAGGTGTTAAACTGCTAGCCTGTAAGGCTGTAATAGACTCAGTTGCAATCTACTAGTTAGCCTTTAGCTGCTCTAATAAGACAGGGTAAGCAACATAGTGTAGGAGTGCATGGTTGTTTGTCTGGAGTGTGCTGTGTTACTGAGACTTCCCCACTGAAAGCTTGCTGTTAAAAGCTAACAATGCAAGTTTTTCTATCTAGACTGATGACTCAGAGTTCCTCTAAGCATATTTGCCCAAGTTTGAAACTAAATTGTTAGCTAGCCTGGAGGACAAGTAAAATTAGAGCTTTCCACAAGTTTTAGTAACGTTATGTTCTCATTCTGATGTGGGTCCAGCGCAAAGATTTCTTTTACTGTAACTTCAAAGCTGACAAATATGGCTTCTATATCCCTTTTTCAGGAAGTATGAAGAGATCTACCCACCAGATGTGGATGAATTTGTCTATATAACAGACGATACCTACACAAAGAAGCAGCTGCTAAGAATGGAACACTTGCTTCTCAAAGTGCTGGGTTTTGACCTAACAGCCCCAACCATCAACCAGTTCCTCCTTCAGTATATTCAGAGGCGTGGAATCTGTATGAGGACAGAGAACTTTGCAAGGGTATGGACTGTCTGCCTTCTGGGACTGAGGGGGAAGAAGTGATCGTGAAAAGAGTGCTGTTTGCATTTCATGAATCTGTATCTGCAATAGGCCTAAAACTGTGTGTTTCATAGCGGTGGCTTGTGTGCTGAGACTTCTGGATAGATGCCTCATGGAAATCCTAGGTTTGGTCTATCTTGTCTGGTCAGGATAACTCACTGACTAGGCAATTAGGTGGTAAAAATCTGGTGGTTTTTTCAACAGTGCCTGTATAGCAAGTCTGTCCTGCATTAGGTGCTATTGCATATTGCTCCACAGTGAAAAAGAATATACCTGTACAGCTGCATAGGAGTTGCCTGAAGTAGGCAACCATGCCTACTAGAAACAGCAAAATTACAGTAAAACATCTGACCATGTGCTTCTTAGAGCTATCCATTTACCCCTAATGTCCAAGTGGGGTCTACCTATAGAAGCAAGAGCCTTAGCAGATGGCAAGAGTGTGTCTGTCATTTTTATGAAACTTGACTTTTCTGTGTCTCTACCTGTAAAATCAAGTCAGATCTGATGATGGAACCAGAACTTCAGGTTAGAGTAGATGGGTTAGGTTTTGGCAAAATGTCTTTCTGTCCCCCCTGAAACATGATAAAGGCACTCCTGTGAGATCAACAGGACCAGAGTGCTAATTCTCCTCACTAGATATGTAGCTTATGCTTTTGTGCATCATACTGAGACCATTGCCAGATTTTAATACTTGCTGTATTGGACTGATTAGCAACTAGCAACCAGCTAGGTTGATTCTTTTTGAAAATCTGGAGTTTTCTTGTTTAGTATCTTGCAGAGCTGAGTCTCCTTCAAGCTGATCCTCTTCTGAAGTACCTTCCTTCACAAATTGCTGCAGCAGCCTACTGTTTAGCAAACTATACAGTGAACAGATCTTTCTGGGTAAGAACAGCAACTGTGTGTTAATAAATAGCTCAAACATTTTGTTATTGTTAGAACTGAGCCAAGAAGGATGAGGAGTAACTACAAAGTATGTTGTTCTAAAGGCTGAAATCCTAGGATGAGTAGCTAGCTATTCTTGAGTTAATGAGACTAGCTGATAAATGGCTGTTAAGTAAATCTGAAATATCATGCTTCTTCTCTGAAACATAAGGGATTTTACTGTCTTGCTTACTTACATCAAGGCTATACCTCACAAATCTCCAAGACTATACCCCAGATGGAATTCAGGGCCTTTCTGGGAGAAAGGGGAGAACTGAGCGTGTCTACTTGAGTAATTACACTGTGTGGCTGCTTTACCAGAAGCCTTGGTAGACCTTCCAGCTGTGTATTGAAGGATACACATAGGTTATAGTGAATAGGTTTAGTACAGAGTAAGATCCAGAAGAGATGTAATGGATGCACGTGCTTAGAGCAGAAGGAGCTTGTCAGACCTCATGGCACCAAGGAAGACCTGGAGTGAAACTGATGGCACAATACAATTGAATGTTTTTCATGCTTAAGGAATCTAGAGTGAGCTCTGACATAGTGAAAAGGGTTTCTGCTTCCATGGGAAACCCATCTTCTAGATGGCTGCTGACTACAATAGAGTAACACTGTTTTTTCTCATCTGTCCAGCCAGAAACACTTGCTGTATTTACTGGATATTCATTAAGTGAGATAGCACCTTGCCTGACTGACCTGCACAAAGCATGCCTTGATGCTCCCCATTGCCAGCTGCAAGCTATTAAGCAGAAGTATAAGCAACCAAAGTAAGTAACCAGTATGCCATCCAGTGTCTTGGATGGCTGTAAGCACAGGAATGGCTCTAGTTTTTCAGCTTGGACTGGGTTTGCTGTAGCTCTCTCATAGTTGTCAGCTTCTAGTTCTGAAACAGGAGCCTCCATCAGCCTCTTAAGGGTAAATATTTTCTGACCAGAAAAGTAATTAATCCACAAGTATGTGGATGCATTGGGTGACAATTTTGTCTGCAGTGTTGCAGGATGATGCTTCCCTTCTCCAATATATTGCACAATCAGGTGATAGTTCAGCTGACAAATCTGAAGCCAATATTTGTAGTCTTTGCATTTCTATTCCAGGTACCTGCAGGTGTCTCTTCTGGAGCTCCCAGCAATTCTTCCTCTACACTAGACACTGTGGATCCTGGACTTGAAGATTACTGTGTCCCAATCAACAAAGCTGGTCTAACATTTCACAGAGCACTGCGGGTCATGTGTCTGTAACCATAGTGATCAGAATAGTTTTTAAGCTAATATTTTTTAATGAGATGGCTTTTTTAAAATAGATCTTAGACTATAGCTTTTAACATAACTGACAGCACTTTTAATAAATGTCTTATTACACTCTACTTCGTGAATCTTCTGACTACAGTTAATACCTAATACCTGCAATAACAGTGAGTGGAATGAATTTTGGAGCTTGTTTGTTTGTTTGTTTTAATTTTTGTTGTTGTTGTGTGTGTTTTGTTTGGTGCAATTTGTTTTTTACTAAATTGCTATAAGCACTAATAAGCTGGCTGGAGTGGATTTATCAGAGTTTGAACCACCACAGCCTGACATTCCTGTAGACACAGGTAATTGCTGTAGTCCTATTTGTTCTTGCTTTTGAAACTTTCTATTGGAACAAGGTCACGTGGGCATGAACAGAAGCTATTTTCTGTGGCTTGTTTACCATATCAGACCAAAAACATCCACATGTAATTGTTTTGTGAACTCTGAATGCGTTTGTAGAAGATCATCAATGTTGAGGTAGAAGTCTGACTTCCCTTTAAGGAGACAAAATAGGGGATTGTTCTGCAGATAGTTGGAAGAAGGGGAGATTGTGGCTGGCAGAGCTTTAGGAACGTTTCATACACTGGTGAACAGACTGCATTAGAGAGCATAGCTAAAAGCTGTGCTAAGCAGAGTTGATGTAGATGGCTCCTGAGCCATTCTTGTGTAGAGTGGTGTTAGAACAAGCCTGTCTGAGATGACCCCTCATGTCATTAGAGCACCGGTGATCATGTGTGAAGGGAGGGCAATGTAACAGAACTAATAGCTGTCTTAGCCTGAGCTGCTACATGGTCTTGTGTCCCTCTGTCAGTTATTTATTAGGTAGTGCTTTGAGGAAAAATACAAACATCCAGACAGAACACCACCCTGTAATCTCAAACACAACCCCTGTTCAAAGTAGTTTAAAAATCAATTGATCGTATTGGTAGAGAACTATAATCTACTTGTCTAGGTGGTAAGGTAAGTCTGAGGTCTGCTCTTAGTGCAAGAGTTTAAAACTTCCAGGGCTTACCACTTCCTAAGAGAGCAATCTGTACAGTGCATTACATGTTTCCAAGCAAGAGTAAGTTTAACACTTTGACACCGGTATGCAATCCAGCAGACATATTAAGTACCAGCTAACAAGCCTCTTGCTTTAATTTTAAACCCTGCTTATGCCAATATGTGTGTCATGGGGCTCTTAGCTTGGGGCGTTCCCTCGATGTATGTAAGACTTCCTTTCCCTTAATTCCTCCCTGTGCAGCCTGGTGGATCTTTCTAGTAAAGCAAACTCTTGTGTTTCTCTGAAGTGGAGGTAGTGGTCATGACTGCTTCACTTGTCTCAAAGTAAACACCCTTTAAAGGTGGGGAGTATTCCATTTCAGTCTAGCATAGTCTCATGCTGTAGTTTCAGTCTAGTTCTTTGTCTCTTGCTTCAAACACTTTCTAATCAGTTAAGTGAATTTGTCTTGATGCATAATGATAGAAATGACCTGACATCCCGTGCTAGTGTCTGTGGTATTAATTTTGTGGTGGGGGCCTCAATCCATAGATTTTGTCCATGCACTGAATTTCATGGCTTGTGGACATATGTCCTAAAGGTGGGCTATGAATCTCACTTCTGCCCACAGTCAGCTTCTTTAAAGAGAGCATCTCAGGGCAAAGCTGTGCCAGTGGCACCTGCAACAGGCAACTCTTGGTTGCTTGTTTCACAAGGAAGTGGTGAGTGCCCTGAGCAAGTCTTGCTAAGTCTACCCAGCTTATAAGTAGCAGCTTGTTTGGTGTTTCAGGCTGAACATAAGATACTGTGAAACTCCATGTTAATAAGACTCTACTTGTAAGTAATAGTGCTCACTGAACTGCAGATGACTGTAGCGTTGGGTATTTCAAAGCAGAAATTAATGTCTCAAGTGCAAGAATGTTTTCCTTGTGTTGCAGGAGATTAAAGATTTGTGTGGTCATGTTGCAGTAGTAATGGGGAAGAGATGAGTTTTGTTCTTATAAACAGTCTATAACATGGTCATGCCTCATGTTCTTGGGCCAATAGCAAAGTAGGAGTCTGAATTTATTAGTGTTTTAACATCTGGAGACTTTCTAGAAGCAACACTTCTGTTTTACTTTTTTAGATTTAACTTATACCTGCAAGGCAATTGCAGCAGTTTCACTTCACATTTTCGGAGCTTCAATCCTTTGGTATACAAATGTATCTGGGGCTTTTTTTGGCTTTTTTTTAAGCTATATTACGTGAAGACTGTGTCATCAGCTTTCTTGTTTTGTAATTATTTTTCAACTCAGCTTTTCACTTAAATATTGTTTCAATCCAAGGCTAAAAAGGGAAATAGTTAAGGTGAAGAATCACATAATGCTGCAGTGTGAATGCTAATAATGAGTCTGGGAAAGATGGATTAAATTTAAATTTGTGAGACACAAGAAACTCATCTTGAAGTGGTCTCATCTGAGATCTGTCATAATGTCATTTTGAATGTTCCTGTAGTAGTCTCACTTCCTTTTATTGGATTTGTCATACTCAGAGCAAGGAAAAAAGACTTACTGCTGTTACAGGAGTGAGCCTTGGCTCTTCCAAGATGGTAACTGAATGCTATCTCCTCTCTCCTTCAATATGAATCATCACACTTAACTCTGGCCTGCCTCTTGTGGGCTGTTCTCTGCAGATGATACCTGAGATCAAGGGATAAAAGATGCTGCAGTTGGGCATCAAGTGGTAATGAAGGTGAAGTAATGCTGTTCTAATAGATGAAGTACTTGAATACAGATGCAAACACATGTAGGAGTACTAAAGGTTGTACTGAAAATCATGTACAAAGGAAGATGGATTTATGAAGAGGGAGATGAAAGCTACCCAAAAGGAAGCTTTATGTTTTCATTGATGTAGTGCCTATGCTATAGGGAAAAACTAAGAGATACAAAGCTCACAGCCTTTTGTGATGCTTGAAACAGAAAATAGGTAAAAGGTAATCAGCATTAAAGCTGAAATTAAGACAGTCTCAATTCTTGACCATTGTCCTTAGTGGCTTGTAGACGACGGCCACAAATAAAAGCTTTTTTTGGGTTTTTTTTGTGTTTGTTTGTTTGTGGTTTGTTTTTGTTTTTTGTTCAGGAAATACTTTCAGCTGTGGCAGCTTTGGAAATAAAAAGGCTGATCATGCTCAGTTATCTCTGCTATGAAGATCAGTCTGTTAAAGGTTGGAACTGAGAAGTGTTGAGGATTTTCTTTGACCTGTGATGTTCAGTTCAAGAGGTCTTTAACATTTGTATTAGAACAAACACAAAATTCCTAATCTTATTCTAGCAACTTCCATATTATCTTGCTGTGGCTTTCATGAGACTTGGCTGTATGACCGTGGTTTTCTGTGTTGCAGTTAATATTTTTAATCAATAATTTCTAACAACATTTTGGCCATCTCTGGTGTTCTGAGAAAGCTGTTCTTATAGCTGGAGATGTAATGTGGATCCATCATTCCCTTAAGATTAAAAGGGATAAGTGCAACTTGATGCTTTATGGGAACATACTGGTTTAAAAGCTATGTTCTGCCTTTGTGTTTTCCTCTACTCTGGGATGATTTAAGATGTCTGAGAGGTAATTAGATATTTAGAGAGAATGCTTTAACTGTGTTCAGAGCAGTTAAGCAGCAGAAGGTTGTCTGCCTTGCTGGGAAATCTGTCTGTGTGATTAGTCTGTGTGCATACCTGCTTGTCATCAGGTCTACAAATGACTCAAATTGGCTCTGATCGCTGAGGGGGGTACTTCTTTTAGCTGGTGACCTTGAAGCAGACTGTGGAGCTACTCTTAAGCATGAGAAACAAGACAGCAGCACCAGTGACTGCTTCCTGGGTTTAAGCTTTTAATTTTGCAATTTTCCTCAGCACCTGCTTTGCCAGAGCAGGAGCACCTTCCTATACTGAAGAGCTGTGCAGACTGTGCTAGGCAGATGTGAACTGGAGGCAGTATAGGCTCATCCCCTGCTACTTAGATGTTCTAGAGCCCTGTCAAGCTGACTCCTTTGAAGTTTCTTGGGTTCTCTAGCGTTTACAGTGGATGCATGTATTTTCTCAGCACAGACAAACTTACAGGACAGCCTACAGATGGATACTGACCGCATGATAGAGTTAATCATAAAGTACATGCCTACCTCCATCAAATTAACTTTTGTCTGGGCCAAGAAAGACCAGGCAGTCCTAGTCCTAATCCCCCTTAAGATGCTAAAATTATAGTCCTGTCTTGGAATTTTGTACAGTGCTTGCTTAGTTAGGCTGTGCTGGTACTGAAAAATAATTGTGGACTGAGCAAGGACCAGTTCCTGGTCAAATTTGGCTTGTTTCTGTGATGCTTAGGGCTGGCTAATTTTTTAAGTAGCTTTGTCTTGGAAAGGGCTTTTGGAGTAGGACAAAATACTCAGTGTGAGCTAACAGGCTGTGCTGATGTTTTTGCTCAGAGCTTGTGCTTGCAAGTCTGCCCCTCTTTTGTCTTAGCAATATGTCTAGAGTGACCAAGTGTCCCTGCCATTAATACCAGTAAAGACCTAATTAAACCATTAGGGAGTCCTCGGCCCTTGTTTTTCAGATCTTCTTTCTTTGAACACAAAGTCTTACTGGAGCCCAGTGCTGAAAAACCAGGCTCATGATGAAGCTTTGAGCTCTGGCAATAAATAGTCTCCTCCACCATCTGCAGCCAAGCTGCCTTTTCTGCTTGTTTACTGTTGTTTGTGTTTTGATGTGTAAATAACTTGATAAAGTAAGAGAGGGCGCTAGACCCCACAACATTCAACAGATGACGTGAGCTCCTTACAGTAGAATAATGTAAACTCCAGCCCTGTTTAGGCAGACACTGAAGTGACATGCATCTCTAAACAGAATAATCCATTTGGCTGTTTTTTTCCCCTCATAAAGAGGATATAAATATCTGAGCATTAACAAAATGGGTGGCAAAACAAGCGCAGGTGAGCAGCAGGAGCAGTGCTGTTTCTCCATGTGACAATGAGTGAGCCATTGAGGTGGCAAAAGCAGGTTCACTCGGAAGCACATTTGCATAGCACATGCTTTCAAAGAGCACAGCTGTCCCAGTGCGTGCTGCACTGTCACCTCTGTTTACTGAGGAGGCACAGCCGGCTTCAGGAAAACACCTGGAGCGTTTCGTTAAGGCAGAAAGACGCCGTAACCCGATGGTCTCCGAAGGACAGGACCAGAAGAGGGCACCAGCATCCTTGGTCTGGGGCTTGAGGGGACAGCCAACCTCAGCGTTCCGTACCTAAAAGGGTCACAGCCCAACGAGGTGTTTGGTCTTCTTGGGTTCCTTTTTACACGGTTTACATGTAGACCAGCAACACGCGCGATCACTGCAACAGCACAGCTTTGTTCGATTAATTGTGCATGAAGTGTAACCAGGATTTAGCAAAGTTGCAATGTAAGGTTGTCAGCTGTGCTGCCTACCTCTCACATCTGGTGATCCAGGTATACTTAAAGTAAATGTCTTTTCAGAACATCTCTAGTCTTGTATGTGAAGCTTGACTCTTTGCACTAGTGTCAAACATTTTCTGTAAGATTTTTCTTTTTCCTCTCTCTGCCTATAAAAATCAGGCTAACTCATGTTGACTGAAAGCTTGATTTGGAGAGGATAAAAATATGATGGAAAGTGCTCTGCTGATATTCATGACATAAGTGTTCTGTGGAAGCAAGTCTGATGTAGGAGTATCTCCTTATATTGCAGATTGGGCAGATGAAGTGTTTCTAATATTACAGATCTTGTATGGTTTGTGCAGGAAAGGGGGAAATTAGCTATAATTTTTAAGTTTGGATGTGTTTCTCTTACTCATTAAAAACTTGATTTTTATTATTTTCTTTTTAAGGTAATCTCGCTACATAGAGAGTGTTATGTATGACAAATGTTGCCCAGTTCAGGTATTTAAGTGTCATTGTTTTATCTTGGTCATTTTGTCCTTGTCCTGTCCCAACCTGAACTGAGTTTTATTTTCACAAGCTGCTCACACATTCAGATTTACACTTGTCTTTTTTCTACAGCTATTTCTAAAATCTATTTGTTCTCATCTTTAACCTGTTAAATTGGAGGCAGAAGCTGCACTGTCAGAGTCAGTGGAAAACTATCCAGAGCAGTCATCTGAGTGCTGCACTGGTGTCTAACAGTTCAATAAAAAACTTGTCAGTGCAGCTTTTTAAGTCAAAGGGAAATGTTTTCTCCTTGGACAGTTGTGTTGCTGAGCTGTGACTGAGCCTGTGTCCCTTACTCTCTTTGAGCTTTTGCAGGTATTTGTATACATTTATTTTAATACAGTTGCTGAACTCCATGTCATGTGCACAGAGGCATGGGCTGCCTGAGGCACTCAATGGACTTTGGCTAGAGGAAAACAAATATTTTGTTCTGACTAACAGTAGCAGCTTTCAGGAAGTGCTGTTGTCTCTGAATAGAAGAGCTACCAGGGAGAGCAGTGTGTTCACATCATACAGGCATGTCTTCAGTGGGTACTTGAGCAGCTGTGAGCAAATGCAATTTTCCACATATGCCTGTGCACTGCTAGCTGGACATTGTACTCCTTCCTCGCTCTCTTGTCATTTGGTGACTGCTCACAACTTTCAAATGGAGTGGAAGGGTGATGTGGCCCTGCAGAGGCTCTTTTGCCAGCAGGATAACACTGTGCAGGGCTCTTGGCCCAAAGCCAGCAAGTAATAAACATCCCATGGGGCAGGACTGATACACTAGTGTTGAACAGACCACACCCGGTTTTAAAAGTATCTCCCTACATCTAGTCTTAAACATGATGTTGGCTCTTAATCTTTTGTTGGCTACTTGCCCTGTATCATCTGGTGAAAAGACTGGCCCAACAGGGAGTAAAGAGGCTCTGATGGCCCTATTTTTCCTGCAGGTAATCAGTGCAGAAAGCTCCGCTGCAGTTTGCCAGATTTTGCCTCACAAAACTTTTTGTAAACTGCTTCTTGTTTTAGTGCATGGACTTGAGGCCACCATGACACTCATAGCATAACCACTGCTCATGTTCCCAGGTCACTGAGCTGGGCAGTAAGTGATGTACGGGTGGGTTCTGCTGTTGAGTATCATTCTCTGCTTACTATATGGGAACTGCTGATCTCTGTAACTCCTGTTTATGTTAAATGCTGACTGCACTTAACCGGGGAAAAATCCTTCATTGTATTTTCACAGAACCTTTCACAGCTGTACTGTAAAGAGAGAAGCAATTTTTGTTAAAGATAAAGAAACAAACACATGAAAGTTATAGAAAACTCAACACCCACCAAACTTAAATTCATTAATCAAAGCATCATAAAGACTCTGCTGACAATGTTGTATCAATACTGTACTGAATTGTCTCCAGCACAACACAACATTAATCGAAATTGGCTATTTCCTCTATCTGGAGAAGCTTGTGGATGCTTTGGGATGGGAAAAGCCTCCATAATATTGTTTGGTGAGTGTCTGAAAAAATAACAGAATGTTTGCTGGTTTTCCTGGTATGGTGTGAATAGAGTGATCATTCTATGGATGCTTAAGGAGATTATGGGAATTTCTTTGTGGTAACTCAAAGGTACTGAAAAATTCAAGAGTGAAATTAACTGTAATGGTATGAAATTCAGTGTAACATTAAAGCTAAAGAAAAAAGCTCATTACTATATTGAATGTAATGAATCCATCCGCCCTTGATGTATAAATGGGTAGAGATTAAAGCCTATCACTAGATTTTTGTTTTCTAACCTTACTGACTGCCGCTATCTTCAACTAGTGAAATCTTTGTGGAATCTCACACAACCATCAAATGCAGCCTGCATTTCATCATCAGAGTTTAGGGTAGGAAATTTTGCAAATTTTTTTGCCATACGCTGCATCCAGGGATGATGCTAATTTCTGCCTAGAACCCTCCATTTTTTGATAAAGAGCTTGGCTCCTATTTTTTCCTAAGAAAATATCTATTACCACTGTAGAAAGACAAGGAAACACATGAAGCCTCCACTGCTCATCAGTAAACATTTGTACAGAAATGAGTGGGTAGTCTTATTGTGGCTGATCCCATTGTGCAGGGGCTGAACAGGATCATGGCTTCTTGTTCAGAGAACATGATTGCTCTTTTGCTTAATTCATTGTCTCATTTGTATTCCGTCTTTAATTTGTAGGATCCTGGTGAGCAGACTGCTTTTCATTTGTTTCACCAATGAGCCTTTTAAGTTGCTGTATGTGAACAGTCTTGAATTGTACTTCAGCTGTAGAAGAAACCTATGTGTATAATTTGAAATAAGTAGTGTGTTAGCATAGTTGTGGGTGATGGTTAATTAGAAGGCTTGTTGTGGCTCAGGCTTTGGCAATGAAAAGTGATGGGGTTTTTTTTGCTCAATATTGAGTCAAAGTGTACAGAGGCCTTAGCTGATGTTGTCTGTATAGATGCATTGATTTTTAAGGTCAAAAGCAATTATCAGACTTTCTAATGCCTTTAACCATGTTTGGGTGCTGCTAAATCCCTATTGATACTAGAACTCTTCTATTTTTAACTTCTATGTATCTGACTCTAATTTCAAGTCCTTTAGTTTTCCTTTCACCATCTAGGCTAAAGAGTCCTTCCCTAACTGCATTTTCTTCTCATGTGAAAACTTAATCACAGCAATTAAGTTAGCCTATGGTTTTTCCTCTTGTAGACAAAAGAGACTGAGTTTTCTATGCTTGGGTTTGTTTGGGGTTCTTTTTATGGTAATAAATTATTTCTAGCTCTCGTGTGTTTGCAGCAGTCCTCCCCAGTTACTGAACATTCTCAAAAATCCTGGGCACTGGGGAATGGGATGCAGCTCTTGTCATGCATGGTCTCATGAAGGCAGGAGGTGTAAGCTGCAGGTCTGCAAGGTCCACGGTCTCCAGGAAAGTAATTTCCTAATGAAATTCCTGAGAGTTACTGCTGGCAGCTTCATGCAGCTGAAGATATGGCTGTAGCTGAAGCCTGCTTGTAATGAAAGCTGATTCACCAATTTTTTTCCCAGTGTATACAAATGAGAGGCAATCTCTCTGCCTCCTGGCAAGCTACCCAAGCCATCAGTTAGGCAGGATTTGGCCAGATGTCTTCCATGCTGAGAAGCACCGCTAATGTATACTAACTGTAATTATGCTACTGTTATATATCACCTTCTGGTTTTATCTGAAATCAATGTCACTAAACAACTTCAAGATCTTCCAGTATTTCTTTAAATTTCAGAAGTAATAGGGTAATGTGATCTCTATTTTGTTTTAGTAATGCTCACCCCAGTGTTGCTTGGATGGTCAGACATGGCTTTTACTTCTTAGCTCTCCTTTTTTCAGAGTGTACCAGAAGCAGAAAATTAAGGTAAAAGCGGATAAACAGTTTATGAAGTTAAAACTCTGAAAGGAGCAGGCAACTTAGCCTTGAAGGGCACAACAAGGCCTGAGGCATGCAATGGTGCCTTTCCCCTAATCTTTCCTGGCAGCATCATGCTGGTGCCTTCCATCTGCAGTGGAAGAAGATTGAGTTAGGGAACATCTAATTACATGGCTCTGCTGGGTGTCTGTGGTGAGGTGCTGGCAGTGGGGGCCAGTCCCAAGCAGGACACAGATGGTTCCAGTTGCCTCTGACCCATGCAACACAAGGCACAGCTGGGCCCTGCAGCCAACATATTGTTCCTCAGGGAAAATGTATTTGAGAAAGGGGGAAAATACCTGACAGAAGGAAAGCTGAGGGAAGAGCAAGGCAAAGGATTCCTCTGCAGCATTAGGAAACGTCCCACAGCAGAGCAGAGGGAAGCATAAGGGATGTGGAGTGTCACAGACAAGCCATTACAGACTGACTGCATCCCCACAGTCTGGAGGGAGGCCAGGCCTTGGGAACAAAAGAAGGAAAGCTGTTTCAAAATTCACCTCTTTCTTTCCCACTAATCAAATCAGTAGTTAAATATTTATTTTAATTGGCAATAAATTAAGTTAATTTTCCCCAACTCAAGTCTGCTTTGCCCACGACTGAGGAAGCAAGATTTGTTTAGCCTGGGAAATGATGGCTAAGGAAAATTGCTTTCAACTGTTAGAAAGCAAGCATGGGATTTCTCTGAGCACATAGCTGAGGTTGGGATGCAGCAGCTGCAACAGCAGCAAGGAAAACTGTCTACACTTGAGGAAAAATACTTCATTATGAGACTGGTCTTAAGCAGAAATATGGTGGAATTCCTCCCTTGGAAGTGTCTAGAAGTCAGTGGAACAATCCTGGAACACCTACTGTAGCTGTGAATTTAGCTCTGCACTGGGCTGGGGGCTTCTAGTGGAGATGTGTAATCTGTATTTTCCTGTCATCACACAGGATGTTCAGATGGAACAGGCAAGTTTAAGTGTAGAGGGGCTGGTTTCTCCCTGTGTTCAACAGCTGTGCTGAACAGCTAAATGTTAATTAAAATGACAGTGAAGGATGACAAACAACATTCTGTAAAAAGATTGAGCTACTGTGCAAAAGAATGTCTGCCTTTTAGCATGTTCTGTGTGAGTTTGTGATTTTTTTATGTATATCTATACATACACAAATATATACCTACACATTGAGGAAAAAGGGTGAGGAGTTGTGCCTGACCTGAACATGTGATCTCAAAGGCTGAGAAAATGCTGACAGTTTTGGTCACCACTTTCTGATACCTGGACAAAATTAGGAGCTGTAGTGACTGAGAAGTAGTCCAGGGGCAAGTTAATCCTCAACAGTAAGCAATCTTCACAGCGTTGAACCTTGGGATGCATAATACAGCTTGGGAGATATTCTGCAGAGCCCAGGTTGATACAGCAGTTGTGTTGCTGTAGCTTGGAATCACAGGTATGGTGCTTTGCTTCCATCAATGTCAGAAGTATATAGTTCTCATAACTGTGAATCATATATGCCAGTAATACTTTGGGTTCATCAATGCACATCAAAGCCAGGAGAATAAAACAAACAAAAAAGGATAAACAGACTCTTCCAAAAGCAGAAGGCAATATCTTCTTCAGTAAATTTTATTTGACAAGCAATCTGCTGCCTTCTCCAATTTGATGGCTTGAGCCTTAGAAGTTCCAAGAGGTAGGAAATGTAATGGTAAAATTCTCTACCATGTTTGTAGTTATGGTCTGTAGAGGGGGTTTTCTACTTTTTGTTGCTTTGTGTGTACCTGTGCACACAGCCTCTGACAGGTTTGAACTTGTTCTTGGTCACCTGTGTGCCAGCATGCTCTATTAATTTTGAGATTCTGCACAGAGCTCCAATGTTTGATCTGTCACCTCTGGCCTCCATTCTGTTACAGCCATCTCTGTCATAACTGATGACAAAAATGTTGCCACAACAGTTTTTATAACTTTTTTCATGCCTGTTTGATCCTTTGTGCCATCTGCTACCACAATGAATAGAAAAGTTATTTGGTAGCTTTGACCTTTGTAACCTAGAAAATTAAATGAAACCAACCCAATCCATGGCATCCTGTAACTTTATTAGAAACAGTCATGGGCTGAACTTGATATTGGGTGTGACAGGTTTCAGTTGACTGACACAGGACCTGGAGAAAGTTTTCAGGAATGCCTGAATGACTAAAAAGCCTAGGACTTCTGCAGTTTTAGAGACTTTCTCTCCTGAATGATTTAGGCATTCAAAAACTGTCAGAATCAGAGGTGATGTTTGTCCAAAGTTCACTGAGTAGCTTGTTCTCATTTTGAATTGCAGTAAGAAGATGATTAAGTCACTCATCTCTAATTTATTTTAACTGATTGCACTGCTGATATAGCAATGGGTTGTTGTAAACCATGGCAAGGTTTCTTTGATGTTATTTAGGGAGAAGCTTATTAGTATTGCAGGAATTGATGTGTTATAAGGTACCAAGAGAACATGTTTGTCTGTGAACCTCAGTGAAGGTTTTGGATTTTCAAAGTAGTGTCAGGCTCCACCTCTAACATATAAGGGGGACACATACTGCAATTTTTTTGGTAATCTGACACTTTGCTGAACATTCTACCATTGATCTTGGTTATGGTAGTAACTTAAAATAGTTTTGCATTTTGAAATTATTTACTCAAACTTCCATAGGAACCAGTGCTGTAAAAATGTCTCAGCTGTAATCCAACAAGAAGCATGTATTCTGTTCACTCCAGGGCTGGTAGTTCTGCATATTTACATATTGCTTCTGCATTAATAATTCTAGGCATAATTGATTTCCATTTCTGGAAAAGACTGCATATTGCATTAGATGTGTCAAGCAGATCAGCAGCTGCAGTGTTTATGCTCTTTTGCCCTTCCATGTATTTTATGGGAAAAGGCTTAAAGTTCACATTGGTATTATCAAAGTGCAGTAGCTTTATACATTTTAATACTTTTTTTATTTTTCCAGAGACTTTGCACAGTTGTTTTGCAAAATGCTTTGTTTATAAATTCCTAGAAACAGATGCAGTGTTTACTGACTAAAAGGAGCCTGGGAGTTAGGTTTTGAGCTGCTTTGAGGTAGAAATGTGGGGTAGGGTTTTCAAAGGCACTCAGTGTGAGCTAATCTATATTCCCATTGAAGTAGGTGGGAGTGTCAGAACTTCTAGGCCTGCTTGAAGGAATGATGTGAAGCCTCATTTTCTTAGTTTCTCTGCCTGCAAAAATGAAGGTAATAATAATCCCTCACAGCCATGTCAGTTGATGTCTAGGAAGAGGAACAAAAAAGCCTGTTAAAATGTCATATAGCAGGAAAACTTGTGTATTTGTGACTCAGACTTTTCTGGTTTGGTGTTTGAATGATCTGAGTTTGCCTACCTTCTTCTGCAAAAAACAGAAACAGGGAACAGAGTAATTGAGCAGGCATCTGGGACTGGTGACATCTGTTCAGAGAAGGGATCTGGTCAAGAACAAAGACATCTAGTGCATGCAATAGATGAGGTGCAGGGATAGGTTTGAAGCGTGCCAAGAATGGGGGATTGTGAAGCTAGAAGGAGGGAACATGGGGAGGATGAGTCTGACTCTCATTAAATAATCTGTGTAATCTTCTCTTCTCCAGAAGCCTTTACTCATGTGAATTAGAGCATTCAAAACTGCTTACACAACCAGGAGAAGGATAAAGCAGTGAGGGAGGGGGAGGAAAAAATAAGGAGGACAAAAAAACCCAAAAAACAAACCAAACCCAGAAATAAAATAAAACCCTCTAAGTCTTTTGGGCTTGCTGCCAGCCCTACCAGGAGTAAGGCTCCTCCAGAGAGAAATAGGAGGTTTAAAAGATTTTGTCTCCAGCTTGCCCTGTCATACAGCACTGTTTTGCCCTGGGGCATCTCTGGATAAAAGCTGTGGGTCAGACACACCTGCTGTTGATGGTTTACATGCTCAGGAGCTCCTGGATTCAATTGTGTTCCTACTAGGGCAGGTTAAGCCTCTTCAGTTTTTCATGGTAATTGTGACAAATGGGAATCCAGGGGCTCTGCTCTTTTCATCTGAAAGTCAAGCTTTCTGCGTGGGTGGTTGATAAATGAAAGTCCTGAGAATGTTGCCTTCTGCTCTTCTGTGCCTTTGTTTGTTTTTTTTTCTTTTACCTGTAAAGGTAAACGTATTTCAACATAGCTTTCTGATGACATTCTGAAGCTTTTTTCTGAACAATCAGCAGGTGTTAAAATGTATAAGTTATAAGAAAACAGTGTGTTAGTTGTAAGAGTATGAACATGAAAATATTTCTATAGGTGGCCAAAAGAAAGAACAACCAGTTTAGCCACCACTGGGGCTGGGAAGGCAGAAGTGTTAAATGTTTTTCTGCTTTAACCTTCACCCTTCTGTGCTTGTAGTTAAATATTGTTAGTGACAAAAAGATGAGAAGTAGAACTATGATAGACATAACGCTGAAAGAGCAAGTCATTAGCAATCCTCTTCCAGAACTGGAGGGAAAGTATGTTTAAAAAAACTGTAAGAAGAAAATTTAGGTTTGTGTGGGTGTTTTTTTTTAATATGTAATTTTGATACGTAGTTTAAAAAAAAAATCTTAGTAAGGTTTTTGTGTATGATGATACCTAGGTAAGGGAAATATGGGTAAGTATCTGTTGAGCAATACAGGTATGGATTCTGCTGCCTCAGAAATGGGAAGGGCAGATAAGTGCATGAGAAGATGCAATAGTATGATTTTTATGAAACACTGTAGAACTGGTAGGGCAGAACTCATTTGACATTGTTTTTTACACATTTTTCCCAGGATATGAGTAAAAATATGGCTCTTTACCTACCACTTCTGCCTAATCAGGGTATAGCTGGAGGGCTTGCTGACTATCCAATCGATTGTTTTTGCTCATGCTGGTGCTCATTAGAACATGGTTTGGAAATGCTGCTGATGCAAGAGAAGAGAATAAAAGCCAGCTCACGCTCTCATGGCTCTGTGGACTCAGCACTGTTCTGTGTATTCATACTGTCTTTGATGCAGCTGCAGATAGCCCTCAGCAACATAATAGCCATATAGCTAAAATGAATATTAGCCACAGGGACTTGTCCCTGTTGTACTCCTACATCAAATGCTCCATATTAAATAAAATCATATTAATGATGAAATTGTGGTGGGTAAACATGGGCATCTGACAAAGGTTATGCCTTAATGCTTATGGAGATCAGTATCAAGTGGAAATTAAAATGCTGATATGAAATCACTGTTTAAAAGGGCAGGTGGTTTGGCTTTGTACTTTTTCAGGGAAGAATGTGATTTGTCCTTCAATAAACCTAACTGTGTACCACCTGCTGCCTTGCTTTTCTGTGCTGGCAGCAGTGATAACGTATCTCCCAGGCTTTTGACACATGAAAGGTCCAAAGATAACCAAGATGTGCTTTCTTGGAAGAATCAATAGAACAAAATATTTAGAATTACACATCCTCCTCACTTTTTTCCCCTTACAGCTGAACTCAATGATCTGAGAAATCTTTTCCAATCCAAATGTCAGAATGATTCCATGTTTCTAAGTTGGTTTAGGTTGTTTTGTTTAAGGGTTGTTTGTTTGTTTGTTTTTGTTTTGGGGTTATTGGTTAGTTGGTTGGCTGGTTTTGTTTTGTTGTTGGAAAAGTGGAAATGGCAGAAAAGGAGAAGGTAGCTCTAGGACTTTTGACTTTTAAGACTACTTAGCTGAAGCCTTTCCCATGTGGAGAAAGAATGTAGAGAATGAATTCTGAATTTCCATGGTAGAATAGAGATGACAGATTTCTCTGCCAGAGTAACTCACAAGGTGTCTAGTCCAACCTGTAGCATGCAGTGGTCAGCCACGAGGGCCCAACTGTCTGCTCAGAAATTTATTCCAGCTGTTCTTGAAAACTATTAAGAACAGAAAGGGCACAATCTCTCTGGGCAACCTCTTCCACTGTTCACTATCCTCACAGTGCAGAAGTTTATATAGCCAGCTCGAGTATCCTTTATTTCAACTGATGATTGTATTTCATCCTCCCAGTATGCAGCATTGTGAAGAGCCCAGCTCTGTCCTATTTGATAAGCTCCTTATTGATATTGCACAGCCCTTTTTCTATTAGTGTTTTTTCTTTCCATTTTATCTCATATATTTGTCCTTGAGTGTCAGGAAATTATTAGTACATCCATTTTCACAGGCAGACAACAAATCTCAGCCAAGTAAACTCATTAACGTATTTCTATATCCTATTGATCTGATAAGTAAGGTCTAAGTCATCTCCAGATTTAGACTCATAAGTTTAGGTTCCCACGTTGTGTATGCTTTCACTCCAAGTGTGGAAGCCCCAATTATACTCACTGGAGCTGATGTCAAAGCTGCCATCACAGTGAAAAGGTCATTTGTCTCACACCTTGGTCTGTTTAGCTGTCTTGGTCTTGGCATTCTACTGGCTATAGTGGCCCTGGCCACTTGTACTGCAGAGCCCTGAATCCCACAAGGAGAAAATGGCTAAAATTGATACAGAAGTCAGCAGCAGAGCATCATCTGAACCCGCATCTCAAGTGCATGCTGCACGTCCTACACGCTGGAAGAGATGTTCTGTTTCTGAGGAGCTGTGTGACTTTGTTCTGTGAATATCAGAGAACAGAGAGGCACAGCTTGTTGGGAGCAGCTTAGAGAATGGTGAGCATGTTTCTTTTTGTACAGAGCTTTGTTTGGCAGTTCTGCAACACATTCTCTGTGGTTTCCACTTCAGTGGCATTGGGACTAAACACTGTGATTTATTATCTCAAGTAATTGAGATAACTTTGAATAAGTTTGAATAACTTTGACAGCCTCCTTTTGGACTGAGATGTGGAAATGACAGTGAATTCAATATTGAGTAGAATTAATGCCTGTAACAGAGGTGAGTTCAATGCACATGAAAGTAGAGTGACAGTTGTAATAATTTAACACTTCTAAGGAAAGTATAGTTGCTCTGATCATGAAAATCCTTAGAAATTCTAATTCCTTTTGTGGTTACTACGATGAGAGTACACTATTAAATACATGAAATGGAAAAAATACTGACAGAGGTGCAAAATATCCTTGCTGTTCAGAGGATTTTGATTTGTGGCATTTGTCTGTACATTGATGTCTCCCATTCTCTAGCTCCTCAGACTCTATCACATTGCATTCCCCAGGACCCATCAGACACTGATGGTTTGGATAATATCACAAGGAGCCTCTGTCTTTCAGGATGAGGATTTTTGTTTAACCAGGCCAGGAAAATGACAAATAATCAACTGGAAATGAACACAGATGACACTGGGCTTTGCTAGTGGTCAGTGTGATGATTGCTGTTTGGAAAACCTTTGGTCTTGGAATTTAAATGGTTCTAAATTACTTTGAAAAGAAAGCTATAAGGAGTCAATAAGTCTTCTATAAATGTGGGGAGAAAAGACAAACTTTTGTTTTACCTATTTAGTGTCCTGGAAAGATAATGATAGCAGAAATATGAAAAATGAGAGTACTTAAAACTGTAATATTTTAATAATCAAACCTAGTAATTATATAATTTCTTCATTACTTCTAAAATACCCATGCCTCCCATTTTGTTTTTATTTCCACTTCTTGTTCTTTATGACAAATATTCTGAAACGAAAAAGCCAAAAATATTGAAATCTTAATATGCAGAAAGCTAGATGTCTGCAATGTGCTTTGTGCTGCAGTAATTTCATCTGTGTACAGTTCTGGTTGCTCAACAATCTACTAGATTGAAATCCAGTGGGCAAGAAAAGGTTAGAGTAGGATGGCTGATCCTTTCTGATGAATCTATATTCCAAAAGGAAAGCAAACCCAACTTTTCTAGTTTATTCCAACTGGTGTTCTACCCTACAGATGCACTATTTATTCTTGCATGATTATTAGGAGGGAAATAATCTCTTCAAGCATGATTCTCTAAGGAGACAAAACTTACTAAGTTTATACTGGTTCTATTCATTGTGGACATGAAATTCTGAACCTGTCTTCCAGCAAGAAAATACCTACATTTATGGGGTGTACTTGTTAGTCATTTAACCTGTCCAACAATAGGAAGAGTGTATTAGGGGTAGATCTTGCTTTTTATTCCACTTCAGAAAATTGTATCTCTCTTTTACCCTATTTAACCCTGGAGGGCAATGATTTTCCTACCCTTTCCTAGAGAGCATGTAAGCTCTTCTAAAGCGTAACAAGCCCCTGGATTTCTCTGTGGCTGAGGCAAAGAAGGAGCTGGAGGGCTAGTGGCCAGCTCATGGATAGTAAATGAGAAATGATGGACAAGGAACTATGGGAAAGCATCTTGAAACCTTGGCTTTTCTCTTTTCTCCCCCTTTTCATTAGTTCTAGTCCATGTTGATGAATCACACTCTTGGGCCTGTGTGGAAGCCCAGAGGCACTCTGCTCAGAGAGAAGGAAATCCTTGCAGGGTCTCCCATTAACATTGATAGGAGAGCAATTGTAAGGCCTTCCCGTAGGGAAAGGGCTCCATTAACCCCTGCATCTGGGAAGGGCATAGACTCACACATAATTTATTGTCTGCCTAAGAGTTAAAACAACAGTGTAGCCTGAGTCTGGAGTTTTTCTCAGAGCTTCTGGCTCTGAAACATAAAGCAGTGAATCCCTGAAGTTCTTCCATTGTTCCAGTGCTACGTCTCAGGATCGATTGTTACCATGGGCATGTGCAGCTGAGGAAGATGTGCTACTGAATTTCATTTTTGAGCAGCTTCTGTGCCACAAAGATTTATATAAGGTTGTGACATTTATAGCTCCCTTTTTCAAAGGCTGAAGCGTGTTCTAGAATATTTCCCAAGTTTTTTCCTCCTTTTTAAACTATATGAAACCCAGTATTTTCTATTTACTAATTTCATCAATTCCATTTTTGAATGAGAAAAACAGAAATAAAGGCAATTGTCTTGTACACTCTTTTCTTTAAACAAACTAATAACCTATGTAATTTAACTAGCCCAGGCATCAGGTACCTGAAACAGAATGTTTTTAGTGATGTTAGGTAAAATCAGGAAATAAGCTTATTGATGAAAACTATGAGTAATGAGCTATTCTGCTCTATATGTATATTGATGCACAGGGAGAGTGGCCATCTTGTGGGTACCTCCTTTGGGATTAAAATAATGGTTGGAGCATCTGACATTCTGGAAGGGGAGCATGTGTTTCTTATGATTTGTATTTAATACAGATCTAGAAATAGATTGGAGGAGTTTTAACTGTAAAATTTTAATGCTACCTTTATATCTAATCCTGATTTCTTATGTATGTGTTTGAAATCTAAAGGTTTACAGCTCACAGTCCTTCTAAAGTCCTTTATTGTTCTCTTCTCCTCACTCCTATTTTACATGAGGAAGTTTTCCTTATCAAATGATACAGATTATCTAGGTGAAAATTGCTGCAGTGGATAAATGTATTTTAAATTCATATATTTGTGCTTGAAATTCTGTTTTCATTTATTTTGAAGTTGTAAGGATTTTAAGGAGTTTAGGAGGGAAGTGTTTTCTTGCAAAAATAAAGCAAAAGCCATGTTGTTGGGGGGTTATGTCTACCTAAAATTCTAAATTCTAAAAGCTAAAATTCTTTCCTCAGTCAGGATACTCAGTATGCTTTTATACAACATGATCCTTCAGAATTATTTTGCATTTACTGCAGAATTTTTTCAGAGAGAAAAGAGCACCAACATGCTTTCTTTTTTAATCAAAAATTCTGACAACTTTGTAATTTTTCATTTGTCTTTGGATACTTTTTCTATTTGTCCAAGTAATTCACCTTATATACACAGGCCAATGATTAATTTATTGACTTGGGGATTTTACAGAAAATATCTTCTTGGATTTTAATCCAACTTGACCAGACAAGGAATATGTTCTTATTTGTAGTCCCAGGTGGAATGCAATAGCTAATTCCCCTCTCTTGCCATTTGATTACATTTAAACTCACTATTCCTGCTTTAATTTTTTTCTTTTTTCCAAATGACTTGAAGGTTCCATACAAAAAAAACCTCCAAAAACAAGAAAACCAAACCAGTTTAAATTTTGTGTTTATTATCTGCTAATATCAATTTGTCTTATATTTCTTAGGCCAGTAATGTTATGATTTTTGTTGAGAGGGGTGAGCAGTCCTTAGGAGGAGAAAATCTCAGAGTCCAGAGGCTTATTTGCAGTGTCTGGTAGCCACACAAGCATGCAGGCTCAGTCCTACTCTTGTGTAAGCAGCAGTGAATTTTGGTCTTGGAAAAATCACTGGAGAAACAGATCCTTTGTGGCAAAGCAGGTCTCTCTGAGAAGAAATGAATACAAGCAGCATTTCATGATAAGCCAAACCACACCTCTGCAATAATATCCCACACACCACTGACCCCTTCAGCAAGGCCTTGACAAGCCAGTTTTCCAAGGGTAACTGCTAAATGTTTTTCTCAACCATGTTCAATGATCTTTCTTCCTGGACCCTGCATATTTTTTTTCCTTACCAGGTGTGTTAACAGGGCTTTGACCCTACTGACATTTTTATGTGGACCAAAGATCCTCCAAAATCTAAGCTTCCATACAAATATGCCTCTAATGCATAATAAATCTATATATGGGCACAGTATGCAGGCCTTTTTATACATGTTTTTCATTAGCCAGTAAAGTTTTGCAGTATCAAGGGAGAACTCAAATGTCTTGTCAAAACCAGCTGCCTGAACCTGGACTCTCTACAGTCCATGGGGGAATAAAGGTACCTTTGAGAGGTGTTATGCCCTGTGCCTCACATGCCCACCTCAAGAGGAAATGAATGACTCCCTCAAGGCACCAATTTCTTTCTGTTGATGCTACAGGAAGCCTAACTTCCACATCTAATCTTAAACACCCACACTGATCCCAGCAACATTTTTCTTCACTTTCATTAGCATCATAAGTAGTACTGCTGCTGCAGAAAAAATATGGAGAATAAGGACATGAAAAAAGGGCATGGGAGGAAAAAATCAACATGACAATTTTTCTACAGACAATGAACAAAATAGTGAAACGAAACAGAGGATACAAATAGCAGTTGTCCTAAAAGGCATTAATTTTTTTTTCTGCTGAATGAGGTGGCAAGGCACAGAATAAATAGCAATATTTAGTCATTATTTTAGGGCAGTTTCTATCCTTCACTTCTTCTCATGTCTTCCATTGATATCTTTAAGATATAGTGTGGTTTGGTCTGAAGACTGAAGAGCTCCACATTCTTAAGAATCTTTCCTCTTTGGTAACTTGGAAGGCTCATTTCTATCTTCCCTAGAATGATCTTCTGTCTCCCTGCTATCATCTCCAAAGATTACATGTGATTCCCCAGTTTCTGTCTCTGATCTCTTATTTTTGCAACCGTGCCTACTGAAATTAATAAAAGCCACCTGACACTGATTGAAGCGACCCATTTCTCTTTACTCTCATAGTCCATCCTTGCTCATAGTTTCTGAGAAGTTAAATTTAATTATTCTGCTAGAAAGCAAGCCTCTGGAGTGCTCTAAGAGCTCTGTGAGGCATCGGGGTACATCAGCTTCATACAACCCTTTACAATTAATCATCCAGTGCGAAGCACCTAGAGAACTGACAGTCTCACTCAAAATAGGCCTTCACAGAGCCAGGCTGTTCATGTCACAGAGGGGAGAGCATGTGCTTTATCAACTGTTGTGTATCTCTGATGGAGGAGAGGGAAAGTGAAAAGAAATTTCTCCCCTTAATTACCCTGTGTATTTCTAAACACCAGCAGAGCTGAGGGGGACTTGACATTTAGAACCCAGATTCTCATTACTTTGAAAAATTATACTTGAACTGAAAAATTATACTTGAGCATGTTGTCCTGAGTCAGTGATGTTCTAAGGAGGAAAAAGCTTTTGTTCACAGGCTGTGTCAGTACTTCAGCCATCTCCTGTGGTGTGTGGTGGAGCTGTGCCCACACATCCCACCACACTCATCAGCACTGCTGCCTGCCTTGGTGGAACCAGTGTTCTTCCTCCTACCTGCCAGAAACACTGATTTTTGCAGTTCTCCACACTTCAATAAAACACTGTGCTTTCTCAAGGAAAGGTTTAATTACAGGTTTGGGTTGTTTTGCTTTTTTTAATCTTTATATTTTTAGGATCATTAATACACTTTAGTACCTGAAGTCTTTGTTCTCTAGAGCTACTGGGCAGGCAGTGGAAGACTGCAGAAACAGTTTCTCTGCCTTCCTCATCTATGCAGAAAAGAAAGAAATGTCGTCTTTTGCAGTGTGCCAGAGGGGGTTCCAGTAGGTAACCTCTCCTCACCTGGCTTTGCAAGCTGGCTTTTCAGATCTACTGAGTCTCATAAGATGCTATTCATAGATCTTGAGTTGGTGACTTACGCTACCAGTGATAAGAGATGCTCTTCCCTCTGACTCTATGAGCCCAGGAGGGCTCATGGAAACCACAACTCACATCCAGAATGTGAGCAAAAGATGTCATTTATTGATCCAAAAGAAGCAATTAATTTGTATGGCAATTGTAATGCCATACAAATTAAGTGTATGGCATTTTATGCCATTTCTGATGCTAAGAGCCCCAAAGTGATGACATTTTATATAATTTATTTTCTCCCATAAACATCTCTACATTTGGATATTTTTTCTGCAGACTTTCCCCTGCACCTTTTCAAATATTTATCTTAATTCAGAAGCTCAGAACAACAATTACTAATCTAAAGGTAACCCATTCTTTAATTTTTTACATTAGTTCTGACTCTAGATAATTTTGGTGTGTATGTGAAGGAGACAGAATAAAACTCAGGTTTGCAGGAGTTTTAATACTGTGACCATCCTTAAGGGACACCTCATTGCAGTCTATGACTTCTTTGTTAGAGGAAGAGGAAGGACAGGCACTGATCTCTTCTCTGTGGTGCCAGTGACAGGACCCAAGGGAATGGCCTGAAGTTGTGTCAGGGGAGGTTCAGGTTGGGTATCAGGAAAAGTTCTTCACCCAGAGGGTGGTTGGGCACTGGAAGAGGCTTCCCAGGGGAGTGATCACAGCACCAAGCCTGACAGAGCTCAAGAAGTGTTTGAACAATGCTTTTGGGCACATGGTGTGACTCTTGGGGTTGTCCTGTGCAGGGACAGGAGCTGGATTTGATGGTGCTTGAGTTTCCCTTCCAACTCAGAATATTCTATGGTCCTATCACCTTGGAATTGCTTTGGCTGTGTTAATATGTAAGGCTTTAAAATTTAAACCTTCATGCTCAAGAAAATTATCTCTAGGTTAAAAATGGATTAGAATTAAGATTCCTTGAAATTGCATGTTATGCTGAGATAACCCAGAGCTCAAGTGTGGTTTGTGAACCAATTGTCAGTGACCTGACAGAAGCGTTATCTCACATGAACACAATCATTGGGGTGTGCTGTTGCAATACTTACCTGACAACTAGAAAAAAAATGTTGTGCACAGAACTACCTGCAGTTAGTCTTTTAAATAGCATAAATTAATTTTCTATTAAAATTAGTTTAACTGAAACTTTCGAATTTTGCTTAGGGGAAAACATGTACATATATTAGACCAGATTCTTGAAAGTAGCCAGTTACTACAGGACAAGGAAAATCTGGCTCTCAGTCCATGTTTTTCTGTGGAAATGCAAAATGTGTAAGTTATGTTCTGTTCATATCTGCAAAATTACATATACCCCCAAGGAATGTGCTTTAGTAATTCCAATTTTGCATATCAACTTCTTAGATAAAACATTTAATCCTAAAGTTGAGAAGAGAGTAACCTTTAATCACCATTAAAGAAGTGGGAGCTTTAGGAAAGGGACACCAAGGGTGTAGGGACACTGATCACCTGCAGGGCTATTCACCTTTGGTTCACTCTTTCCTGTCAAGGTCTCCTATGAGAATAACCAAGAGTAGTTCCTGCATACTTGAAATGAACTTGTATCTCAGGACATCACCTTTTAGTCAGCTGTGACCTGGCTGCTTCAGAAGACAGTCAAAAGTGTGGCTGGCTGCAGAAATATCAAGGCTAGCTAGAGGAAATGGTATTCCCACCACCTGTGTTAGACTGACTTGGCCCATTAAACTCCCCCTCCTCTGAACAGCTAGAGAGCTCTAGTTCCCACCTTGCACCAGCAGCCTTGCCACATCAGCGCTGCACTGGGATTTATATTGTCTGAGATGTTGTGCTGATAGTCATGGATGTAAAAAAACCTCCAACAACCACACATTTTTGCCCATGCTGGTGATATTGACAAGTAAATGCTGTTCCCTCTTGCCTTTATCTGCAGAACCATAATGTCAGCCTGTCCCATAGCTGTACTTGTCAGAACCCTGCAAGCCTGTCAGTGTCATCCCTGATTTCCCAGAGCAAGGAGGCTTTGCACAGTTTATGTGTGAGGGGCAGCCGGTGCCTTTGGCCAACCCATGCGGTTGAAGGCAGCTCTCGCACATACAGAACCCTCTCACAGGTCTTGCTGAAATCCTTGGTTGGGTAGAGGAGAGAAAGTGTATGTGCCCTGACTGTGAGAAAGGCTGCCATCAGCCCTCTGGTGAAATTGCTTCAGTGATGAGCCAGAGACGCTCTTTGATATGTCTGTGTATATTATGCAAGTCACACTCTGAGCTAGTTAAGACAGAAGAAGAAGAACTGTGGTATTTTATGAATCATACTACTTAAATGTATTAAATGCTATCAAACACTTTCCATCATCAAAGAAGCACAACATTATTTTTTGATCTTCAGAAATAACAGATCCAAGGGTAAGTAAAACAAAGGTATTTTCTTAATTGCTGAGCCAAGTGAAGCACGCTTTAAAGGCTTTAGAGCTGCAAGTAATAGTTGTACAAAATACAAAAAGTTTTGTTCTGTTATCTGGCAATATGGGTATATCACATACACTCAGATGAGGTCAGTGAAACTGAGACACAGTTAAAGAATATAAGACATATCAGAGAATCACTTACACTGGGAAACAATCCTTAATATCATCATTGTCATGCTGCAGGTTCTCCAGTGCTCAGAGTTACATTTGATGCCTTTGCCTCAAAGGAGGAAAAGTCAAAGTTTGAAGAATAAAGTTATCTGAACTATAAAAGTACTTTTTAACCTGTGCCCTTTCTGCTGTACTGAAATGAGGTGGCATTTGTGTAATTCTAAAATCATTGCATTTTGATGTATGGGTGAAATGAGCTGAAACATGGAAGAACATTTTCTTCTGTAGTACTCTGGAAAATAAGCTATTGCAGTCAGTTATTTTCTGGAGGAAAAAAGAAATCTTATTATGTTGAGTTACTGACTTGAGGCTGAATTAGTCTGCTTGGCAGAATTAATCAGACATTGATTCTTGGACTAACTTTCACTTTACTGTGTGAATATGTGATAGCAGACAGAATAGTCTATACTGATGAAGTATGCACATTGGCTTCCTCTCTCTGTCTTTGCCTTTGCAAAGCTTGGAAAAGCTTTGAACTGAAGCCACAAGAGAGCTAGAAGGAATTAAGAAGCAAGCCCTGTGATCAGAGGCAGCAGATAGAAGTCATGTGCAGTCCAGACATTTTTCATGTAAGTATTAAAACTGGCAAAAAAATCCTGTGGCTTACATTCTTTTGTGATGTGGAAGCCTTTCGTGGAGCTCTGCATGGTTACCAGCCACAGCTTTTCCTCTTTACAGGAGGGAGGATAATTCTTCCTGAGAATCACAAATTCTTGAGGTGGGATTGTTGCAATGGCACTCTGAGGTCTGGCCACTGCTCTTGGATTAAAACTGGGCTTCTGTCCTTCCTCAGTATATTCTGGAACTGGAAGATGTTAAAGCTGAACAGGGTTCTGTTAGGTAACTTCTAAGAGTAGCTTAAAAGAGACAAACTTGCTTTAATGAGATGTAAGACTAGCTGAAATATTCCCAAGTGTTTGTTGTATGGTTCAGGAAAGTTTGCTCTAGAAGAAATAGTTTCCCCTTTCAGTGAAGACAATATTTTCAGAACACTTAAAAAATTAACTAATAATAAAAGTTGTCATGAGTGGACATTGTCCAAGCAGAGGTGAAATGCAAAAATTAAAAATTGGACAAAAAGCAAAGATTCAATTTCTTCTCATTAAAATAAAAAAAAAAAAAAAAGAGTTGTCAGTTGTAAGATTAAAACGATGTCTCTTCACCTGTCAAAGATTATTGTCTTTTTAGGTACGTAGACTCAAATCAAGGGTTTGCTCAAGTTCCTTCATTGTAAGAAAGATATGAATAAAGTGCCTAATACTCTCTTTCAGTGCCTGTGTTTCTGTAATGCTAATAGTGGTAGGAATGTTCTTCCATTAGGGCATGAGGGACTTAAATCCATAAATAACTTGAGTGAATACAATTGACTTCTTATCCCTCAAGTGACCAAATTGATTTTTTTTTACAATGCACAAAGAGGAAAGGTGCCATTAATATTGCAGGGCAATATGTCTGAACGGTTCTCCTGTGATTTCTTCAAGAAAAGGCAGCCCCTCTCTGAACCTAGTGAATGTCTGCTGTACACTTCACTTTACAGCCTTTATGTGCTAAGTTTAGTGGTAAGGGCAAAAGCAACAATCAGTACACTTGGTAGGTTATACAAAATGCATTTATTTTTGTAACAAAGTCAGAGCCTCACATTGACAACATTTTAATGAAATTCCACAGTTGCTTTAACAAATAAACCCAGTGATCTGTTCTGTAATATGAAACTAGAAACTGATGAAATGAAGAATGTGGTGGAATATCTTCAGCAAAAAGAAAGTGGGTTTTCATATATAAAACAGTGTGGGTTATTCATCCATTTCTCTGCCTGTACACAAGCATGACAGAAGAGTGGACCCCAGGGAGCTGGGTTTTGTGTCCCCTGTTCTGTTCCACAGACACAGGCTGGCAGTAACCTTGAGATGTAGCTTTTGGAGGACGGTTTCAAGATCAATTTTTCCAATTCAGCTTCCCTAACTGGAGCCTTAGCTGATATTACCTGACGGTCAGGGTTTGTTATACAGGGTCTTGCCAGCCGCTGCTTTGTTTGAAAGGTGCTTTAGATGAAAGCCGAGTACTGTATTTCGTTCTGAAGCCGTCTGTGTGGAAGGACAGGTAACTAATTCCGCATGCAGATTAAAAGGGATAAACTGGAATCTGTTGGAGAAGAAAACAGCCCTGCTCTGGCTGCTGCCTGGGCAGCGCAGAGAGCTCCTGCTGCCAGCACCAGGGACACCTGGTCCCCCTGCAAGCCTCCCATCCCCGGGGCTGGGCAGGACCCGCTCCTCCTCAGCGCTTATCAGCCTTCCCACGCCGACAGCAGCCTCTGCTCTGAAATCAACCCTTCTGTTTCCATGAAGACACAGTCCCAGCATCTAATAAGCAGCTGTGAATGGATGCAACACAACAACACTGACTCACCTTCATTTGCAGGCTGCCTCTCGCTAGTTTGTTTTTGTTGCTTATTTGAACTGCTGTCATTTCCTCTCCGCAAGCCGGCAAAACCCACACCCCCCTGCTCCTGGTATTGAAGTGCACAGCTAGACTAGCTGACAAGGGATTTTTGTAAATGAAAGGCATTTGTGCTCTGGAATGGACTTGCACAGAGGGTGGCACGGAGACCCAGCTATGAGTTCACTACTATTAAATAACTGAAATGCCCTATGAAATGTCAGTGGAGATCTTCAAGTAATTATACCCACTAAACCCCCCCAATTCAGATGTTACTTTCCTCCAGGGACTACAGGCCAGATTCTGTATCCACGGTAACTCCACAAAGCACGTTAGAGACTGATTTATGCTCCAGCAAGAGATTGTAGAATTGATACTATTAATTTCCTTTATGGTAGTAGCCCACCAAAAACCTGAAAAATACTTGTCAAAATTATTTATATGGTAAACTGAGGTAAGATGAATAAAGATTTATTTTACAGGCCAAAACCTCTTAGGAGCATTCACCAACGACTTAGATTTCTCACACTGGACAGAGGCATCACTGCTGAAGCAGATTTGTTGGATTCTGTCTATCATGTTCTTTGCTGAAACTGAAATCACTGCAGTTAGACATTTAAAAATCTGGGCCATGACCTTTTTTAACTTACTGTCACAAGGAAGATGCAAAAGCATCTGCAGCCTTCACCTTTAGAGCATGTTCATAGTGGCAGCACACAGTGTAGATCCAGTGCATTTTATTTATGTACAGCACAATCCTTTAATTCCTGACCTCTCATTATAGCCAACACAGTAAATAAAAGATATATATATAACCAGATGAGACATATGGAGGAAGAATGAGAAGAATAGCAAATATAAACCCATACAAAAATGATGCAATCTTCATAAAACCTGCATACCCATTTAATAGCACTCTACACAATGGAAGACCTTCCCAAGACCCTAGAGAACAGGGTATTTTCACATTTTTGCTAAGGTGGCTCTTATTCACAAATAATTTTTTCAGTGGAAGGCTGAGTCACGCAGGACTCAGTGTCCATGATGACAGACAGGGAAGCTGAAACTTCACAAGAGGATGACGATGTTGAGTGATTGAAATTAATCCATGGCTCTTCTACTGAGAGTGTAAAACTCCTCTTAGCTACATGCAAAATTTGCATCCTTTTATCCCACTGAGATTTATGGAGATCAATTTTTTAATTCCCTTTCTGGTGACCTTTCAATGTCCTTAAATCTATCTCTAGAGCTCTAATGCTCTGTAGTTGTACCAGTGAGATTCTGTTGTGTTTTCTAATAAAGAACATTAAATATGTAACATTTAATATATAATAACATTTTAATGAAACAGAAATCAGTAAACTGGAAATAAAAGAAAAAAAAAAAGTCTACTGTAACATTTTTTATTCAAAGTTTGGGGCCAGCTGGTAAAACTGAAGTGCTGGAGGGTCTACAGACACAGTTGGCATTGTTTTCATGGCACTGTATTGCCACAGCCCACAAAGCTGCAAGTGCACATTTTCAGGACACACTTTTAACCTGACACTAGTTAAAAGCTTCTCCCAATATTGTGTTGCAATGTTGTTTGTTGTTTTTTTTTTAAAAAAAGTAAAATAAAAAAATTCTTATAATGTTTTTTACTTTACAGTTCCACAGAGCTGTTGTGGTTACATACCTGCTAGTGATATGAAGGGTTTTGTGGATACTGCTAATGTAAGGGATCAGCTCAGAGTTTACCTGTAAGGTGTCCAGTAAGATGTTCACCCAGGAGTGTTGCTGTATCAGCCCTAGTCACATATCACATCCCTTGGCTCTGGAGCCTGCCATGCTCACTCTCAGTTACATTTCTGTAGCAACACTGGAAGCTTGTGTCCCTCCTTCAGCTGCCAGCTGGGTGTTCACAGAGCTCTGGTGTCTCAGTGGAAGGTGCTCGAGTTTCTATCAGTTTGACATTTATGTTTTACATTAACAATTACAAATTTGGTTCAAGGTTCTCTTTTTACATGAGGTATCGATAACATTCATTGACAGAATTATATTGCCCCCCTCTAAAAGATTATAGCTCTTTTGGAGTAATTTCAGGTGTCTGGGTAAATGCCTTTTGTTGATATTAACACCACTTTAGGTCCTTTTTTTTCACATACTTTTCCTGTTGCAGGGAACCTGCAAGATCATGCAGAAGACTACTCAATTTCCAAAATGCTCTTTTTGTCCTATAGAAAATCAGATGAGAAGACGAGAACTCAAATACATTTCTTGCTTTCTCTCCAGATTCACCTGCTGTCAGAATTAGTGCACCTGACACAATTACAGCACACCCATCCATGGCAAAAACTTTGGATGATCTTCACATAGTGGGACAGGACAGTAGCTGATCTCCAGTGATGTTTACACTGAAGAGCCTGCAAGGCCTGGCAAAGGGATTTAACCTGCTGTGACCCCTATTTATTCTGTCACCTAGTTACAGTGACAGAATAAAAACATTTATCATGTAGGCTTATAAACCAGTGCTTTCCTCTTCTATCTTTTGACAATAATTTTAATCAGGGCAACATTTGGTCCTATGAAGCTGATTGTCTGCAGTCCTAGAAATGAGTACTTAATTCTTTCTGTTCTGTCTTTCAGCATATATGTGCTTTACATTAGAAGAATGATGAGAGCTGGTTATTTTAGCCCATGAAGCCACTTGCTTCCAATTGCTTTCTCATCTTTGAATTAGATAATTGCAAACCCTAATCCTTGATACCACTAATCACCTACTTGAAGTATCGATCTGAAGCCCTCAAGTCTCCTAGGGATGAGAAATGACCACATAATGATGTGATTCTTGCAGAGAAACAACTGGAAAACATGACATACTGACAGCTTTGTATGGGAAATGGCATCACCAGTGGCATTACCTGCCTCCCAGCTGTGCCTGGATTATAAAAAACATCCTCTGAACCCCCAATATATACCATTCTCCAATGGCTGCTCGCTCTGGCTTCTGGAGCATATCCCATTTAACAATTAGCAACACTGCCTTTTCTCCTTTGCAATTTTCAGAAATTACACATGAGTAATCAGAACAAAACCCTTGATGTTTTTTCTTCCCTGTTATGTTTTCAGAAGAGTTTCATTAATGGGTTGGAATCACAATCTGCTTTTCTCTGTCATATATGCATTCATGTAAATAAATCAGGGGGAAAGAGGAGTTCGACACAGGGACTAGGTCCCACAGATAGCAAATTAAACATTTCTGGGATAGGTTTCATTCTGGAAAAGAAAATCAATCAGCCTCAGGTTTTCACAGCTGAACCACAAGCATGTACTTTTCATAAAACATATGTGTGTACTCTGTGCTTTACAACTTAATTGTCATCTTGGGCATAAATGATTCACATGTTGTACTCAAGTCTGCATTTTTAAAGGCATTTGGGGGGGAAAAAAACATAACAAAAAAACCCCCAAACAATTAAACAATTCAGCAGAGGCTGCAGAATCAGAAAGCTTATCAAGAACAAATTAGCACCAAAATTCTTCTGCATTGTGCCATGCATTATTGAACAGTAATAAATGCTTTGGAATGTCTCACTGCTTAATTTTCTGTTTTGAAAATGAATTATTAGTGAAACAGAATTTTTTAGCTTGGAGACCATTTGTTGTGAAGACCTCTATGTTAAGTCACCCAAGAGAGTGCTTTTGCATGTAGTTCAAATGTAAGTACCTGCATTTCCAATTATCTAATAATTTGTTTCTGCTGTGTAGTCACCCTGGGTGCAGGCATTACCACAGGGTAGAGACAGTAAAAGGGAGTGAGAAAGCACCAGCAAAAGGAGAAAAACTCAATACAGAAAAGAAAAATAATGGGGCAAGCAAATCCTTAGTTTCTGTATTAGAACATTACCCTGTGATTCCAAGTCACTGTCTGTAGGAAGCAATAATGCCATGTCAACAGCCTCACCACATCCTGCCAGAGGCTCACAGGCCAAGGTGTAAATAATTTCCTGCTGGAAATTATTTCCCATTTTGCCTTTGGGGAAAGAATTGAGCAAAGGGTAGTAAAGGATCCCACCCAAGCCACTCTAGGGAGATATTACAGCAGCTTTCTGGTGTCTAAAGAAGAAAATGGTAAGACTGGAGAGGGACTTTTCAGGAGGGCATGTAGTGATTGAGCAAAGGGAAAAGGCTTTAAGGTGATGGCCTTCAGGGAAATGGCTTTAGATTAGATATTAGGAAGAAATTCTTTACTGTAAGGGTGGTGAATCACTGGAACAGGTTGCCCAGAGATGTTGTGTACTCCCCCTCCCTTAAAGTGTTCAAGGTCAGGTTTAGTAGAAGATACCCTAACCATGGCAAAGTTCTATGTTGGAGCTAGATGGTCCCTTCCAATCCAAACTACTCTGTGATTCTATGGTACTATGATTCTATCCTGTTGTAGAAAAAATCAAGTTAGATGACTGGACCATGTAAGAAAAGAAAACAGACAAAATAGGAGAAAACAGATTTTAGGATGTTGATGTAAAACAAGAAAAGAAACAAGTGCCTGTTTTCAAGTTAATCACTTCAATTATGTTGAAAACATAAAGTCTTCCCAACACAAAAATCTCTGTACGTGAGCATCTGCAGTAAGGGAATTGTGTAGCCTGTAATATACTTCTGTCTGCAGACAAGTAGGTGTGCACAGACAAGAAGTTGTAAAGATAGAACTACTGATCCTCTAACAATTGTGAAGAGAAACATCTAAACATTATCTTGGATTCTGCAATGTGAGGCTCCAGCCTTTCTGCTCTCGTGATGTCTAGAGGTAGCCAGTGTTCTAAACCTGCATCCTCTTCCTCTCCTGTGAGATACCTTTAACAAGAGATATTTATTATGGCTTACAGCTTGTATTCATATATTTCTCTGAGCTGAAGCACATACAGGACAAAAGAAAGAAGACAAAAAAAAAATAAATAAAAGGAAAGGGCTCTCATTCTGACTTACACAAATATATCTAATTATATTCTGTGCCATTAGCATTAAATGAATTGCTGCTTCTGCTGGGAGTTGAGAGCCAGCAAGTTTCAGGGCTGTAGCTGTGCCTACTCCATCAGGCAGGGGAAATTTGTGTAGAAAACAGCAGCTGCCTTTGATGAGGTTCATAACATGTTTATTGGTAACACAGCCCCTTATGAGGCGTGTCTTGTTATGTATTTTAATATAGGAAAATACTATGGCCACCTTCACCACAAGCTGAAGGAACTCACAAGGGCTTCTGAGGTCATCACATTAGTGCTGTGCCCCTTCACTTCAAACTGGTATCCATGTTATTCATTAAATCTGCAACTTCTTGAGCACTTGGATCTTAGTGCTGAATTAATGTAGATCAGATGAGAAGAATTTAATATATGCCAAAATTTTATCAACTAACTGAGGTGTTTTGCTCCTGGTCAGCATTATTAAACATTATGTTCCAAAGCCTGTGATACCAATTGGTCTTTTCAAAGCCCTTAGGACTTGAATGTCAGTAGAAATATTAAAATCTCTCCAGTTATTTTAAAAAGACAAATATTTTGTATAATCTTAACACTGCAGAAATAAGAACATTTCAGATTTTGGCAGTATACTCATCTATTTATTTATATGTCTAGGAATTTCCTTGTTCCAGTCCTATCATGAAAAATCAAATCTGCTTAAGCTTTTAGTCAACTTCTCATGTTTTATAGGAAGGACAATGGAATTAAAAACATCAGTACATTGTTACATTGACCAAATGCCTAACATTGACAGGGATCCTGTTTTTTTTCCCTCACAGGACCATTCTTGGGTACATTTTCAGGTTAGCCCTTAGGCTTTGCTCCCAGGGAATGGAGGAGGTGTGATTGACTCCAAGCTTCCCCACACGAGCTTTCACCTACTGACCCTCATCTGGAGACACAGGCCAAAATCTGATACCACAGGGAAAAATTTTGCTCCTACCAAACCCTGCAAGAACTGTGGAAATGTACAGTACCAGGCCATTTGGCAGCATTGTTGCTAAGCAGGTCCTCTTCTGTAGTTTGCAAATCCCTGAATCCCTCCTCAGCTCATAGAGGGGAGCAGATACAGCAGCATCTACCAAAAGACTGACAGCTGTGATTCCTGCTGAAGTGTTTCCTGCTGGGGCAGATTGTAAGCACTGAAAAAATGCAGGTGGCCTCTTCAGACAAAAAAAGGCTCTTTTTTCCCTTTTTTTTTCCTCTTCCCCTCCCACTTCTAATATGTCCTTCCTGTAGTGGGCACAGTTAGTCTTATCTCTCCTTGTTCATTAAGCTTGTTGGAGATTTAGCTCTAATTTGAGATGAAAATTCCTGTTATAAGGGTGAGTACCCCAAAGAAGGTATATTACCTACACCGCTGTTTGTAGAGGGTAGAAACATTGTGAAAGTTAGGAATTCTGGCTTTCTGGAAGGGTACTGTGCAGAATGCAGAGCCAGGATCACACAAAGGGAAGTTGGGCAGAGGGGTTTGGTATCATCCTTCTGAAAACCTATGGTTATCAGTAGGATTTAAGTCACCTCTACCAGAGATTTCCAATCCATTCTCCACCAGTTGCAAGTGACTGCTCATCTCTGCATTTATTGGATTAGAAAGTGAGATAATGATACCCAACTTTGTTTCAGGGCTAGGAGATAGCATCTCCATAAAAAGTTCTGTGAAGTACCTTTCAATAAATAATAAGCGCTAAGGGAAAATAAATCCTGAAGTTACCAGTCAGCTTGATCTTAGACAAATACATTTTCCTTGAGTAGAAAGGAAAAAAAAAATCACTGTCTCTAACTTACAGAGACTGAATGGGATTCCAGAGGCTATGCAAGGTGAAGGTTAACCTTCCTGTGCAGTACTAACACACCACAACTTCGCATAAATGACTAACTTGCTACACTCATTACATGTAATGAGCAAGATGTTTCACATCAGGTCTGACCATTTTCATAGGCTGTTGCATTTCAGGCAGTCATCCATGCATGAAGACAATTCGTTTGACTAAAGCACAGCTTTTAGAAAGATGAATAAGGCTAAGATTGAAAAGCCCGAGAGGTAGAGGATCTTGCTCCTCTCTTGGTTATCCATTTTAATGGGAAATTGTCCTTATATTTAGCATGTGTGTATAATTTCTCATTGTAATGTGTATAGGTTCAGCTCCCAAATACATTTATATGTCTTCCAAGTTTGCCTTTCTTTACTAAATATAAAATTTCTTGTATATAAATTGTAGTTTGGCAACTGTCCTTAGAATGACAGAATACTTCCTTTTGATGATTAAGGAAAATTATTATAACATTGCACCAAAACTTTAAAAATTGCAAAGTGAAAAAAAAAATAAATTCTTAGTAACAGAGAAACATGAGCTCTCTCAAATTATACCAGACAAATAATACAGCACTTTCCTTTGATGAAGATATAAGTTATCTTAAAACAGGAACAAGGGGCTTCCTGGCTGGTTAAACATCTGCAGTGTAGTCATCTATACCTGAATTTGACAGGTATTTTTAGCTTTGGTTACCCTTAGGGAAGCAGGAAAAAAGCCACAGGACATGCATCAAGTAGTCCAGTTCCTTCAGGACAAATTAATTACCCAGATGACAAGTTCAGACACAGAGGGACACATTTTCACATGTTTATGTTTAGCCCCACCACCACTATCCTGGTCTCTTTCTCCTCCACAATAAGCATAGCTTGAACCACATCATTCCCTTTCCCTTCCTCCAAATCTTCACCAAAGCAATCTTGCACACAATTTGTCCCTACATGATAGTAGTTGTGGCTCACAAAGATTTTTGTCTTGTTGATCTCTGTCTCTTGAATGTAATACTAATGTGCATTCAGTGACTCAGCAGGAACAGAGAAAGCTGCTTTCCTAAGCTGCAGGGCTGCTTTGGGTCCTAGGGAGTGAATTGCCTTAGCACTGTACAAATTCCTTTCTGCTTTAGCTGCCAGTGCAAACACTTTGGATTTGGCCCACGGGATTCACATCACAAAGATCATCTTCAGCTTTTTTGCATGATAGCTTACATGCAATACTTGATAGAAGAGATAATTTTTGATGGTATATGGCCTGAGTATCTTTCATCTCTTAGCATAAGAAAGTAGATTGTAACAACTATGCTTCAAATATGGTGCTTCATGTCCTTTTAGGGACTTGCAAAGAATTCTGAATTTCTGCAGTTTCAGAAAGTGATCTTGCAAGAGCTCCTGTGGTTGTTGAATTTGCAAAGGTTCTGTTCTGTGAAAGAAAGAAATGTTTCACTTCCCTAAGATTTTTCTTGCCTGCAAAGGCACTAGCCTTGAAAATGAGTGGAATTTGATGAGTATCAGCTGCCCTCCCAATCTCCAGGGCCACCTCACCTTATCAGTACTGCAGAACTGTTCTCTCTGCCAAACCCAGGAGCACCTGCTAATTGTGGTTATTCCTGCAGGTACCAGAGTCCATGCAAATGACATCTGCCTTCCTTTGAGATGGTGGCTGAAGCTTGATTTTCTTACCATGATTTTTACTAGCTTGAGGCACACAGCAGAAGCTGGCACGTTGACCTTTAATGCAGGCTGGGGAGAAAGCCATGACTCATGCACAGCTAGTTCATCCCCTTGCACCTGACAAGGACAAAGTTCTTAATGTCTGCCTGCTTTGCTGCAGCATTGTACATATGTATGTCTGGGCATCCATCACTTCACCACTTCTTGTCCCTACAGAGACTTTCTATTTTTGTCTGAAAATATGTTTTGCTGTACATGATTTACACTTCTCAGACATCTCCTGGAAGTTTCTTCTCTGACAGAGTAATTGCCGTGTTCTTTCTTGAAAAAGTATTGATCACAAGTTAGTTCACTCTAAAGTTGTTGTGGCATTTTGATGATCAGTAAGTGTTATATCAGCTTCATTCAAATTTCTGAAAATGCCATGGACTGGCTCACAGTGGCAAATCCAGGCAGCTCTCAGAATACTATCCCTTCAATATACATCCTGGAGGGACAGGTGTGAGGCACTGGTTCTCCTGAAGCTGGTGAAATTTTATGTTTCCTTTCCTTCTTTGGAGAAGTTTCCAGTGGCTCGTCATTCTTTAGGCTTTTGTATTTACAATGAGAGTTTGCCTGTTTATAATGAACCTCTCCTTGTTTCTCCCCTAGACTCTCATCAGCATCTAAATAAACAAAATGAAAAATAAACAGCAAAAACAAACAGAATGAAAAATTGTCACAACATGGTAGCATTCCTCCTAACAGAAAAACCAGCACTAGAAGAGCGACTCCCTCAATTGACATAGAGAGAGGGTCCTCTAAGATTTCACCAGGTATCAATTCTCCTCTGGTCCAGGAATGGTATATTATCTTATTTACCATCTCCTGAGAACAAGATCAGAATTAGGACAATCTTCACATATCCCATGTCTATAAAATAAATACTAGCACTTCAGCCACACTGTATTTGTTTTAGGAAATAAAAAGGTTTTCATTGCTGGCACCACAACGAAAATACACTTAGCAATTTTTTTTTTACATGCTAATGAAGGAACCATTCTATTCAGCAGTTCTAAATTTAGTAGTGGTTATAAATCTTCTGACTAGCCTTCCAAAGTGTCAGGGAATGAGTGTTTTATTTGGTCTTCTGTCTGTGGAATAGCAATATTTGTGATCTTCCAGTGGTGTGTAAGCCTATGTATCATTTCTTAATGAGAGAATATGAGGGACTCATGCTGTCATCAAAATCTTTCATGTCTTCTACTCTGCATGTCAGGAAATTAATAATCTCCGATGACTTTCCTCTTCAGCCATTGCACCACAACTGAGCCTTAGTTTGTGTCCCTCTGAAACCTCTCAGGGAGTCCTTTCATGGTCGTTTTCTTTTCCTGAGGAATTGCCAAGATTTTCTGAAGTGCCCCCACAAGCACAAAACAGAATGAGCCCACTGAGCATCTGCTTTACCCAAGTGATTCTCCTCCTGGAAAACCTTAGTGCTTGCAGCTGCTCAGCACCAGGACTTCCCATCCTCCCACCTCTACTGGATTCAGCCTCTGCCAACCTGCAAATTTAATTTAATTAAATACTTTTTATTAGTTAATCTCCAAAAGAGAGGTTTTACTTTTAGCCGAGATTATTGGTCCCATGAGTTTATTATGCTGACACAAATTTAGGAGGGTTGATTTGTGTTAGGTTGGAAGAAATAAGGATGGAGAGATGGGAAAAAGGTATTGTTAGGCTCACCCTCCCCTGCCAAGACTACTGATGGGTGAAACCAGCTGCTCTGTAGTTAGCTACCTATTTCCATTTACTCTTTCTGGTTTTCTATCCTTGTACTTTTGTTGCAAAGTTTTTGCCCTATGTGTTTATAAGATGATCAAAGTTAGTTGGAGTTGCCCAGCTCCAAACAATAAATGAAGCTTTATTGCCCTGAAGAAATGCTTTGATTTCAAAGCAGTTTCTATTGACTTCAGTTCAGTGAAAAAAAATCCAGTAAAACAACTTCTGCAGCAGAAAAATTTTGCTTTACAAAGACCTCTCAAATTCTTACAAAGGCAATTGTGAAAAATAATAAACAAATCACTGGGTTAAATTTAGAAAATTACCTGGTGATTAAGGATAAATTGCCCAAAGATTAAGCAAATTAAGTATAGTCTGTTCAAGATCTGTCTTTGAAAGTTATTTTGATCAAATCCACAAACAAAATGAGTGTGTTCTGGCTTTTGAAAAACAGAACTTTTCAAATAATTTATATTTATGTCCTGTCCTCTATCTTGTTTATATGTACATTATATATATATATATATATGTGTGTGTGTGTGTGTGTATGTATATGTACATATGTGTGCATGTGTATAATAGGATTCTGTTTTTACTAACTATGACTAAGGTCAATAAAATTCAGATTACGTTTTCAGAGTAATTTAATTTCACTTATTTTGTAATTATTTAATTTCACTTGTTTGCATTGGCGTAGGGTAAGCAATTTCTAACAAGAAACTTATGAATGTTCTTTCAATTCAGGAATTCTCTGTGAACAAAGCCTAATTCTTCTCAGTGTAATTGCCATTCATAATTATTTCCTCAATAATTCACACAAATAATTTGCAGCCTAATTTGTTCTTAAGCAGGTTCACTGAACCCATTTGAATTCTGAGCTGAGGTGGTTAGAATGATCATTCTTGTATGGTTTCTATCCTTGATGGCAGAGGCAATTGAGACAAACTTTTCATTCAGCATAAGCACTCTTCTAAATTGGGATGGATTATTGTGTGTGATTTAGTACTGTTCAGTGATGGAAGCTAATTGACTGCAACTCTCTTGATCAATTATCTGGTGCAACCCAAAACATTTGATGACTAAGTTCATGAATTCAATAGTCAGTCTGAGACAAACTGTGCTGTTAATCATCCTGACTGTAAGTGTGCTGAAAGATTGCTAAAAGAAAAACTAATGTTTTGAAAATCAAAGGAATCTTTTGAAAGGTTGTTTTAGTCTGGTCTTGATAACATCGGAGGAGGGAGGGGGAGAGAGACCTTCCTCTGTAGATTTCAGTCACAAGAATTTAAGTGACCAAAAGTGCTTGAATTGGACAGAAGGAAAGAAAAATTTTAGTTAATTTCTACTTGAGATGACAACTTAGGTACATTTTTTCAGAAAACGGGAGTTTGGGACTATTTTGTATCAGTTTTCTCGATTTGGATTTTCTTTTCGTTAATGCTTCCAATTTGGCAAGCTCCAAGTTCTTACTAATATCCTTGTTGCAAATCTTAGTTTGCTGGCACATAAGATGATAAATAAACTGCTTTAACTCTGACATTGATCAGCTGAGATTTGACCAAGTTAGAAGTGGTGTAACATGGAGGAACAAGTCCCAGTGGAGAGATGGAACTCCTTCTCACAGTGGGGGCATTGGTACCAACATCTGAACACAAAGACACATTAGGATGACTGAACACCAACAGCTGCTGCAGAAGAGTGCTAAATGATGGATGATGGTTGTGACAACTTCCTCTCCACTCCCAAAAGGCAGGGTAATTCTTCAGGTTTTGCAGTCTAACACATGGGACAAAAATTCTGGCAAGTGGCTGCTCACTTGTCATGCTGTTTTGAGCAATTCAGGAGCCAAACTGGCATTTCAGAGGCTGAAACTTCTTTTAAATTGCAGGAGCCCTCTTCTTGGAGAACCTTCACTGAGACACAGGGAGAAAAGCAGCATCTGCACTGCTGACAAGGGAGAGCACCAAAACCTCACCTGCCAGGTTACTGCAGCCCTGCTTGGCAGACCAAGGAGAGAATTTGCCACAGCCATGATCCTTCTTCTAGTGCCCAAAACAGACATGACCAAGAAATGATTCATGCTGATGTTAAGACCTGACAGCCATTGTTGAATATGTGAAGCTGCTGCAGCACTACATCCTGAGGTCCAGCTGGCAGCAAGGCTCAGCGTGTGTTCCCTATCAGCACATACACAAAATACTGACACTTTCTTACAACCCACCCCTGAAGGAGAGGGTAACCCAGGTTCTGGTTAATAGATTCCTTGGGGGGATTAGACTGAAATGACACTGAATGATCAGTGTTTGTAAAATACATACATATATATATATGGTTTATTTTAGAACAATTTAGTTGCAGTGGAAAGAAGGTATTTCTCCATTTTGGTTATTACTATCTATGTGGCAATATAAAGGCATAAAAAAAAACCACTCAAGAACATGTATAAGGGAAAAGAAAGGAAGAAAGAAAAGAAGGATAAGAGTAGGAAAATATATCATCACACATGGCTCTGTGACAAGGCTTGATTGCTGCAGTTAAGATGTCCCATGGTCATGGTCTTGATGCATCAAGAGTGGGGGAAAGGGTCATGTCCCTGTTTATTTCAGTTTCATGTCCCAGTTTACATAATTTTTTCAATAAACCTTTTAAAACCACCTCACATTTGCAGTAAATGTGCTAAATTTGACATTTTTGTTCATCAATAGCTGCCTGAGCGCTTTTGTGGTCAAAGTTGTCCCACATTGACAGGGCAGATCTGATGGAATATAAGTCCACAACTACCAATTATTTTCTCATTCTGGTTCTTTGATTATTATTTTTAATCTTGTCAACATTATAAAGCCTTGCTCAGTGGATACTTGCTGTGAGAATGAACACAGAGAAAAGACCTAGACAATCACATTTTAAAACTGAAGAGACAACTATGGCTAGGACCACAGGCAGAGAAGAGCACATGTAGTAGATATCTATAGCATTTAATTCTCATTTTAGTAAAAGCTTATGTCTGGAAGTTTCAGAGGAAGTTGATGGATTCCAGCTGAGGTCTTTACCAAGTGGAGGTGGGTCTTAAACACCTATCTTTCGCCTAACATTGAAAACATGTTCTCTGAGGTTGGATTCAGAGATCACACTCTTGGCTGCCTGGAAGCAGTTGTACATGGCTCTGGGATCATACTGGATACATGGAATTTCTGTGATTTTCTTTAACCATCTTTCTGCAAAATGTATGCTCCCAATCAATGCTGTATTGCCCCACCCCATTGCTATTAGGACTTCTGTTTCTTGCTGATCCAATTCAACAAAGTCCTGCTCCAAAGAGCTAATCAGGCAGCATAAAAAGGAATCTGTTCAACAATGTCAGACACTCCAAGTGAGCCTTTTTGTAGATTTCTGTTTGCACTTCTGACAGCAGCATCTTTAATAGATACAGCCTCTCACATTCTCATTCAAAGAACATTTCCAGGAAAAGCAGAGATGAGCTAAACATATACGATGTCAGGGAAACACCTCCCCACCTCTACTGAGTCTCCTCCCCAGCTCTGCTCTCATGAGACCCCATATGGAGAGCTGCGTCCAGCTCTAGAGACCTCGGCATAGGAAAGACATGGACATGTTGGAAGGGATCCAGAGGAGGGACACAAAAATGCACATCTATGAAGCCAGGTTCAGAGAGCTGGGTCTGTTCAGCCTGGAGAACAGACAGCTCTGGGGTGAGTTTATTGCAGCTTTCCAGTAACAATCTAAAGAGGCTGTGATAAAGATGGGGATGGATATTTTAGTAGGGCCTGCTGTAACATGACAAGGGGTAAAGGTTTTAAACTAAAAGTGATTAGATTTAGACTAGATGTAAGAAATAAATTTTGCACAAGAAAGGTGGTAGAACACTTGAACAAGCTGCACACAAAGTTGGGGATAGCTCCATCCCTAGAAAAAATGAGGGCCAGGATGGCTGGAGGTCTGAGAAACCTGACCTAGTTGAAGGTGTCACTGCTCATTGCAGGGGGTTTAGAATTATATGACCTTTAAAGGTCCCTTATAACCCAAACTATTCTATGATTTTACAACTGGCTCTGGCTCCACAAACCTCAGCCGTGGTTGTCATCTTTCTTGTGGATTCAAGGGAAGGAACCAAACCAGAGACCAAATCAGGAGAGGTGGTCACATGCTTAGTGTGGTTAGTGACATATGTCTATTCAATAAGGTATTTAAGTACCTAATACTGCTGAAACACTGAAAACATTTTTAAGGGTTCGCAGGACTCTGCCTTGGGCATTGCATCACTTGCAGGTGTGCAGCTGTGCTATGGCAATTTGGTGGATTATGAGCACAAAGCATGAAGGCATCCTCAAGCCAAAGCAAATGTCAGTAGGCTCCTGGGACCCAGGGAATCCCATCAATGCCCACCTGAAGTGTATCAGCATTTTATACAGGCTATCAGATGGTCAGTGTCTGGTAGAAGAACCTTGAACCCTTTCTGTTTGAGGTGAATTTCAACTTGCCATCTCCAGGCTGTCTCACAGATTTCACTCTCTCTTCTGGCTATTTGCTTTCTTCTCCTCCTCTCTGCCGTTAAGACACAATGAAATTCATGTTTTCCAACACTGTAATGAACCAGTGGGAAAATTTTCATTAAACCCAGAGCTGAAAGTTGTATTGTAAGCACCAAGGTGCTGAAAAGTCAGGTTTTCAAGTCCAGAAGATTTATAAGGTTTTAAGAGTCTTTCACTCACTTTGTGCTCCTGGAGAAAAGGATTTTTAAAATCAACCAGAGAGATATAATTTCTGTCTATATTTATGCACATATACACGTGTGGTTTTGAGTTCTGACCAAGTCATCTCCAGTTATTCTCAGGAATGCTGGGTATAATCCAGCTTGGCTTTCTTTTTCAGCACTTCCAATCAAATAGAATACAGAATAGTTGTGGCCTTAAGCTATTGTCTGTTAGAACACTTGCCAAACTAGTACAGGACTTGAGCAAAATCTGCATCTGATGGATTTCTTGCTGTGCTCTGTATCTGTATTCTGAGTGTTTCTGTATCTCTTCTTCCCCTCTTTTTAAGAGTTACAGACTCATTCCTTCTTCTCTAACTGCTAAAAATTCACCTCCCTTCTCCCCACTTCTCTTGGTTCTATGAGCTATGAATTAGCAAAGAGGAAATACAGTCGTAAATATTAGATCTGACAAAAGCCAGGGGATTCTTGCTTTTCAGAAGCAATTTTTTTCTTCTAATAAGAGATATTTTGGATAATTCTTAATTGCTTCTGAAAAATAGATTTCTGTTGATACTGAATGCTTTGATAAAGACAAAATTATTTGCTGAGTGCACTGCTGGTCTGGTTAATTTGCTGTATTGCAATGTTGTTCTTCTGAAACTCTGCTTTCTAATTGTCTGTATTAATAATCCTCTGAACATTCTGATATACAGCTCTAAGTACTTCTTAGAGAAACAGTCATTCACTGGGAACTGCTTTTTGCTTTTTTCTTTGGCATCCTGGGGACACTAAACCTCAAATATATGAATACTTGCTACCAAAAAGCAAAAGACCTCGTGCTTGCAAAAGAAAATATGTCATTCAAGATCTTTGTTTTATCCTTTACTTTGTCCATGAAGTGAACATCTGGGCATTTTTCTGAGTTACACTCAGCTGTCTGTGGGAGGCCCAAAAAGACAATATAAACTACCTCACTCCAAACAGATTCTTTCAGTTTTTGAACAGATTCTTTCTTGGTTTCTCATTCACTTTCATTTCAGAAAAAAAAAATAACATCTTTGAACTGAAAACTTAGTTTCCCATTTCTGTATTCCATAAAAGCTGAATATCTTATGTGAAATGACAGAAAGAACCAGGGCACTAAATTATTCAGAGGCTTGCTGAGAAGATACGGGACTTACCATAATGAAGGTTAAATCCCTGTCCAGGTTGGTATTTGCTGAAAATTGCTTCTATCTGTGTCAGCAGCTGAGGTGAGATGTGCTGGTATTCTCAGCATAGAGCCTTTGTCTCCAGTTCTCTATCATATATGTCTGCTCTGTGCAATGTACACAGAGTTTTGTGGTACCTGCTGCAGTCTGAAATGAAGTTGTTTACACATCAGCAAGTGTTGGGCATGGGGATGGGTTCTTCCCAGGGCTTGTTGGCATAGCAAGACTCTTCCCAGCAGCTGAGCTGCCTTCAGAGGAGGAGGCTGCTCAGCACAGAGGTATTTCAGTGTGGCTGGCAGAACAGAGGTGAGTGCTCAGCTGGAGTTTGCAGAGGGAGTTTGCACATGTGCCCAGAGGTGATCCCAGCAGTAAAAGCTGCTTGAATAGCTCCCCACATTGTGCCTGTTCTCCATGCACTGGGTGTCTTTCCCATGAAGGTGGTAAAACATTTTTTAAAATACCATAAAGAGTTAAAAAGCAAAAATAAAAATTCTTGACAAACAAAGAAATTGTTCCTTCCATTTTTTTGTTTTACTTTTCTGGAGAAGTGTGGATAAAAATGACATAGACTGCTTTCTGGGAATGAGGTTCAGTGATCTCCTGGAGGACAGAGACTGCAAATTGAGGGGTTGTAAGGAATGTGGTGTCTTCTCCATAGGAACACTATTCCCTCACCTCACCAAAACTGAACCTTTAAAAAGAAGTAGTGAACCTCAGTGTAATATTTGCTCCACAATTTCTGCATGTAATTCCATTGTATTCTGACCCTGTTGACATAATTTTAGTTATCATAATCTCATTTAATTTTGTTATGGATATCTAAGAACTTTTTGTACAGCAGAATTCTGCACTGGCATTTACTACAGGATGTCTTTTTGGTGTCATAGGAAGCGGAGTCTGGAAGTCTGGACCCTGGCTCACAAAGCTTCTTGGTTCCACAAGGGAGGAAAATGGCTGGCATCATTTGCTACCTCTTCCAGTTTGTGAATTTAACTATGGAGAGCTTTTATTTGATTCAGGTAGGCCCACGAATAGGAAAGTAGAACAATCCCTGAGCGCAGAGTGATGTGGAAACTGTGGCCAGTGGGTGGAGCTGACATGGTGGCTCCTTTGTGGCAGTTCCAGGTTTCACAATCTTGGCCTATGCTACCAAGAGGAAGACAGCCAGAGAGGAAACATACAGTCTTGAGGCCAAGGAGCATCAGCTGGCTCTTGCCTACATGGCTTAGGGCTCACCACAATGCAGAGCAGAGCAGAGTATCTACAAGCTGTATCTATAATCCTTTGGCTCTAAGCGTTTGCTAGGTCCTATCAAATGTCTCCTGGCTTTAATACCTAACTAGACTCTTTTTCACTTTTTTTTTTCAGTTCAAAGTACTTTATATTGATGTTTCAGACAATCAGAATGCTGTTTCTATAACCTGAAACTGAGGATGTGTTGCATATCTTTGCACAGACAAACAAGAGTGCTTGAGGGTCTATAGGAAGCTGTGATGGATCAGAGGACAGTGTGGGGCACAAGGAGCCCAACCTGCTGAAGTCTCATCCATAATGTTTTTGGGCTCTTTCTGGAGTAAAGTGTACCTCTATTTTTCCCAGGAGAAAACTGGGTGAGGTGATCCAAAGCCCAGCAGAAAATGAGCTATTACTTAAGCACTGTGGCAATATTAAGCTATTACTTAAGCACTTAAACAAGTTGTGCTGTTCAAGCTTTGCTCCTGGTTTGTTCTCATTAGCAGTGTTAATGTAATTATTGTATCTAGCTTTTCAGGTCTCCTATGGGCTCCTGGTGATCCACAGAGTTTATGGAATTATATGACCCTCATCCTGCAAGGAGGCAACTACCATCACACAGGGAACCACAGCAGGAGCTTTCCTTTAGCCCTCTTCCTTCTGTGAGATTTACGTCAGGAGATGCAAGACCCAGTGACCATGCAGCAGCCTTTTGGTTCCAGAGTGTCTTTTTTTCTTTCCTGGCATTTAAAAATGTGATATGTGATGTCTCACAACACAACAGCGACTTCCACCTCTAGTGACAACCCTCTAGTGCTGCAGCCCATGATGGGGAGGATCAGCCTCCATACATTTGATGAAAAAAGGAAGTCAGCATTTGTTTTAGTTCTGCCCTATCTGCCTTTAGGAGAACTGAAGCCTAAAGCCTAAAGCAGATAGTTAAACCCATTCTGAGACATCAAAATCAGCAGCAGTCCTGAAAATAAGGCCATGTTAATGCAGTAACCAAACACTTCTAGGCTTGCTGTGTTTGAAAAATCAAGCTGTAGTGCTGAACTTCCTTCTGCATTCCATTTTGCAGTAATACTTTGTAATACTGAATTGCACTTCAGAATCCCAATGAAAAGTGCCAGAGAATGCTGTGTCCACTAATGGCTTCTCACACATTTACAGGGAAAGGCCTTTGGGCTTCCCTAGAACCACTTTTCAGGTGCTTGCATCTTACAGTCCACAACATCCTTCTACAAATGCAACTTTCTTGAACTACAGATGCTCTAAGATTACAGGTATTTTTCTTCTGTGAGAGATGTGACTCCTCCATCATGGCAGACTCCTACCTTCAGTAAGCACTGCACAGCCAAAAGCATTTAAAAGCACCTCAGATGCTTTTGATACTTTTCTTTTATCACCTTAATCCAATTAATGAACATAAACTTATTTTCTTATTTAACCGTCACAGTTTATTTTAAAATTAAATACAGCGAAGGGGAGAAAAGCGGGACATGTAACCAAAATTTCAAGTTTGCTTGATGAGGTTGTCAGTCTTCCAGTAAATACTTCCATTATGAGTAGAGGTAGCAGAATTGGGATGAAATTTGGAGGCATTTTAATCAAATTACTCCCTGCAGGCACAAACTTTGAAAGAAAAAAAAATCCAGTCTATTTATCACATCTCTTGCCACAGTTTCTGACTAAGCTTCTGTTCTTAGTTCCCTATTAATATTCCTGCATTCACCTTCTATTGGGTTCCCAGAGTGAGGTTCAAGTAGTTGCTGCAGCACATACTTTTAAAGAGTCTTTTTTTCTTAGCATCTCTCAAAGGAGAGAAAGTTCACTTTAAGGAAACAAACTGTAAGATGAGAATGCTGGTTTTAACCTTCATAAATATTTGGTATTTTGCATTGAGACCACTGCAGCCATAGTAATTGCAGTTTAGTGGTAGAACTGGAAACTGAGAACTTGAAGACCTCAACTTTTCAGGATGAAAGCCAGTGTAGTACAAGTATTGATTGTGGGTTCATCTCCCCTCAGCAGGAATTCAGCGAGGATGCAAACACCATTTCTAAACAACAGATTTAATGTGGAACAGAATTCTGATGAAAATACATCTTCTTTAATTGTTGCTGATGTTCATGATAAGAGCACTTCTAACAGAATTTAATAAAGGAAAGACAAAACAAGTTGTGAGTAAATATCTTGAAGAGCTTCTTTTAAGTCATATTTGTTGAGGTGAATCATTACACTTACTTTAGTTTAAATTTACTTTAAGCCTGAACTTCAGAAGTTTTATTTTTCATGAATTTACTGCATTGGGTTTTTTTAAAGAAGGATTATTTTATAAGTGTCTTGACTCAAACTGTAACAGCCAATAGACAGTCTACATTTCACAGGTAGCAAAAGACCAGGTCTAGTAAACTCCTCTAGAGTAGGTGTTACAATCCAGTCATTAAAATTGTTAGAGGGGTTTCTGCCCAAATTAAGGTGGAAACGAGACCATATGCTGAAGTCAATCGTATGGATTTTATTTACCAGTAAATGTGAGGGAGGGAGAGAGAGAAAAAGAAATAGAAAAAGAGTGAGGGAGGGAAAGTGACAGAGAGACAGATTAAGTAGAAAATATCACCTCTCTGGATCCTGATGGTGCCAAATTGATCCTCTTATTCTCATCTTGGTGGTGAGGGTCCCCCACAGCATAGAATCCAATGGATTAATGTATGTTTGGGCCAGGTGGGAATGCCCAGGTATCTCCCCGGGGAGATGGCAAGTTTGACACAGTCTCTAGCAGCAGACTCTGGATTGATTGCATCACTTGGATCCTGTGCAGTCCTGTGGTGCAAGGCCTCAGGAATAAGTCTGGGGGAACTTCAGGGGTCCTTTATGGATTACAGCACCCCCTCAGCTGCCCCTCACGTGAATATCCTGTGGATGTGGCCTTCCCTGGGTGGGAGGTTTTACAGCTGAGCCAGTTTGTGTAAGGGAGGATGGCTGTTCACTCCCTCTGACCAGAGGTTACACCACAGCCCCAAAACTCTCCTTCCCCCTTGGTCTGGGGGATGTGTACAAACCTGGACTCAGCAGATGGGTCTGTGGGCTATGGCCTCACCCACCCCAGACCCATCCAGAGTGGATTTTCAGGACAGCTGCTGGATTTGCCTTTCTTGTGGATACATTGTTCTCCCTAAACCCTGTTTATTTCTTCCTTTCTGGAATAATTGGAAGGGTGTCTCCTATGTTTTATCTCAAGTTCCCTTAGGCAGCTTAACTCAGTCCAAAGTTCCAGCCAAGAGGCATCTTCGGGGAGGGGCAGTCGCAACTTCTTTATACAATTTTGCCATAATGGACAAAAGTCCTTCACAACAAGGTTTAAGCCACTAATGAGAACATTTGAGTCTCCCACAGTAGGATGGGAAAACAAGGACTGAGTCTGTTATTCCATCAATTCTTAGCTGGGATACAAGACAGCATTAATATAGGTGCTACTGGAATAAGGAAGAATTTTGTGTATCCTGTGTGCAATCTTAATATGCTGGGTGCAATTCTACTTTGGTAAATATAATGCTATTAGAAAATGCTATACTTATAAATGAAAGTGCTATCTGATTGCTGACAATGTAAATTAATTTTGTTAGTAGTAATTTGCTGAATACCAGTTGGAAAACAACTCAGGTTTCTAAAGTAAAGTACCTATTGTAACCTTACCAGGTCAGTAGTGAACATCTCACTGATTATTTCAAGTTTGAAAAGATTTGAGTGCTCCTGAAGGCAAGAGAAACAGTAGGAGCTCAGATGTTTGCAATGCAGACTGCCTCTCCGGGGTCTAACTTCTAACATCAATTTTTAAAGATCACTGGCTTATACAACGAATGCTCTGCAAAGTTGCGTCTCTTATAGGCAAGTCACAGAGGGTGAATGTGAAAATATTACAATATTGGAAGAACAACTTAAATCTCTGGGTTTGTCTGCAGGAGAAGGGAGAGGGAGTAGCATAGTCTCCTTTCACATCACTGTGGCATAAATCTGCCTAACCATCAGCTTTGCTAACAGCTGCAGAAGTAAGGAGAAGCTGCAGGTATCTCACGTGTACTTGCAAGGGAATTTCAACTGGACCTGGTCTTGTAAACTTAACATTTGCCTGGGCAGTCCATTTAATGCTGTAGCTGCTCTCTCACAGAGCTCTGTACCAGACCAGAGGCTGGTGCCACAGCTGGGATTTCTTCTACCCCATGGAAGCTTCTCCCTGATATCTGTCAGTCAGTATCTAAATTATTGAAAATATCATTGAGGATCATTTTGGGGAGGACTGTTTATTTATAATTGCAGATGTTCTTGCAGTCCACATAAATGAGATCTTGGCTTATCTTCTGTTTCAATGAATTTCACATGTTAATTGTACTGTGTGCTAAAGTTGGAAATACAAAAAATTATGTTGTATTTTCTTGAAAAAGTTCTTCAAAGGCCTTTACTCAGCTCTTCAGGCATACTCTGAGAAATGCATTCCAATGGGAAATGTCATGTATTTTGAACTGTTGGAAGTGAAAAAAACCCCAAAAACAAATGACAAAACAGAAACGACAAAAAACCCCAACAAAATACACAACCCAAAGAAACCCACTGCAACAAAAATATAGCTCCCATTGCATATGGGTTTGAATCCAAACTGCAAAGCTGAATTGTGCAAACTCTCTGAGACAGGCTGGAATCCAAATGCCAATCCTGGTTTGGCTTCTGGATCAGGTGCACCAAGTCAGACGTACAGCTCCGTGCTTGTCAAGGAAAGGCTGCTGAAGCCAGATGGGAGTGATGAACCTCCTGAGCAGAGGGTTTGTGTCCTGAGGCACACAGGATGTCTCAGCCCAGAATCTAGCTCTGTTCCAGAATTTCTGGGTCCTTGAAACCAAGTCTGCAAGTGTTCAGTCTTTTTGAGAACCAGTCTTGGAAGTTCTTAATATGGTGATTCATTCTACAAAATTCAGCTTATGGAGCATCAATATCACTGCTTTTATTTCTGGTGTTAAGGATTTCACATAGTGAAACCAGGGATTTTGCTACTGAAATTTCTTGTCGTTTTCTTCAGGTAATTTTAGCAAAAAAAGGGATTTGATAAACTTGTACAGAGAAATATTAAGAAACAGATTTTTTTTTCACTCCTATTCTTATGCTTCTTTTTTCCCCCACACTGTTTTACATTGCTGAATCTTTCATTATCACAACACTGGGTCTAGTAAAAATTCCTAAAACCAGAAGTGAAAAAACAAAATAAAAAAAACCTTCACTCTTCAGATAAAGAAAAGGAAAAATTTGATTTACAATCTGGTTCTACAGAAGGCCTCACTCTTCCTATATGTGAAATCAGTTATTCAAATACCTTGCTGACAATTGATATAATTATTTCTAATTATTCTTGATTAGAGTCCTGGAATTATGTGATTACATCTAAATATATGCATCATAAATGTAAGAGGTACAGCCTAGAGAAGGAAGAAATGTAATTTTATTTTACAATTTATTCATTTTTACTAGCTAAAAGGACTCAGAAAGTTTAATTTTTGTGATGCTAAACAGAGGCTCACTGAACTCATCTTTATTACATTTCTTTTTGGTAAATTAAGTAGTAGAACTTCTTCAGTTATGGAGGCAAAACTTCCAGTGTTTTTTTAATATTTAGGAAGGCTAAAAACCACCTTAGAGTTATGTGATTGACATGTAAGTAATGTGTGTGTGTGTGTGTATGTATTCTTTCAACAAAATCAAATCTGTAGTGCTAAGATAAGTAGGTTATTCCTAGGAGACTACAACCATTGGGAAAGCAGCATTTAATTCAAAGTTAACTCGTTCATTCCTTTCGTGATAGAAATTTAAACTTTGTGTTTCCTTCTACTGTAAATTCAACTGTATTCTTGAGATTGTTTAGCATTTTACAATTATGGTGGTGCTTTGAAGGTTTTAATATGTATCAGATAAGCATCTGAATTTGATATTTTTTCTTTTTTACTTATTTATTAAAAGCTGTGGCACAGGTACTGGGTCCTATTCTGCTACAGTGGAGAGTGGTGTAGGCTAGAATTAATTGCTAAAGTCAAATCATTCTGCATTCATCAATTACAAAATTGATTGTAAAATCTTTGGTTAAGACCATTTTTATTAAAACTGTGCATTGATTTAATAATAAGGGTGTTGTGTCTAAAATTGTATCGTCTTATGTGAGACAATGCTAGAGCTAAACAAAATAGATCCTATCCACCAGCAGCTTGCATCCTTGGATAAATTTCCACAGCAGCAAGCAGGAACTCACTACCAATTCAAGTCAAGATTGGAAATATCTCACAACAAATTACTGTTGCAGAAATATTCTACTGGCTAGATAAGTTTTTGTGAATACTTAAATGACAAATATATTTCTGTTTATTAATTTCTTTTCAGTTAATGAGGAAATTACTCTGTGTATTTACAAACCTGTAATTGCACTTTAATTTATATCCACTTTCATTGTATACATGTCAGGCTGCACAAATGAAGCCCTTCAGGAAAGAGGTGAAAACAGGTGAGACCTACTGAAACTCCTCTTGCATTCTCTTTCCTCCAGAAGCTTTTCCAATGTATACAACTGGCCCATCACAGGAGCTCATCTGTCTAAACAGAATCCATTAAGCCAAACCATAACACTGTTTTGGAGGTGGATGCCAGCACTAGATGTGCTCTGGTGCTAGAGGTTCAGAAAATGAACAGCAAAGATTTCAACATGCTAGAAAACAGTGGTGTGGCCTCTGGTGGCAGAGGAAAGTTCTCAATAGATTTTAAGGCTCAGAGTAATGAAACCTCAGCTGAAAAGCACCCTCTGCAAAGAGGCTTTTCACTAACTTATGCTAACCAAGAAGACAAAGCATCTGTTCCTGAAATCTCTGTTCCTCTTAAAGTTACTGAAGAACCTCAGGCACAGATTTTAAAACCTGATCTGGAGATACCACACCAGGCTCTCCTATGAGCCATTGAATAGATTGTTGATAACACCTGGCCATCTAACACCTACTTCCTCAGCGGAGGAAGCCTGAAGGTTGGCTTTTCCTTTTGTTAGGATCTGCAAGGCTGAGCCTTTATGCTACAAGGGGGACAGTCTGGTTGCTGCCATGACAAAGGCATCACCTTAGGTCCATGTCCTTCTGTGTCTCTGAAATGGCTTGTTCCTCACGTCTGCCAGGACAGATTGCAGGGGCTGCAGTTGTACCTGGACACTCTCAGCAGAGCTGTAAACAAAGCCTTGTTCTCATCCTCTTCCTTGACAGCTGCACCCTGCACACATGAAGGGCATGAAGGTACTCAAAGGTACAGAAAGACTTGTGCACAGCCTTCCCACATACATTCCCAAGCTGTGAGCCAGCTCTATGGATTCAACCACCCTGCCACATAACCTGCAAAGAGGCCCTGTCTGTATCTATCTATCCAGACAAGCTAGGGCTGTCTGTGACCTTGCTCTTGATACATTAAACAAGCACTTCCATCACAGTCATTCTGCTGCTTCCAATTCAATTCACTGCTTGAGCATAAATTTTTCAGGATTAATTACATCTAATCATGTGTGACTTAGACACGTGAGCAAACTAAAGGTTCAACGACAAGGCGTGAGATGAATGAGAATGTGTTTGGCAAGGTGTCATGGCTTTACTCTGGCAGCCAGCTAAATATCACACAGCCACTTACTGCCATCTCCAGTGGGATGGGGGACGAATTAGAAGGGTTAAGAGCGTGAAATATCTTACTTCAGGATAAAGATAGGATAACAGGTAAAAACCAAACAAACCAGCAAATCAAGCAACCAGCCATAGCACACAACCCCCCCCCATTTCCCCCCAAAGAAACACCAACAACCAACCAAAAAAAATAGAAGGGAGAAAGCAAAACTAAACTAAGACAAGCAAGTGATGAAAAAAAAACACTGGTTCCTCACCACCAACCAACTGCTGCTCAGCTAGATCCCAAGAAATAGAGAAATAACAGTTCTGAACAATCTCCCCCATGCCTTGTTTCGCTGCTGAGCACACCATATGCTTTGGAATATCTTTTTGGCCAGTTGGGGTCATCTGTTCCAGCTCTTCCTCCTGTCAACCTCTTGTGCACCCCCCAGTCCACTCACTGGCAGGACAGTGGGGGAAGCAGAAAAGACCTTTGCACTGTGCAAGCACTGCTCAGAAAAACCTAAAGCATCAGTATGTCTCCTTTAATCACAAATTCAGAACATTGTATCTGTGGATGAAAACAACTCTATCCCAGCTAAAACCACTATACAAGGACAAAAAACCATGATCTATGACCTAAGAAAAAATAGAATGTGACCAATCCCAAAGAGACTGAGTAAAGCACAGAATGTTTCCATGAAAGAAGTAGAACATGCAGCACATAGTTTTAATAAAAAAGCTAGATGTGAGAGGGGACATTATCTTTGTTTTCAGCCAAGGAAAGGGCAAGATGCAAGGCTGCAGATGAAACTGCTTCACTTCATGAGGGAGAGCAGCAAGATAAGATGCCCTTTGAGGAAGAAGATTTTGATAGACTCAGGCAACTGGTAGTAAGATCTTGTGGGAGGCAGTTAAACTGAAAATGGAGTAGATGGCTGTTTTTTTAAGGAAATGCTCTTAAAAACAAAACTGCCAACTGTCTCAGAGAGTCGGAAGTATGCACAGTTTAGAAAGAGGTGAGCGTGTCTAGTTACTGAGCTCTTCATTGATCCAATATCAAGGGGCACGTAGGCAAGAGAGAAAAGATTGCTGAGTGCAACTGTAAAACAGGGAAAACAGGAAAAGAAGGGCATGATATGAGATGCCTCTATCTCTGGTCATAGAATTTCTTGTTAGCTTCTGTAGGAACACCAGTAATGAGGAGACAGAAAATGTGTAATCCCTTATCAGTAGAGGTGGAAAACGATTAAAATACTAATGCCTTTTGCTTGCAACTGTTAAATGATTTTATTTGCTCCCCTTAGTAAAAAGGTTAACTGCAGTCAACTGACTAATCATTTCGTACCCATGACAAAGGGACAAGATGCACCTCAGGGTGTATCGCAGCTGAAGCAAGGGCAGAGCTCTGTGAAGCCATGAAATAAATGAGCTCCTGCGGGGCTGGGAAGGCAGGAACACTGCTGAGCCTGTGTGAGATGTCAGGGAAGAGCCAGGCAAATCCCAGCCTTTAGGTCTCAGAAAGATCCGGCAACAAAAAAAGCTTTCTGGAAGCAGTTAGAAGAAAGCCAGACGCATCAGCTGTCATGGGTTTACTGAGATTACTTGGGAAAAAATGTTCCAAGACCGTTTGGTAGAACACAGGTTGAGCTACAATTACCTCTGAATATGAGGCTGGAATTGCATGGTTTTGAAAAGTAAAGCAGACAAACATCAGCCCTCAGCAGGTGAATAGCCTACCAACAAGGAAAGGAGTTGTCTCCTTCTCTCAGCTATGGGATGGTCAGTTCTGGATTTCTTTCCAGCACCAATTTTTGGTGCTGGAAAGACCAAATAAAATTATTGGAGAAGTGGGAAAGATAGGGCTTATGAGGATCAAATGAATGGGGTTGTTTAGTCTGCCTAGAGGAGGTGTAGGTGTGAGACTGAAGAGAGGTGACTGCCAAAAGAAAAAGAAGCTGATCTCTTCTGTGTGTGAGCTGGTGGGAAGTCATGGGCTTGCACTGCTCCTAGGAAGTTGAGCGCTGCCAGGACCATTACAAGCTGGGAAGTTCTTGTCCACTGCCCTGTCCATCTTTGAGCTCTGTGTCCTCCAATTCTCTGCAAGAGCTGCAGCCCAAGAGACCTGGCAGCCAAACAGCAACGTGGGTGTGTTTGGGTGGGCTGGATGAGATAAAACAGCATTTCACCTTCAGTGCTCCCTGATGGCATTGCAACCACCTGAGGATGAGCTGTGTTTGATAACTTCTGTGACAAGCTGAGAAGTCTTGCAGGGTTTTTTGGTACAGCTGCTTGGAAGCATTAGGAAACACCAATGTCACTGAGGAAATGCAACACAAGCAACCAGCCCTGCATCTCCAGCCGAGGACCCTGTGCCCCACAGCTCCTCTGCCTGGCAGAGGGGCTTGGAGCTGAGATGCTACTGAACTCCCCAGAGCTTTGCAATTTTTTTTCCAGTTGCAGCAGCAACTCTGAGCAGCTTCCAAATAAAAAAATCACACTTGCATAAATCTCTCTAAAGACCTTGCCACTGCTTTTCTCATTTGTCATGAATATGGTGCTGATGCTGAGACAGGAGATGGAAAAAGCAAATGGACATTTGCAATTTGTCAGAAATATCTATGCAGCTGAATCAACTGCTACACAAGGGTCCCCATGGAAATAGGCCCTTGTTGTGATGTGCTAGTGCCAAATTTTAGCTCTGATTATTGAATTTCAGCCTTGTCAAATCATCTCAGCCAGTGAAGCCACATATTTAGCAGACAGCAAGATCAGTTCCCTGCATGAAAGGCTGGATCTCCGCACTGCGGATGGATGGAGCAGCCACAGAATGAGGCCTCTTCTGCAGCAGAGACATCAGTGCACAGAAACTGACATCCAGCTGTCATTCAAGTGGCTAAAGCCTCTGAAATGTTGAGATAAATAAAATGGGAAAGGGTTTTTGGGCCAGCCAAATGTAGCTCTGAGGAGTTGTGGCTCAATGAAAGTCTGCAGCAGCAGCCATACTGGATGGATCCAGCTCAGAAGATAGGTATGAAATAAATCTAAATTGAAAAGATAGCTCAGGTCCTCGTAAAAGGCCAAGTTTACCATCTCCAGTGTGGCTGATTTCCATAAATCCCATGTGCATTTTAGAGGAGTCATTGTTTGCTATACTGTCCCTACTTTAGCAAGCTCTGACAGGATTTTACTTACATAAAATGCAGTTTCAGCGCAGGTATGCTGTGAAGATAAGACCAGAATGCAGAGCAGAGTAATTGCAAATCAGGCATCATCTTTCCATGTGCCTTTGACACACAGCAGTACCTTTCCATTTCAGTATGCAAAGTTTGCTTTGGACAAACTGCTGAGCTGAATAAAACACATATGCCACCCTCAAAACTGAGAAAAAACATTGCCAATTTTACAAGTGATTAAACTAAGCCTAGAGGACTCTTGCTTTCAGAGACAGGGACTAACATCTTTAACAGGTCCTTTCCATCTCTGGCTTTTCTGAAGCTGTGAGTCTTTGAAGACTGTGACTGACAGGCTCATTAACACTGAACAGCCTCAAATGCACACTGAATAACTCAGAGAGCTAATTAGAGCAACACTGGGATAGAGAGAGCATGACAATAAAATATTTCTGACGTTAATTAGTGGAAGGAAAAATGAGAGGCTGAACTTCCCAAAAGAAATGTGAATTGAGAATGAGTAATCTTGCAGGATTCCAAGTACTCAGGGCAGCTTCAAGGCACACTCCCAGGGAGCCATTGCAGCAGGGCACCAAATGGGGATGTTGGGGTCTGCACGTGGCAAAGGGATGTTTCCCAAGAAGACATCTGGTGAAAGAATGGGAGAATAGCTTGTGGAAAAGACCTGTTTGAAAGAAGGAGTGATTCCTTTCCGCCTGTCTCCAGCATGATACACAGGCTTTAACTCATGCAGGCTTATGTGAAATGCAGAGCAATGGGGAAGGATGTGAATTTAGCCCCAGAATAAGCAAAACTTGGGCTAGGGGTAAGGAACTACTGGAAAATATAAAAAATCAGCTGTGGGGACGAAGTGGTATTGACATGTTGCTGCACATCTAAACTGTTTCCCACATTGTTTAAAATGCACTAATGTTTTTTTTCCTGTTGCTGTCATTGTCTTTCTCTAATTGCTTCCAGCTGGATATCTCCAGGACACACTTTTTCCCAGGTGTGCTCCTAGAGATACACACACTCATCTTCCCTTTTGCCAGTCTTGATAGCAGTGGCTCTGGTCCCTGTAAGGTTCAGAGTCAAGTGTAGCCCCCCCAGGGGAAAAGCATCAGTGTCTGGTTCCACCCCAACCCTCATCCAGCCCAGATTGTCTGTGCTGATCCTACTGCTCTGCACAGACACAGAAACCACACTTTCAAATAGGAAAAAATTACCCAAAACTGCTAGCATCAATTTGAGAGAAAGCATTATGGGGTGATTTCCAATGCAAGGGTGTCCAAGAAACTCACTGTGGTGGGAGCACAACCCCAACACCCCAGAGCGTGGAGATTCTCCAAAGAGAAATGCAAACATACCTGCATATGTCTTTCCTATAAAAGGAAAAAAAAATAAATTAATAAATAATATAATAATATATATAATAAAAATACAAAAGAGAAAGAAAGGTGCTAGTAAGATTCAGAGACTAATCTTATGGATGGAAGCAGATGTTCAGTAGCAGATGCAATTGCCATAGAAAGGCAGTACAATTTCACCTCCCACACGTAACACAAAAGGCAAATTATGTGTTTTCCCAACTACTGCTTTCTTCCTCGTATCCACTATCTCATTTGACCTCAGCATGACGTGTTTTCATCCATTTGGCTTACATTTAAGAACTTTTCTTCTTTGTGTAGAATTAATGTATATATTTTTACTTATGGTGGTATTAATATCTTCTCTGTGGTGTCCTTGTATTTACTCAAAGGACAAAGAGTTGAATGTCACTCTTCTTTAGTGTGTAAAACATTCAGTTTTTCTTAAAATTCACTAAATTGCTATTCCCCATAACAATCTACTGCAGCATTTGTCATAATTTTTTTATGATTATTTCAGGTGAAATAGCTTGGAAGAAGCCAGATAGAATGATCTGGATAGGGATTAGGACAGTATAAATAACAGAAAAATCATCCCAAAATGTCATTGGTGGACGGTGTTTTTTTCTAAAGGCTTTTATCACCGTCACATCTGAGCAGTGTTTTTATATTTTATGACCAAAGAAAAAGAGTTTTCTCCTTCCAGGTGCAGTATCTGTGTTGCATAAGACTTTCTGAAAGCACAGGAGATGGTCAGCCAGCCATCAAGGTTATATCAGGAAACCCTGTCCAAAGAAATACGGTCTGTATAAAGCTTAAAAGCTGGGGATGTGACAGCCTTCTGGTGAGGGTGAATTTCAGCAGGAAAAAAAAAAACCTGTCACCTCCCAGCAGCTGCAAGGTGGTTCTTCCTGGCTGGGGCAGCCAGACCCCTCTTGGCAGCTCCAGGCACTGCCATGGAACCTGACAGCTCTTCCTTTCAGGGATATAAGGAGTGACTAAAACTTTGCAATTTTGCTTCTGAAAACCAGGAAAAGTCAAGAGCTCACATGGTAACAAAAGCCTGACTTGGGGAAACAGAACAAGAGATTATAGTATAATACTATAATATAGAGTATATATATAATATAGAGTATTTTCATTTCTTTTTCTACATTACTCACCTGTTTTGCTTGCAAAGAAATGGGCTCTTGCTTATACTCAGAATTAGGAGTGTGAAAATTTTAGCACACTCCCTCCTGGGGTAGTCACTACTTTGAAATAATAATTAAGAGATTGTTGATTTTAACATCGGGCAGAGGATAAAATTCAGGAAAGAATCGTCTGCAAGTGTAATTAGTGCCTATGAAATACCCTTTTGCTTCTTTGTTTTCACAGCTCCTCTGTGGGCAGTGCATGTGGATGAAGAGCTGCATGAGTGCATGCTTGGACCAGGAAAGAAAATGAGAACCCCAGCAGCCACTTAAAGACTCCTAGGGTAAATCATGCCAGGAAACAAAAATAATTGCACAGCCTCCAAAGCCGAGTGCTGCAGGAACCAAGCAGTTTTGTTTCTCTTAGTGCTGGAAAACAGCACCTGCAGGTCAGCACCGCTGGCAAATGGCAGACCGGTCTGGTGTTCAACTGAGGAGGAACCAAAAGGGAAAAGTGATAAAAATCAATTGTTAAGAGAGAACTTAGTGAAAGAAAGCACTGCAGGATTTTCAAGCACAAACATCTCCTGGCTCCTGCCTGAGCCCAGAAGAAGGGACACTTTCAAGAAGACAAACATTCTCAAGGATGGCAGGCACACCAATTACTCATTTCTCAGGTGCAAGGAGGGCAGCAGCCTCACCAGAGTGCACCGCACAAAGACTCATTCCTGAGCCTCTTCATAAAGAATCGGTGCCTTCCCCCAGCAAAACATCGGCACTACCGAGCATCCCAATTATTTATCTGCCTTGGCTTCTTCAGCTCCTACTATTCCTTTTCTCAAGGAGTGGTTCATGCTTTCCTTATTTTCCTTTTAAGAAATTTCCTATCTGTTTTTTTTAACTACACTGCAATTTTTAGACATGTAAGGAGCCATAAACACTTGCTCTATTGCAAAATCATGGGTAAAACCTCTTACCTTCAAATAATCCTAGAAGCAAATATTGAAATGTGAAATGCAGAAACATAAACACAGGTTACCATGTCTCCCTCCAAATATGAAAACATGGTGTAAAAGAGGGAGACTAAAAACTTTGATGTGGGAGCTTTGATTCATGGAAAACAAACTAACTAACTAAAACAAAACAAACAAACAAACAAACAAAAAAGGCAACAGCCTAAGTGCTTAAGTATATGGGCTATTGACTCAAATTATTTGGGGTCACCAACATTTTTTCTGAAAGTGTCTACAAATCATGACTTTCTTTATGACATAGAAGACTACTTCTCCATTTCTGGAAACCAAGAGAGCAGGACAGTAAAACAAAGAAGCTATTTCAAGGGATTTGACAACTGAACTGGAGAAATTTTGTTATAAATGTGTTTCCAGAGACTTTCTGCTAGTAAGAGGCAAAATGCTGTCAGGGTAAAATACACAGAAAAAATTCTGAGAGAATGTATTGGAAAACTATAGTCCTTCTACACCTTTTAAAGTAACTTAAAAATACTTCTATGAGTCCTGTTCAAGCCTATAAATTCTGCTAGAGCATGAAATGAATACTCAGAAAAGAAGATAAATCCCCTGTGCATGTTACTTAAAAAATATCGATGCATATATATGAAATATTGATTTAACATTATCATAATCTAATGTTGTAATAACCTAAGTCAATACCTACTGAATTCATCAGGCTTTCAAGGTAGTTTCCATAGTCCCTCTAAAATATGATCAAATTCTGAACCTCTTGTGTTCCACTGAGAACACAGTATATAAACACACAGGTTTCTTTCCACGTAAGAAACATTCTAGATAGGTGAATATTTAAAGTTTTCATTTTTTTTTCCTGTTGTTCTTCCCAGTTATGGTAAGGACATTGAAGTTCATCCACACTAGGAAGGAAGCTCTAAGGCTTTTTGGCTGTACCAATTCAGCTGTCAGCAGCTCCACATTGACTAACTCTTAATGGCTTTCTAGCTATGTACGTGCTGGAGCAAAATTCTGGTTTTTTCAGCACACGTCAGCTATATCTAGATGAGGATAAGAAGAGTAGCAAATAGTTACACAACCCTAAAGAAAAGAAAGAAAGCTATAAGACATGTATAAAATGGGATTTCTCTCAGCCACGTTGAGTTGTCAAAGGGAATCAGCAGGCTTCTTTCTCATTTAACTTCGTTTCTAAGAGGTTGCTTCTAGTCAGAGAAAAAACTGTCTGGGCTTTCTCAAGTTACACTCAAGTGCCTCCAAAACCTGATTTGTCTGTTTAGCCAAGGATGGGAAGACCTGAAGAGCCATTCTCCAGCAGTACCACTGAGAAAGCCCCATGGTTTTTAGATGACTAAAGGTAAGAGAGATCCTCACTCACAGTACTGCACCAGCTCCTTTCTGTCCATATCTGCCCTGTTCTTCTCTGAAATGGATAATTTAATCTGTGGGTGCAAAAGGACATTTATTGTGGAAAGAAACAGGAGCATCTTGACCTTCTACTGGTCAAATTTATTCAAATAAATGCTGGTAGGTGAATGGCAACTGCTCCTACATTCTGTAATTGTCTCCATCCAATTTTACGTTTGCTAATTAGATAATTGGCCGCTGATTAAGTGCATTTATTGTACCACTCTCTTCCCACACAGCATCCTTTGTCATTAAGACCTGTGGGATTCCTACAAAAATAAATATGATCTCTATTCATAGTCAGGGACTTTTATGAGTATTTTATCTAGGAAAAAAACCTGTGAAACAGGTAGTAAAAAACATGTTAGGATTTTAAATAAGTCCCAGACCACCTGTCTGCCTCAGACAGGACTGAGATTATGGAAACTGGTTATCACTTTTGTTTTGCAAGGCTTCTAGTTTTGGCCACTAACATTGAATTTACCACAAAACCCCAGGAGGTAAAAGTAGCTTTTTTGATCACTGATATTTGAAACAATACTTTCATAAAGCAAACCTTAGGCAGCAGCTTGTCATCCCTTCCCAATCTGCAACTTTCTTGATCTAGCAGGGCAATATATCTGTCATATATTAAAGGTATTGTATCTGGGAAAATGCCAAAGAATCTCTCCAGGCACTTATTCTTTTACAACATAGATGATGTAACTTCAATATGTATTTCTCTGCTGTCATGTATTCCACAGTGCATTTGGGGAACCTCATTTCTCTGATTAAACATAGACTTATTTATATTTTGGCATTTCTACAATAAAAAAATATTTGGGTCCTGGTGAGCTCACAAGTGTATAATGCACCACCCCAGCTCCCAAATGACCACATTGCTCAGGCTAAGCACATCCTGTCCTAACAGTTATGATTTTATCACCTTCTCACCTGATTAGCAGAGACAACTCAAGCAAAGGAAACAGAATTCTCTGTTAAAAAAGCCTTTCTCCTATTTCTGTTATGCAGTGTATTCCTAACCCACCCAGTGTCAGGAGTCTGGGTCCTTTCTTCACACACTTTTACAGCTACCAACCTAGGGACGGGAGGCCAGAGCTGACTCTCTGCTTTTCCAACCTAAATGATTCTCAGCATGGGCCAAATTTCATTTTTCAGTCATCTCGTACAGAACATGCACAGACTGGACAGTACATGGGGTAAGTTACCTAACCATGAACCTCCTCTCAGCACCATTTGTATTCATCCTAGGCCCTGGTGGGGAAAGCAGCTAGCAGCTGACTATGTAATTTCTGGGTTTGCATGTTCTGCTGTGGCTGAACATGAAGCTGTGGCTGATGAAGCACAGCAGAACTGCACCTATGCAAGGTACAGTCAGTACAATGGTCTTTGAAAACTTGTCAGCAACTGACTTAAAGACATCAAGTCAAGGCAGGCGTGGGAGAGATCTGCAGCAGTGAAATTAAATGTTTCAAGTGCCATAAACAAATGGTATATAAATAGGAACAATTCTATTGGAAAAAGTGAGGACGTGAGCACTGCAAGCATAATTCCCTTTAGGTAATGTATGGAGATTTAATGTTGATGTTGAATATTAATGAATAATAATTGATTTGACTTAGTTATTCAAGAGATAAACCCACTCATTTTTCAGCTATGGGAGTTGGTAAACCAGCTAATGTGATTATCACCTTGGAGAGCTCCTGTCTACCAAACTGCATAACAGGGATTGCAGCCTAATCCTAAAACGTAGCAAGAGAACTCCTGCTGCAAGCCAGCCTACATCACATACCTAACATAATCTTGCTTCCACGCACACTGAACACCTGGGCAAAAAATATTAGCTAGAACAAAGTGCTTTGATAACTAATTGGCTTAATTTAGTTCTGTGTTAATGTAAAATGCCACCCAACGCACCAAGAGCCAAGCTACAGGAAGACAGAGGGAGGATGTGTGCTGGCTCTTCATTTTCTAACGTGGACAAAGGACACCAGCACTCAGGACAGGGCACAGTTAGGAAAAATAAGCCCTAGAAACATATTTGGTCTTCCAAAACCACTTAACTAAGTACAGTGAAATCAGAAACAAAAGAACAGGTGGTAGCTGGCTCAGGGATGTCTTTTGTGACCTTCTTTGTATCCAAAGAGCACAAATAAAGAACAGGGACATGGAAGTGGCATGGAAGCTCAAATGAAGAGAATAGGCAAACAGTGAATAATACTAATGAGCAGTAAATGTAGCTCAGGTCTCTACAAATCTCTGCACAAACATTGGGAAAATGAAAGAAAGGAAGAGAATTTTCTTGAATTACATAAACTAGGATGAATGCAAAAGTCAAAAAAACAGGACAAGACAAGTAAAGAGAACCTTGCTTAGGTCCACATGTAGGTAAAACTGAGCATGCAGTGTGAATACTCTGTCAGGCTAATCGAAACAGGACAGAGCAAGAGAGCTTCTTGCAAATAGAAGGCTTTTATTTAAATTTGGATGGGAAAAAAATGAAAATAATGGAATGTATGCACTAATTAATCCTACAGGCAGGAAAGTAGTGCTCTTTTTTGCATTTCATCAAACAACAGAGCACAGTCTGCTCTGCCAGTTGGCTTAAGAGGACTTCAAATCACCTGCAACCAAGCTTAGTTATGGTTAAAGAAAATCCCTCATATGAGAAAGCACATTCATAATTATTTGGATAAATTTAAGCAGTATTTAATTTAGGCAAATGCACAGACTTTCAAAACACTTATAATCCAAACCAAAGTTTTAGAATGAATTTTAGGATCATCTGCACCTCATGGTTAACCACTGGAACTGACAGAGCTAACTTGGGTGATAATAAGCTTGGGTGATATAAGCTCATATATATATATATATATATGAGATATATAATTATCTCATATTATATAAGATAATATGCCACCTGTGATACCTTACTTGTTGAAGTGTAAGAAAAGTCTGGACAGAGAAAATCTTGCCTTCTGCAGGCAGGCTTGCTTTTTCCCAGAAATCTAAGCCAGTGTTGTAAGTGTTGCTTGAAGTAGACTCATTTTTCTATACAAAATTTGTTGCCCTCACATTTTTCATGCGGTAAAATAGGTCCAGGGGAGTTGATCTGTTGAAGTGAAATCGAACCAGAGGACACATTTAAAGGAAAACTGAAAACAGTTAATCCATGAAATAGAACATGTTTTATATCTTTTTCTGTCCTCAATCATCACAGCAAGTAGGAAGGCTGATCTGCACCACCAGGTTTTTGTTGAAAAGATTTCTTATAATGAATGTGAAGGACTGAAAATGCGCAAGTCCCTGAAGCCTTCTGAGACTCAGAGCCAGTGACTGTGACAAATAACACTTCCATCAAAGTGATAAGAGGGTGAAGAAACAAAAATTCTCCATCACCTGGGGGGAGGAAACCACCTGCTAAAGAGACATGAGTGGAGGTTTTTATATAAGAAAGGTGTATGTTTGTATTCTGTGCAGAATTATTTGAAATAGGAGATCAGCTCTTCACTAGTGCTTTGCATTGCAAACATAATTTCTGTAATAGAAAGGCTGAGTCCCCATTTTCTATTTTAGGCAAATGGCACTATTTTTTTATTTTTTTTCTAGAAATGAGGGAGTCAAAAGTAATAGTAACATTTAAAGAAATGGAGAAGTATTTTTGCAATGTGAGACTGGAACAGATTTCTCAAAGAAGTTGTGGATGCAACATCTCTGGAAATCTTCCAGGCCAGACTGGATGGGGCTTTGAGTAACCTGGTCTAGTGGAAGGTGTCCCTGCCTGTGTCAGGGGAGCTGGAATTAGGTGGTCTTTACATTCCCTTCCAATCCAATCCATTCTGTGATTCTGTGACTGAAGCCATGGGCTGTTTAATGCCAAATGGAACCACCAGCAAACACCTGATCAGGATATCCTCTTCATACAGCACTACCTGCAATTAGTTATTTGAGAACGGGATTTTTGATATTGGAAAGGTGGATGCAAGTTTCACTAGCAGGACTAGATATTGGGATATGCATCTATAAAACTGGCTAAGTTAACTTTAGATGATATAGAGAATTGCAACACAAAAAGTGCTTGGTGTTAGAGAGAAAAAGAAATCTATGGTATTAAAGAATAAATAACACAATCAAGAGGGGACTCTAATTATCTAGAATTTACTCTTCAGCCCTGCAGTGTTTTACTAAAGGGAAAGTAGCTTAGTAGCTATTATTTAGAAGATATAGGTCTTCTTTGTTATAACATCCTTACTCCAGAATCCATTTTCACTCTCTATTATGAGTTAGTGTGGGGTGAACTATAATTATGCCTTTTTCAGTTTCTGAAGTGCAGCTGTTATCCAAAGAGAACCCCACTGTGAGAATGAAGTTGACATAGTATATAAATATAGCTTTTGACATAATATATGACATATGAACCTACTAGCCTTAAAACTTATAGTATTATTTGATTACAATGAGTTAAATAGGCAATGCACAAAGGAGAAATAAAAAAAACCTCAGAATTATATTGCATGTGATGTTGATTTAGAAATGTGTCTCTAATATTTGCACAAAAATTAACTATAGACTTCTTCACACACCATAGTACTCTGCACACCAAAATACTGAAGCTGCACCACCACTTGGACTAGTAAAAGTATGTATTTCTGCACTATGGAATTAGGGCAAGAATGTGTTATCCAGATATACGACTGAACTTCACAATTTGAAGTCCTTAGGTGCTAGAGTAAATTTAAAAAGAACACTAAATTCAAATAATGATATGCACAGTTTACTGTGGTTACACCAACAGAAGGAGCAGGAGAATGGCAGAAGTTTTTGTTTTTAGTGAATGAAAACTATGAGACATTGCATTTAGTCCTTAAATAATGACATTCCACTTCTATTATCTATTGACTTGTATTCCTGCAATTTAATCCCAGGTAAGATTCTACATAAGCCATGGTGCAAAACCACAGCTATACTTCATTGATTCCTGTCTTTTAAGCAAAGCATTACACTACTGAAACTAATTAATAGTTTAACTTCGTGATCTCAGTTCTTGGCATGCAGAGGTCCAGGACACAAGAGGCAGCTTTCTCTGAAGCCATGGGAGGCACAGTTGGCACAAGGGCCTTTGAAAGTTTTCTAAAATCTGAGGTGTTAGGAACAAAATAAAAGAGGACAAAAAGGTTGGTGAGATTTGTAAGACTGTGAAGAAATATCTGATGAAAACAAATAAACAAAACTGACAGTTTAAGAAGAAAATTAATTCATAACAGTGTGTAAATTATCTCTCCTGTTGGTAATATAAGGACCATTTTGTAGCTACTGAAAACCATTAAATGATAATGGCATCAATTTTCTGAATTATCAAACCCTTTTTGTTGCTGAACTGGAAATTCTTTGAGACAATTCCTACCTATAGATATACAGTGATAATCCTACTAGTCTGCCCCATTATTTGACAGGGATATAGTCCTGTTCCAGCCAAAATTTGGTCCTTTAATACTTGCATTGGGAGTTAAAGCAGCAATGTTTCTTACATTACAAGAAGGCAAATTTTGCAGATTACATGCCTGATTTCATATGGAAGTAGAGCTGACACAATCTCCTCTCTCTCATCTGTGTATAATTTCCTGCCTCTTTATATCTTTTCAATGTTGGCCAATTTCAGTGAAAAAAATTTCAAATTTACTAAAGTTACTAAATCCCACTAATGTAATGCAAAGAATGTGATGTGGGGAAGGGAACAGGGAACAGATTTGAATTATTTAATGGATGGAGGGAAAGCCTGCTCACTGACCCCACTCACATTATCAAACACTGGAGAATGCACAGGACAAGAAACCGCAGAAGTGAAGGCGACTGTCAAATCTGAACTAAAGCTTCAGGAAAGAGGCAACCACTGGGCCAGTATCTGTCCTGTTGGGGCACAAAAATGCTGACACTTTAGACCCCAGACTGGCAAATGGCTAATATGGTGTTCTTTCATGTTTCACGTAAGCTACACCTTTGTAACAAATGCACGTGGTCATTTTGCATTTACCCGTGTTGAGTCTAGTCTTTTTATCATCAGTTATAATGACCTGAAAAATTAAAGAATCCAAGACATGCTGTTGGTAAGGATTAGAAGAGGGAACAAAAAGTGTCTGAAGATAAAATAATCCGAGATTGCTGTGTTCAAGAGAAGGGAGAACATTATAAAAAGGTTCTGCTTAGAGGAGAGCTTCAGATTAGAAGATTTGTCAGAGCATCCACATAAAGCAAGTGGGAAACTTGTCTGCTGTTCTGAAATGGGGCTGCAAGGAATTCAGAGAACAAAGTTTGCTGAAGGTCTGGAGAAAATCTTACACTAGTTGAAATTTTGGGCACAATTTCTTCTGTCACCATTAAGATGTACAAGATGCATTATGAAATTGTTCTGGATTTCAGCAAATGTAATGCCCCTTTTCCATATTCAGTTGAATGAAAACATGAGCACAGGGTGCATCTTGAGATTAAAAAGCAACAAAAAAACTCTGATAGTCAGCAGAAAATATGAAAGAATACAATTTTTTACACATTAATAAAGGTAAACATGAATCTGTTTCACATAATTAAATATTAAAAATACTTTAGCACTTCACAAATCTTCACTTGCTTTATGTATGCATGTACATACAAATGGAGCCATGCAAAAAATTCTCAGTATGCAACTTCTTTTTCTGGTTTCAAATAGTTAATTTCTGGATTTGAAAAAAAAAATCCAAAAACACCACAATATATTAGTACAGACTGGAATGATATATTCACATATGCATATATATTCATAATTCTCTATATAATGCTCTTTAAGCACTACACATGTACAAACATGAATGTACCTGTGGTGTATGTACACTGGAAGCCAGATATGCAAGCATTCATAAATCAAAATGGATTTTTTGTTGGTGTTTTCGTGGGTTTTTTTTGGGGGGCACGGTTTTGGGGTTTTTTTTTGTGAAGAAGAAACATACTAGTGGTCCAAATATAATGTGTAAACCAGCAGAAAAAAAGATGGAACAGCTTCCAGTTCTTCTGAAGGTCTGGTTAATACCTGACACATTTTTTGACACCTTTGCAGGGCTGAGTTACCACACACCTTTGACACACAATCTGCTGCTATCTCTGTTTTATTTCTGGAGGGTGCTGATGGGGGTTACCTGTAAGAGGTGGGGAATGTGTGGTGCCCACAAAAAGGTGATGAGACCATTAAGACTCTGGAAGAAGTCGATACGGGATTAGCTGGCATCAGCATCCTTGCAGGATGGGCATATACACACCTCTTCCCCTTTGCTAATTTCTTTCTCAGATCTGTGTTTATCAGATTTTTCAGACTCTTTTTGACTCTGACTTGAAGTTTTTCTTAGCTACATCCAGAGAACAACACAAACCATCCTATTCCAAGAACGTTACCACTAACAGATTGGTTTTCAGCCCGAGAGAAAACAAGAAAACCCACAAAACAGAGGGGGAAAAATTGGCCCCTGCACAAAACTATGGCTTTTGCCACAATTGTTCAAATGGAGCTGGAAACAGAGAAAACAAAGGGTCTTTCACCTCAGTAGTACCCTGTGGTACCACATAAAAACCTCAGCCTGATTCCCAGGGCTGAATGCTGAAAGGGAAAAAGCTGGAGTGTGGATCAGTCAGTGTGATATATAGCAGCAAGTATAGGAGCTAATGTGTATCTCAGTGTGTTAATTAGTGGAACATTGATTGCCAGCCCTGGGAAATGACAGAAGAAACAGTTTCTCTTTGAATTTAAAAACATTTTAAGCTTGTGCCTGAGGATTATTTAACAACAGATTTCTTCTGTCAGATAAGTAGTAATTAAACACTTTTAAAAGCAAGAAAAATTTGAAATTTTAAGCATTAGGTTTAACTGGGTTACTCTAAAGCTCAATACATATCCTCAAATTAAAATACTTTGGTTTTGACCGGAGAAAAAAGAATACCACTGGGACGAAAGGGAAAGGTTTACTTTGGAATAGAATGATTACCCTCTAAAAAGATTTAAAATTCAGTTCACCTACATCAGGGCCCAAACAGCTGGAAGAAACATTTTCATATTTATCCTCAATAGATTTGAGTTTGGCTTTTAATTGCCTGCAACCTGAGGTTGCCAGCAATTCTAACTGACTCCCAAATGTGAAGCACAATGTCAAATGCCTGAGAGATGCCCTCTGGTTTCTCTGGGAATTTCCTCGTGTCTCGACACCACTCCAAGAACAATTTACCCAGAATGGAAACCCTCTGGCAGTCCTCCCTCTGCTCCAGGGGTGAATGCTACTCCTCATGCTCATGGCCAGCATACATTTTTTCCTGGATAACAAATATACCTGTACAGCTGATCTAATGGGGAAATCTTGGTTCCTTCATGAAAATCAATGCCTGAAAAACTCCACAGAAAAAAAATGTATGATTTCCACTCAGGTTTAACTGCATTCTACATAGGAACCTCAGACTCCTAAATCGTGTCCACCCCACCTCTCCCAACCAGTACATCCTGAAAGGATTTATGGAAAACTCCATAAACTCTTGTCACCTTGTCCACTTTTTCTCTTCTCCTGAAACAACTCCACTAATGGGGTATCCTGCTGTATCAATGCTTTGTGTTTCCTTTCCCAGTACATGGACCAAATTGCACAGGGAAAACCCTAAAAATGAATGTAAAGAGCTACCTTCATCTTTAACTACTCAAATATTCATAGTGGTGGTGTTGCTCTTCAGCCTCTTTTTCCAACTCTTCCCCTTCTCCCTTCCCCTTGCTCTAATCTATCTCAGGCTTACAAATTCTTGGGATAAAGAAGTAACAAATCAAAGAACAAATGGTTCTACCCAAAGAAGCAAAAGCTCCCAGGAATGGATATCCATTATTTCTTTCATTCCATCAACAAATAAGTGTGCTTAGTGTTTCATGAAATTACTTTAAAACTGTTTGCTACATGACTTTTACAAAAAAATTAACACATCCATTACACTAACAGCCGTTTGTACTTTCATACCCTGTTTTCAAAATACTTTGTAGGCATTGTATTATATCAATTATATGGTGTACACTGAACTCCTTGCAACAAACAGATAAAACTGTTGCTTTCTTTCATCTAGAATATGGCATATAGAATAGGGGTAGTATGAAGATGAGCATCCACAAAGCAGTGACTTCAAGGAAGGTGACAGAGATTCTCAGAGAGCTGGAGCACCTCTTCTGTGAAGATAAGCTGAGAGAGTTGGGGATGTCCAGCCTGGAGAAGAGAATGCTCCAGGAAGGCCTTATAACTCCGTCACCAAACCTGAAGGGGGCTTTCAAGAAAGTTGCAGAGGGACTTTTTACAAGGACGTGTAGTGATAAGACAAGAGGGAAGGTCTTAAAATAGGAAGAGGTTGGGTTTAGATTAGACCATTAGGAAGAAATTCTTCACTCTGACAGTTGTGAGACACTGGAACAGGTTGCCCAGAGAAGTTGTAGATGGCCCATTCCTGGAAGAGTTCCAGGCCAGGTTGGATGGGGCTTTGAGCAACCTGGTCTAGTGGAAGGTGTCCTCTACCCATGGCAGGGGCTTTGGAACAGGGTGATTTTTAAGGTCTCTTCCAATCCAAACCATTCTGTGACTATGGTTCTAAGACTTTCATATCATCTTTTTTGTTTTTATTGCATATTCTGAATAAAATCTCCCAAAAGCCAACCTCAGCCTTTTTCACTCACCTGTTTCTCTCAAAGGTAGAATTAATGTGTGTGAGTCATCTGGACTCAGACATTTCTGCTCCTTAGAAAGTGCAGATCCATAAGGGATTTGGGGTTCACTCCCACACCCTTAGATTCCACTGCCATCCTCCCAGTCCCTCCTCCTGCATGCCATCATGGTGTTCACTGGGAAGAGGGGCTGCAGATCCCAGCTGGTGCTGCCACTCCTGCGTGTAGCACATACCTGAGTCTTACACGGAGCGCTTTGATCTACCAAGCTATTAAATTATATTTGCCTGTACTTATGTATGCAAAACACTGGGAGCAATTTAGCTTGAAGAATATATTAATGCTAATTAGGCTTCATGTTATAAGAGATTAAATTCTGTCACCAGTTCATGTTTAACCACTCTGCTGTTCCCATTGTCATTGCTGCTGACTCTTCTGTTATTGACATTTTTGAGGATCAAAAGTGACAATAACTCTGGCCCAAAAACACTGAAGAAGGCAAAAAATCCAGTTAGCTTTTGAATGAATTTTTTCACTGAAATGTGGGAGCTGGACCACTTGAGTAAAATTGAGTCTCTTCCCTTTGATTTGCTTTGAATGGGTGGGGATTTATCCATTTAACTCCCTTTAAATTCATGGTAGAGTGACTGTCATATAACCAGCAATTTTACCATCAGTACCATTCTGCTTAACTTTTAAGTTAAATAACCCTAAGTGACCCTACAATCAGGCTTTTTGTCTCCAAGCCTGGAAATACTCACAAAAGCCTACAGCTAACATAAGCTTTATTACTTTTTTGCATCCTATGTCCCTTTCTGCCTACAGAATGATACCTGTAGATTAAAAATGCTATTAATTACTATTCTCTGTATAGTTTTCAGAGACTACTCTAACTAAAGGAGACAAAATGTAGCTCAGAGAGGAACAGTATTCAATATTATAGTAAAAGTATCTATTAATAGAAGAGGATCATATGAGACTGCTTTGACAGCTCTTTCAATTTCAGACCTAGCCTCGTTGTCCTGACACATACAGAGTACTACAGCATTAAGTCACCCCATCTTGTTCCTCCTTGCAAGTTTTGATCACTAAGACTGTGGCTATAATTTTAGTTACTGCAGTGATGAGTTTGGAAATAGTCCATGGTCCTTAAAGCTGGTATCAGGGCATTTCCCTCCTCTGACTTGCACCCAGTAATTTAATTTTTCTGCTTAGGTGTTTGTTCTGTGCTTTTGTTTTCAGAAAAGCGAATGAAATTAAGTGACCTCTTAGAAATGCTTCAGTGTCTTCCAGGATAAGATTAAATGAATGAAAGGATATTCTTAACATATAAAATAGGACAGCTATGAGGGAAAAACAAAGGCCTGAGGCATATTCACAGAAGACAGTTGACATCCTATAGAAGCAAACACATGTGGACTCCAGGCTGGTGACTGTCTAAGATGGGAGTTTTAAGTACTATAATTATTTCCCAAATTCAGAACAGTGATCCACTACAGAAACCCTGGTAAGGTTTAAGGGATAAATTCTGGCCTTATAATCCTACCATGGATTGCCATAGTGCACAAAAAAAAATAAAAATAAAAAAAATCAGAGAATGGAAGCACTTTTAATGCCTCTTGAGACTTCTGGCAATGTGTCTCTCTCTGCTATATGTCCACCTGTATCTCTGCAGCCCACAGAAAGGTTAGAAATAGAGGAAAATAAGACTCTTCCATAAGGAAGTGATAGAATTAATTTGAAATGTGTCTTTCACTAGCACAGCTAATTTTTTGTACCTGGACCTTATCTTGCTTGTCCTGATTTCAGACCTCTGTCCCTTCACCAAGCACAAAGATGCTATTTCAGAGATACATCAACATACAGAATTAGTGAGCACATTATTAAAGTAATGAAAAAATATCATCCCCTATCAGTTTAGTACACTTCAATGAATAGGAAGCCAGGAGGCATAATGTCACAACTTGCATGATAGAATACACGAACAATACTTTGATGAGAATTTATTTTGGTGAAAAGAGTGATGCCTTTGTTTTAATTCAAGTGATAACTTTGACTTTTTGTGTCTCTGGTACTTGAATAAAGAATATGTCAAAGCACTAAAACAAGATCATAGGCTCCAAGTCTCCATGGAGTTAATGCTAAAGCCTACTGAAAGTACACTGGTACAGTTTAAAGCTATAATACACTTTCAGTACTGTTCCCTTTGTGAGGTGATTTGACATGAAAAGAGCTGTGCTAATCCATTCAGTTTGGCATGGGTGACATTTTGAAACAATCAGTCATCTTTCAGAGACTAGGAAATAACTAGAAAGGGGTAAAACTGAAGACTTTGGTCATTACTGACCTGGGCCTTAATGGAAATAAATTACCCTGGGAGAAAGGATTGAATATATGCCTCACATTGAATACTGGTGAATTTTTAAAACTAATTCTGATACTTTTCTATTTACTAGGTGGAAAGAAGGTAATAATCAAACTCCTATATGTAACTTATTTTCTGGGAATTTATTACTGCTGCATAGTAATAACTCATTTATCGCTGTTAACTATTTTGTACATATTAAAAACAATTACTTCAGCTTAAGGGCAATAGAAATAGTAAATCAAATCCTTCTTTCATTTGTGATATTATTTGCTGAGGACTTTGCACCCATTACACTACACTTTGTCCAAAACTTAAAAGATTGACTAAATAGCACTCTTTGGTGTTTTCGTGCTTCCAAATGTCAAGTACTTCATAGTTCATGAGACCATAACCAGGGATGGGTTTACCTTTTTCTGACAATCAGGACTACAGACCAAGAAACCCAGCAATTTTCTAAAATGCATGCATCTATCTATGTGTAAATTATGAGAAAGCAACAACAGGTCATATCTGAAAAAACTAGTGGAATTTTTCATTTCATTACATGAAAAATCAGATTTTAAGCAGTGATGGATTTGTTGTAATGGCAGAGGGTGAAAAACTGGCACCAGCTGATCTCTTTCAATTAATTTTGAAAGACAACTTGGAACAGAAATTATAAATAAGCCAAGTCAAAAATTCATTTTCCATAGCTCTTCTGCTAACAATCAGAAATAGCTGCCAAACAGAATACTTTCATGGATTTCAATATTAGAAACCTGGCTCAAGATAGCTGTCTTCCATACTGAGCAATGGGAATAAATCAATCAGTTTGTGGCACACTTCTCCTTATAGGGCCTTTTTCTGCCACTCATGTGAATCCCTGCTGCCCATGGAAGTGCGTGTGTGTAAAATTGTACGAGAAGTGAATCATCCCCAGCATGCAGCTATTAGCCCAGCAGCCTGAAACTGCTAAACCATCTTTCTCAGTCATCCCTTGAGCCTTCACAACAGTCATGCGTTTAGCCTTGCCCCACTTGATTGGGTAATAACAAATCATTAGGAAATAAAATCTTTTTATGGCCTCTTTCATTGCAAGAGCTTTCACATAGCCTACCACAGAAGAGAGGACATTGGGAAATGCCATGAAGAAGGCGCTCATCAGACACACCAAGTCAGGTCCTCTTCTTCACATGCTGCCTGTCTCTCCCACCGCAGAGTGGCTCTCCATACACCTGGAGTGGTTTTTGAAAAGAAAAGTAAGGTTTTTCAAGCTAGCAAAAACTGAAAATCAGGAAAAGGAAAAAAAATAATATTAGAATTAATCAGACTCACAAAATATAGGACATTGTATTAATGTCAGACACAACCTGCATATGTCTAAGAGTTGCACTACCCTCTCTGTGCTGGCTAGTCTTGTTTGTAGTCAGCACGAGCCTTGGCTGGAGACCACAATGAAAAAATCTAACATGACCTTGTTGGTCTGCCTTTCACAAACAAACCCATCCCTCCAAATGTCTGGGTCAGGCATCTTCCCTTACTGCTCTGGTTTACACTTTAGCAGAGCTTTGAGCTTCCAAGCCTCTAAGGTGCAGCACAGGAAGACCTTGTCTGTTAAGCTTCCTGTGATCTAAAACACAGTCAAAAAGGAAAAGCAAGAAAGAATTGCATTTTGATAGGTACACATGAGGCTGAGAAATCGTAACAACTGCAGTCTTGAGTTTTCTGTTTAAAACTTGAGAGACTATAAAAGAGAAAACCTAAGGAGGCAGGAATAAAAGAATTGTGTAAGTGGCCTGAAGCACAACAGCATAACACAGGATATATTAAATGCTTGCTTTAGGGTAAGAGCTTAGAAAACTGCAAAACTCCACTTTCAATAAGGAGATAAGCACATCCAGAGAAGATTTACTTGCCTCTCTGTCTATCAGTGTTATGTTTTAGCATCCTTGCCTGCAGTCAAGAGATTCCACAGGCAAAGGATCTGATGTCAATGCGAAAAGAGGACTCTCCTTATGTATTTCTAAGCTCAAGAACATGTTTAGTACTCTCCAGAATCAGATCCAGCTTATCAAAACACTCTCAATTCAAAGGCCTATGGAAATTGCATTTGCCATTAACATGGCTGAGTTTTGAGACTAAAAAGAGCTGAAGTCCCTTTTGTGTATCTTTGGCATTTCTGTCCACAGATAACCTGTGATTATTTGCCTTTGATATTATAAGACTCTAAACCAGCAGGGAATCCACTTCTTTTTTCACTAGAGCTTCAAATGTGAATAGATCACAGAAAGAGGAAGGAACAGCTGCTATTTCTTCACTCTTGGTTGGTGACAGAACTTGCATTTTATTATAGGGTTGGGATGAAAAGCTGATCTCAAAGTATATGCTCCTGGATTGGTATGTGCAGATGGACTCAGGAGCCGATATGTTATCAAAATTATTCTATCTCAGTGCTGATGGTACAGCATTTTATGCTACCAATCTGAATAATTATCTAAGGATACCACACAGTTCATAGATTTTCTCTGACTTTGATGAAAAAGAGAGACTACAGAAAAAGGCAATGTTACCTCAGGGACAAAAAGAAGCAGCAGACATTGACCTTCGAAATGTCAAAATTATCCAAAAAACTCCCATTTCTCAGAATTATAATGAACTTCTTTTTCTTACACTGCTTTTTCTTTTTTTTTTAATCTCAGCTCAGAATTTCTTACTGTATCAAAAAATAAAAAAAAGATGCCTTCTAAAGAGAGAGAGGATTCATTTGGGAATATTTCATCTGACATAAATATATGGGCTGCAGTAGCTGTGCTTCATCCCCTGGGTAAAAAGCAGCCCCACATGAGATCCATCTTGTGCTTTGGGTTTGTTTTCCCTTCTTGCTGTGGGCTCTGCAGCTGGCTCTGTAGGCTTCAAACAGGAGGCCCTTGAAGAAATTTGTTTCTACTGTTGCTGCTTCTGCTATTTTGTGGAGATGAGATTGTTCTTTCAGTGGAATCATTTATCTTTGTGATGGAGGTCCTGATTTTCAATTATACTTGGGCCACTTTGGTGCACTCCAGCAGTGTAATGGGTCTTAGAATCATCTCAGATCACATTTGTACCCCCTTTAAAGCACTTCTGCTCTGACAGAATGGTATTAGATTATTGTTGAGTACATGGGCATCAGATCTGTAATGGTTTGATTAACTGACAGCTATGTAACTGTATTTTGAAAATTACTTGAACATTAAGATGTCACAGGTAAGGATACCAGGGTAGTTGTGCCTTGGATATACCCAGTATTCGTAAGTGGATCATCTGATACAGCTGCAACAGCAGCCAAGAGTGTGCCTGTGAGCAGACTAAATACAAAGTTATGCCTCAAATAGCGCATCAGTCAGTGGTTGTACTGACTGATGCAGTGATGTGCTTTTGGAAGAGATTGTGGGTTGCACTGAAGGCAAAGGTACAGAGCAACAGTAGAATTTGGAAATCCTGGCTTGGCACTTAAAGCTTTTCTGGCTCCACAGTGAGATCTATGTGAACAGAAAACCCTTTCTAGATGGCTGTCACTGCTCCCCCCACCAACTTAAGTAATAAAATAAAGTGTATATTTATATTTTTATTTAAAAAATAAAAAAAAGGGTGGGAGTTGGCTGGTTGGATTTTCCTTAAAATACATAACTGTATGTGTATATTTGGACATGAGTGCCCAAGATTCCAATACAGATAGTGGAGAACTGAGGCTCAATGGCTCAGTGCCATTTGAGATGCCCTTAGGCATCCTGCCTGCATTCTAGTTACCAAGTAAGAAATCTGAATGCTTCCTACAGGCCCTGTTGATATCTACCAGCACTCCACAATGTCTCAGATACCCCATGACATCTGAAATGTCATGGATGGTATCTGTGGGCAAGATGCCCTGGTTTAACAGGTTTAATCTGATGTTAACAATGCTTAAGTAAACCAGAATCAATTTCATTGAAATAGGGTAATTAGACCTTATGAACTTAGGGCAAGAAACATCTTGGTCCTTCTCACAGAGAGACAGACCATCAGAAAAACCACACATGCACAAACAACACCTTATAACTGCTCTGCCTAGCAAAACTTTAAGTGGAGCTTGTGTCTTTGTGACACATATATAATAAGAAGTAATTAGCCACAAGACACAGAACTCCAAGAAGACAAACTTTTGCAGTTGCAATAGTCACAGAACTATTTATTCATCATAAGTTTCATCATAAAGGCAATGAATTTCATTGCCTTTAAAAATCTAGTGCAACTTTCTCATCTGGCTCAATACAGGATTTGCTGTTGGCTGTTAATGAACCCTGATTCCCAGAAGAAGCAGCAGTCCCTGGACATGAGAAGACACCACAATTTGACCCTGGGCATTACCCATGTACTTAATGTACCTCACTGCAGATATGCCTTAAACAAAGAGCCAACTTATAAAAATTAAAAAGCTTCTCTGCTGACTACTGACAGAGCTGATCCATGCCAAGGTTTTATATCACAGATAAGCAGTGTATGAGGCACTTGTCCTCCTATTAGAATGTCAATCTATTAATATGATGCAAGTGACATTTAGGGAAATGAATAGCCCATTATTCCATAGGGGTATCACTAAAGATAGCCTCTCCTGAGGTTGCTCAATGGCAAAGTTTGTAAGTGGATTAGTAGGAAGCATGGAGAGAATGAATGAACTTCAGCGACTGCTCCTTATAATGACTTCAGGTAATTAAAAAGACCAGAGCTATCTGGAGAATTCTACATCTAATAGTGGTCTAACAGTATTTTAAAAACATCTAACAACGGAGTTAATTGAGCTTTAGAATTCATTTAGCTGGTCCTTGCATTAACAAGTAGCTTTTATGTGATGGAGGAATTAGAAGTTAAATATTGTCTCAATAAGACTTCAAAGATGTTTCCTATTTTCTGTGTTGGCCATTATTAAATAGTAAAGTTTATGCAAATTATAGTGCCAAAGCCTTTTCAGTATGGGAAAATGTTACCCTGAAAACTCATCAACTTTCAGCCACCACGTCCACAATAAAGTACAAGACAAAATGGGTGCTGAATGGTTACAAGCTGAGTGTCAATCCAGGCACTAAAAGGACATAGTCACGTTCAGGATGGCATTACCATTCACTGCCTTCTTCTGGGAGCTTGGTGAAGAATGAGGGGAGGCACAGTATTCACTGGTTGTCCAAATAGCAGAAGGTTTTATTTTTAACCTGGTCTCAGTAGAACTGCATTCTCTATGTGTAAATGTTTAAAGTGGAGAGGTCAGCTGAACAGATGAGGATCTGATTTTCTTGGGTGGGATTTAGTTCATTTAACTGCTATATTCCTATATCTTGGGAGTGTAATGAAGCAGACCTTTCTGAGGAAGTTCCTAAGTTCCTTAGATAGTCAAAATAAGAAAGAGAAATGTCTTTAAGGACACCTGAGAAGGTCATGTACACCTAACTCCTGAACTCAAACTTGTAAGAACTCTCTCTGGAAGTTTTTACAGTCGCTGTTTGCTTACTCCACCATGTAATGACTCTGAGCAGGTACAGGAAATCATACCAAAAACCATCAAATCAGTAATAATAACAACAATAGCATATAATTTTCCATATTTTTTTTTATTCTAAGAAAAGCTACTAAAAGCTATCCACTACAGCCATGCTGTCTCATAGACAGCTTAGTAAGCAGCAGAAAGGACACTGAACTCTGGAGGCCCAATCACACTAAGTATCAGTCAAGCTACATCTTCATGATGTGCTCTTTCCAGAACCTTAGACCAATCCAAGTCCCTCAACCTGTTGCTCTGACTCCAAGGAAAAGTCAGTATTTATCTGACTGCAACTGCATATAAAAAAAATAATAATAAAAAAAAAGTGGCCCCATTTGTTACTTTTTTTAAAAATTATTATTCTCACCATCTTAAGATTCCATGCATTTTTTTTTCTGCCTTACTATCATTTTTCTTTCAAAACTTGTCTGAAAGTATCTGTCTTCCCACTTCTTTATTTAATACTCCTGGTATGCTTTACCACTGCAAAACATTTTGAAACGCATTTTGCATGAAAGACACTGTCCTGAGGAAGGGCCAACTCACACTGTGCTGTTTGCATAGAGAGCATGAAGGAGGAAGAGCAATAAAAGAGCAACTTAATTACTTTGGAGCTGCGGTGCTTCCTGCTGCCACAGCCTCTGCATGAGGTCCTGACGCAGCCACCAGTGCTGGTGAGAGGGGCCTGATCTTGCTGACAGCTCTGGTGCAGCTTTACCCAAGGTCACTGAGCAGATCACAGCAAGTTTACAAGTCACAAAGAGTGGCAGGACATCAGTGATTAACCCTGAATGTAGCGCAGGCTAAAAAACTTACAGAAGCAGCAGTGACCTCCAAAATGCACAAAAGCCTTTCTGCCCTGTTCCTCTTTCTGCCCTGCTCTGTCTCTTCTGCTGAACAAATCATAACCTCTTCTAGCAGCGCTGTTCACCTCCCCTTGAGAGGTGCTTTACCCAGGAAAAGAATGAAAAACCAGAGCACGGCTGCAAAAAATAATTCTCACTTCTTGCCTAAGTACATGTATCTCTTGTACCTGAACAAGCTAGGATGATATGACCTAGCCTACACTGCACATGTTGAGATTGTGAGACACAGTGGATAGATCTGGATCTGACTTCTTAGTTTCTTCCAGAGCCAAGGATTACCAGTGACTATGTCTGATGCTGTGGGGTAAGCACATTCATCAGTAGGAAGCACTTAGAAATTTTCTCATTCTTCAGTAGATTAAGCTTTGAGCAAAAATCCACAAAAGTAATACAAGTCCAAGCAATCATAGTTTGTTTCCTTTAGAAAGCACTGGGTTTTTTCTGGCCAGTCCTAGCAACAACATACCTGGCTTAGCAGCCACTTCAGCTCTGTTGCATTTGCCTTTCCTTCTGTTCTTCTCCCTGCTTGACCTTAGGAAAATTCTTGCTGTCTGTCCCAGGTTGCAATTCCACTGCTGGAATAATTGAGCTATAACTGAAACCTTTCCACTGACTTCTTTTTTTCAAGATTCAAACATTTTTCTTTACCGCTTTTGGCTCTTTTATTTCCTTAGAATTTTGTACCTGGGAACTTATCTATATGCAAAACCAATGTTGAGAACTTCAATGCACCATCTGTCTCTGTTTATATCCAGTGACATCCCAGACACAGGGCTTGTACCAGAAAGTCTCTGCCTCTAGTCTGAGTATACAAATAAGAAAGGTTATAGCAAATTCTGTGTATTTTTATCAAAATGGTTCCAGCAGGATTTTTCACCTCTAATCTAACCATTGACATTACTGTAGTAAGTGTCTACAACATTTCTTTCCCCACAGTTCCAACAGGCTTCGTGTGCTGTTTCCACAGAAGTTAATGTAATCAGCAAGTTCACTGTCAATTGTGCCCCTTTCTGCAGTAACTACAAGTTGAAGTCAGCCAGTGGTCTGCTTCCAGGTTAGGAATATCATCGTACTAGCTGATACTCTATTCTTATTTTGTTCATATGTCATGCATGTGACTTTCCACTCTGAAAAGCCAAACATAAAAAACCCCAAAAAAAACCCCCAAAAAACGCCCAAAACCCACAAAAACATTGATTTTGTTTTTCACAGGTGAAATATGGAGCATTTTTGCCACTTGAAAGCCAAACCCACCTCTTGCATGCCTCTGCACTCACTGGTTATTATCAAGGAGAAATATGGCTCATCCTTGGGAATGATTATTCCTTTAAGCTTTGTCTTTTTCCTTCTTATTCATATGTCTTGTTCCTCCAGGACTGACTGTTTCATGACATTCCAAGTTACTCTTCTACTGAAACTGTGTAGACTGTATCAAACAGAGCACGTCTCACAGAAGTGCCTCTGCAGCACTTTATGGACTGCACAGCTCCCCAAGAGTGATTTAAAATGAAGAACAACCTTTTCCAGCATCCTTTCAGAACTGCACATGGACATTAGCCAGACACAAGACGGAGCTGCAGAGGGTGCATTAAACTCCCCATCTGCTCTTCACAGTGCTCATCGCTGGTGTCTAACCCACAGTAAAGTCATTTGGCCAAAAAAAGCCATAGTGGATGAGACAAGTGTACCAGAAGCCAGATGAACCTTTCCTTCCTCAGTGTCCATGAGAGGAAATGTGTCTAACCCAGCCAACATATTCTCAGTATTTCATTCCAGAGCATGTGATATCTGTAGGTAAGTCATTCTCCAAATGTACTAGGGAAAACAGGTCTTCTTCTCATTTACGCTACCTTATTATCTCAGTTGATCTTAGCACAATTATTAATTCACTTCAGTGCACATGATGTCAGAGTATCCCTGAAGGTCTCAGCAGACGGACGAAAACTTGGCAGAGTTTTCGAAAGTCATCTGCAAGTTTCCACTCTCTAGGAAACCTCTTTTCTAACCCACTCCTTCGCTAGGTCCCCGTTATGGTGCCCGACCTGACCCCTCTGCAGACTCTCTGGAGGAGCCCGCATTTCTCACCGGCAGCTCTGCCCGGTGGGATACGAACTTAATATGGGATTGTTTTTTTTAAGGGACCAGCCCCGACTCGTTTCAGGGGTGTATGCTGCGCGACAGCCGTGGGACGGTAAGAGCCAGGTGTCTGTGGGGGTTTGTACGATGCCCGTGACTTCCATCCCCTCCCGCCGGTGATGGGGGGACTGGCCCCGCTTGCAGATGAGGGCAGCGCCTCTCCCGGGCTCTCACCGAGGGTGCGTTCGGCCCGCCCCAGGCCCCGGCCCAGCACAGAGCGGCCCGTCCGGGGCGCTGGGGCCGCCCCGCCCGCCGCGGCCCCGCAGCCCTGCCCGGGAGCGGCGGGGACGGGCGAGGGGCGGGCCGGGGGCGGCGCTGCCTCCGCGGCCGTGCGGGACGGCGGCGGGGCCGGGGCTGGAGCCGCGCCGGGGAGCGGGGACCAAGAGCGGAGCTGCCCCAGCGGGGCGGCTGCGGGGAGGGAGGTGCCGGGCTGCCGGTTGTGCCTGAACCGGAGCATCCCGAGCCGGAGCGTCCCGAGCCGCAGCATCCCGAGCCTGAGCATCCCGGCGGCGTCGGTCGTCTGCTTTTCGAGGGAGGTCAAGGCTGCGGGTGTGGGGTGTTTTCTTCCTCCCCTGCCCCTCGGCCGGTGCGCGTTGTTGGTGCTCTCGGTGCGAGGCGGCCGAGCCGCCCGGTGGCCGAGCGCTGCTGCTCGCTGTTCCCGGCGCCGGGGCCGCTCGCTCCCGCTGTCCGGCGCCGAGCCGAGCCGCGCCAGCTGAGGCGGGTCCCGCCGCGTCCCCGGAGGCTTTGGGAAGCTGCTGAGCGGCCTGGAACAGCTCCCGCCGTGCCTCGTCCGTGGTGCTGCTCCGAGGGAGCATCCTCAGCGGTTTGCCCGTCCTGTGCTGTAATACCAAGGGCATTTGATTTTCACAAGCGTTTAAGCGAGGTATGTGTTTTGTGGCCTGTGCTTGATCTTTCACAAACGTCTTTTGGAAAGAACCTGTATTGAGCCTAACTCACTTTGCGGGTTGGCAGAGTGCTTGAATTGAACGAACGCTTCTTGGGTTCGGAGAAATTGCTTTCGGCGGAAGCAAAAAGGGGAAAGCTCTGGGAGAGCGTGGGGACAGCGCGGGGCTGCACAGCTTCTGGAAGGAGGGATGTGGAGAGAAGGGAGGCACGGGCTGGTGTCTTTTGCTGAAAGATGCTGCAGCCCAGGGCTGTGATAGCGCAGACCATTGGGTCATCACTGTGCAAGCAAATTCTTGGCTCAGCGGGCATGAGCACAGACCCGTGTGCTCTTTCACATTGTTTGCAGAAAGATGACGGGGAGAGGATTGCTCCCTCTGCAAATAAATTGTAACGTGCCTATCCAATGTAGTGTGAGAAGAGCTGAGCTCAGACAGCACAGCATGGAAAAAAAACAGAGGATGGGTGCACAGAAATGGGCCATTTGAAAGCGCTTAAAAGCTGCAGGCTGTTTCAACATCACCTTGGTAGATGTAATAAAGTTTGAAACAGAAATCAAGTGAAGCAAATTCTTCCTACCCTTGCAGATAGAGGGAAATTGTGAAAATTGTGGTAAAGGGCTGAGAATTTGCCATGCCAATTAACGTTTATATAAGCAAAGACAATTAGGAATGCATACTAACTATTATTAAATTAATTCTTAACAGAATTAATTCTTAGCAGAATGGGAGAAAGATGAATAGGAGAAATGTGTAAAATCTGGACCATATAACATGCATAGAGTGCTGGCAGTTTTATTATGATAAGGGATCCAGCTGGAGTGTCATGTCCGTTTCCTTGTAATTTTACTTTTTACAGTAATTTTGAACCCACTCTTTAACTTTCCTGTGCCTGAGCAGACCAAAACAAAAGGCAACCTGAAACCACCAGCTGCCTTCTCTCTGTTATTACGGCTAGAAGGGCTCACTCCCCTTAGGGATGGTTTCTGGTTGTCATGTTTCCCCAGCTTTCCTGTGCTCTGGCACACAGGCCGACCTGCCTGCAGGCTGCTACTTGCTATATCCAGTATGTGTGCTTTGCTGTCAACAGGATACATCCTGCAGGACCTGGAACTGCTGGGGAAGGGGTGTTGGGCTACTCAGCATCCAGGTCTAATCTAGTACTATCACCATGTATGTATGTGAATATATTTGGCTTAGGAAGTTACTGCCATGGGCATTTTTTCAACCTTTTCAGCTGTAAAAGGCTGAACTGGGATAACTCACCTCAGCCAAGTGTCTTTGTTCATGATTGGGTCTTACTGGTACAGTGCAAATTTTAAGTTGTATTCTGTAAATTCCCCATCAGAGGCAGGAAGCAACGGATGCAAGATTCCTCCTTGCACCCCATCTACACAGAAGCAGAAGAGGAATTATCTCAATGACAGAGTACATTCAGAAGATGCTGAAAAATCTGATGTTTCTGATAGGTCTGAGACTTGGAATCTAAATACTAAAAAGTCAGTATGTTTTCACCTCTACCTCCTGCACTCTTTTGCAAGCAGTCCTCCCCCTGTGTCTTCATGACTGCGGTTGCCTCCTTTTCCTGGCTTGCACAGAGGAAATCCTGTTACGACATAGTCGATCCATGGCGCTGCTGCAAAATCCATCTCTTAGCCTGCCACTTCATCTGCATCTCCCCTCTTTGTCAGTCCTTCTGCTGCTCCCCCTTTCCTCCTGCATCGGACACGTAGTCTGAGGCTTTGCTTTCAAGTGTCCTTGACAGTCACCCTGTACATGATGTACCAAGTCTCCTGTTTTCTCAAGATGTACCCCTGGGTTTTGATCAGACTGTGCTCTCAGCATCTTTCTTCCTCACGCCATCATCTTTGCATTCCTCCAAGCTTCACCTTGTGCTTACTTGTAGCTTCATATAGGCACTTTGTCCATCACTTATTTTATTTCCTTGAAATGTCCCAGCACATTTGCTTTGGTTTGATGCCTTTAGCAGCTGTTTGGTGAGATGCTAAGACAATCCCTTACCTGTGCTGTCACCATCCCTGCCACTGGAATTACTCTTGCTCTGCATTGGAGCACAACAGTGTCCCCTAAAGCTAGGACATCTGAGAGACAGGTGTTGAACAGATCACTCCATCTAGCACCAGCAGAAACTCTCCTTCCATAGCCTACATAATCCCCACTTGCTCTTTTTTGGCATTTCAGGTGCAACCCTGCCCCCTTATGCTTGCACAGCACAGCGTGGCTCACTGCAGCTCCCTTTGCAATTGTGTTGTCTCTTTGCCTAAGTTGTTGCAGGCTGTTTGGCAAACAGGGACAATATGTGAGCATTAGGCACACAGATATAAAATGGTTCCTTTGTCAGGGGAGGGCATGCATGCAGCCCGTGTCAGTAAAATAAGAAATGGTTTGAGGGATAGGGATCTTCTGTTACACCAGTGGGGGGAAACAGAGAATCAAAGGAGAAGGGTGACTTCCTACTTTTCTTGGTAAAGCATGCCGAGGTACCCAAGTCAAGAGGAAGAGTTACAGTGAGCAGAGTTACTGTGATAACACATATGTGCCTAAAACTCCCTTGACATTTAAGTGTACAGGATGTAATTGCTACTGAATCTGCATTTTTTGGGAGAGAAAAAAAAAAAATCTGAAAATGATGCATGAACAGGAATTTCTGTTAAACCAAGTGTAAAAAATTGTGTTCTAGCTTTATATTTTGACAAGGTTCTCAGGAAGGTTAAAATGAAATCTGCTTGACATTTTTGGGTGTGATATGAATTTATAAAATTTGTGATTTATAAAAATGTGTGATTTATACCTGGGGATTTTATAAAATATATTGAAATCAGTATATCAGCTGAATTTTGCAATAGGAAAGTGTTTTCTTATTGTTCAGGATTCTACTTCCTGGGTCACAGCTTCATTAGTTGAGGACCAATAGCCATTGACTAGCAAAGTCGAAGGGCACTTACTGCTCAGCAGAGCTCCTTGCTGTAGTCTGCCCAGGATTCTCCCGAGACAGGAGTGGACGTGCCTGCATGGAGTGTGGGAGATGAGGGCTCTCAGGTACGCTAGTGCGTGCAGCCACGTCATCAGCATCGGGCAGGAGGATGTGCTGCAGCTCTGGGAGACACAATAGAGACCTTAAATCCATTCTGTTCCAGATTTAGCCATGCTTTGTCCTAAAGGGACAAAGATGAAGGGGATATGTATGAGTCCACGTTTTTTCCCCCCTCTACCTGAAGCTGAATCTGAGGGTCTAAGCACTGCAAGTTTTTAGTTTCACACATGAGTGTGATGGAAAATGAAAGCAAGCTCTGATAGCAAGAACTGCTTGCCCTGGAATTTGGTGTTTTATCTAGTAGGTTTTGGTCTGAGTGAACAAGATGCAGGAGCTGAAGCACTGCCCCATGAGAAGTGTGGTGGCTTCAGGAAGGGCGAACACAGTGCAAAATCACTCCACTGCCCTGGCCACTTGGCCTCAGTTGTGGAGTCCAGTGCTGCTCTGCCTGTGTCAAATAAAAAAGCTGGGAGCCCGTGTGAAGAGTCAGGTGTGAAGTAGCACAGCTTAATTAACTTTTGTTTGTTCAGAGATTAATTACATCACCACTCTGCCACACACACATGTTCTGGATGGAATCTCCTGAGAGGCTTATCAGTTGGTGGGATGCTCCACACAGCCTTTGGAAAGAAGGGGTAGCAGGAATGGGATGATTCGACCATGAAAGAAAGCAACAAGGCAGAAGCAGTTGAAATACTTTCATGTACTTGTTCCACTGAGGAAAATGGGTTTTAATGGAATTTTCATTTCTCATTAAGCAGCCATTACACAAAATACAGAAGTTAAGGATTCCTGACACCTGCTGGTTTCTCCTCTTCCCCGGCTAACCTTGCCCTGGACCTCCTTTCCAGCTGGGCACCTGGGTTCTCTCACTTTGACAGTAACACCTTAGTGGCTGTTTTTGACTGTAGATGTCAATTACCAAGATTTAAAGCTGTTATGGGCAACCAAATGGCTTCATGTCTTCTCTGCCTGATCACCCACTGTCATCAAACTTTAGGAGCTCAGATCTCTTTGAGGTTTCTGCCTGGGTTGAATTTGGCTGAGAGTGGCAACAAAAGTTTTTCAGAGCGGCAATAAGGGGGATAAATTTGGGATGGACACCAAGAAATCAAACACAGCCCATCACTGTGGTCAACAAAGAGTGGGCTGTTGAGTTTGGGGTGGGTTTTTTCAGCAACCTATATTTTTTCACAGGAAATTTTCCAAACAAAAAAAAAATAAAAAGGGAAAAAAAGATTTTAACAAACCAGCACAGGAAGGAGACTGATTTCCTTGGTGACTGTGTCCTTTGGGTGAGATTCAGATTGATGGTCTCATTGGAGGCTAGACCAGGAGGGTTCCATTTCTCTGTCTAAGGTCTCAGAGGCACAGCAGTGAGACTCCTTACCCCTCTCCAGGTCCCGAGACACACAGGGGTAGATAGATTCCTACTCCTTGCATATCTTACTGGCACAATGAATGAATACACTGTTTGGGCCCAATCCTTCTGTAGGCTACTGCTGCAGCTGAAACAGTAAAAATAGCTGTGAGGGACATTAGAGTGGTGCAGGAGGATGAAGGGCTATGGGATGCAATTGTCTATGGCAAGGGGTCTCCTGAAGATAAGCTTGTTGATGTTCTGGTCCGAGTATTTCTCTGTTCTTCAAAGATAACTAAAAGCTCTGCCCTCCCTGCTTCACTGTGAGGCTTTTGCCATTTGAATATGAATGCCTGAATGTAGGAAGCCTGGAGGATGTCTTGTGTTTTTCACTTCGTGTTGAATCAGCCCAAGACTTGGTAGGCTCTGGTCCCCTTGCCTTGCTGGAGATTGTGGCACTGTCATATTGAATGAAGGGCTAGACTGGCAAAGTGCTCTGTGTATCTGGGGGGAGATGGACTAACAAAGCAAGAAAAATAGAGCAAAATAATTTGTATTTGCTTTAGTTGAAGATACAGACCTGTTGCAGAGATCTATGCCACTTTCCCCCAGTAAAGAAATAAAGGGGAGGAAAAAGGGTCTCTGCTACAAGCAGACAAAACTGAGGGGCATAGGGTAGAGCTCTTGGCTATGTGAGGCATTTGCTACAGCAAACACATACAGTGGCTGCTGTACCCCCTCTCCATCCTGTACCACACCTCCCTCAGCCTCAGAAGCAGTTCTGGACAAGGTGACAAGGGTGAATGCCCTCACATCCAGAGCATATGCTGGGTCCATCTCTGGGGCAGCTGACTTTGGGGTTCACCTACAGCCTCCTACCTCTCCTTCACAAAGAGTTGTTCAAGAAGCTGTCTGACTCCCTTTGGGTGGAACATTAGTATAGTCAGTGTTATCAAAACATTTGGATTTCAACAATACTGTCTTCTAACAGATGCACTAGATAATTTTCTTTATTGAACTTGGAGAGGCTTCAACCAGAAGTGATTCAGTGACTGAAGGGATGAAAGCAGCACAACAGTGCATCAGCATCCATCCCCAGAGATCTGCTTCTCTAATGCAGTCAAACCAAATGTGCTGAAGGGGCAGAGCTCTAAGGTGTACAGTGATGGTGAAAGTGTCTTTTCTCTCCCAGAGGGGAAAATCTCTCTAAGAGTGGCCCCTCTCCTGCTTTAATCTGTATCATTTGGGACTGTTTCTTCATACACAAGAAATTTAATTTACTTTATTAAAAAACAATTCAGGGGCTATGTTTTCATTTTAGGTATTGAATGCATGTAGCACACAAAATTCTTCTAGCTATTCTTGTGCATATAACATATTCAGCTTGGATATTTCAGGTATGTGAAAATTTAAACTGCAGATAGTCAGAAATAAAGAGAATGAATAAATAATAGTGTGTAATCCAAAAGACCTGATTCCTGGCAGGAGTCCTTAGGGTATAATGTGAAATGAATTGGAGAGCAGATATTGTGCTCTAGTGCTTAAAAAGGTGCCAGGGGACAGATCTCTGTCTTGGTCCTGGAACACAAGGCAGAAGAAGAGAAAGCTATTATCAAAGCCTGTCTGTAAAGCAGAGTCCAGGATCGTGGTTTTGATACTGTACATGCTGTGCTGTAACTGGGCAGCAGAAGGATGTTGTTAGCAGGAATAAAACACAAGCCAGGATTCCATTTGCTTTGGGGGTTTTTGTCTGAAATTTCTGCCAGTAAGAGCAGTCAAAATTCAGTACTTGTCCTTCCTTTATTTTATTATTATTATTATTGTAGTTATTACTAAACTCTTCGACTTTTATTTGCTTTTTTATAGGGGCTTTTCTCAGCATGCAGTTGCTTTAGATTTGGGCGTGATCACCAGCCACATCCTCCGCATTGGACATTCAGCTTCTATTTCCAAACCTTCTTCCTGCTTGTAAGTGTTTTATTCTTTCTCCTTGCTCATTTTTCTTTTACTTTTAAAGACCAGATTTAACTCATGGGTTCTGGGACTGATCCCAGGTCACGATGCCTTTGATTTACATTGATATAAATGACTCTATAATCCACAGATCCATGGGAAATGTAAATTAGAGAATCATTGGAGACCATCTGAATTAATCTAAGTATCCTAATGGCTCAGAGGGTTTCCTTTTTCCAGCCCCACACAAACCCCCAAACAAAATATAACTTGATTTTAATCTGCAACCACACCATCTGGGTACTTGTCATCTTGGATTTTCAAAGACATAAATTTATATAATATTAAATCACAATAAAAAAATTAAATTAGATCATAAATTAAAAGGAAAACTTTGCTTGTGGCAGGAAATAGTTTTTCTTCTCCTGACTCCTTTATCGAGTCAGTTGGCAATTGATCCTATTTCCCAGGCAGAGTGGAAAAGGGATTCTCTGCTCCTGGAAGGTCTATCTGTAATGGGAAAAAGAAGCATGCTACTTACTTGTGGTCTTTTAATTGCCAAAGGCATGGATCTAAGAAGAAGTATTAAGGATCATATTCTTGGTAAACCCCAAGCTAGAAGTCGTTTTTTTTGCCTTTCCTACCTACATTTTCAATGAAATAAAATGTTGCTCATATATTTTTTTCTGCCTAGAGCTACTGTCTTATTTAGTTGCATGATAGTAAACTGCTACAATTTTCCAGTCTAGAGCATTTTGCCTTTCAAAGCTGAAGCATTCCTGGTACGTAAAACTCATTCAGTCCTTTAGCATGAGCATGTAAACATATTTTTATTGGCATTAAGTGTTTTGTGTTACATGTTTGCTGGAAGGGCAATATTGGTAATATAGGAAGGAAATAAGTGTAGAAAACAAAGGTGGTGAGGGGGAAGATGAAAGAATTAAACCAGGAACTCCCTGGTCTTCATACATATATCGATCTAGTGAAAACTTGCTGCCAGCTTTTGGAACCAATCAGTATGATAGCAGAACTTGGGAGGGGGGCAACACATCTTCAGGGATGAGTTGAGTAAGTCTTATCTTAGAACTGGCATCACCGTACTGCCTGGGAAGCTGCACAATCTCCCTCCTGCTCTTCCCGCCCTGTTACAGCATATTGAAGTTTGGCCAGACAAGGGACCTCTCGGTTGTAACTATGCTAAAGGCAAATTAAGATCTCATCTGTTAGGATATGTTTACAATAAGGGCTTTCTAGCATACCTTCTACTTGTAAAGAAACAGTTCATAGGAGATTGTGACAAAAGTGTTAGCTTATGTAATATACAAACACTGCTTTTCCTTGATGTCAATTTGTCTCTCTGCTTAAACAGTTTGAAGACACTGAAACAGCCAAGGTATTTCTCAGCTTGTAGTCACAAAAAATACAGGAAGAACCAAGAAAACAAAGTGCTGGTGGAATAGGAGTGGTTGTCTTCACCTGTGAAAGGTGTTTATACCAAGGACATGAATGAAGAAACAATGCACGGCTGAGAGAATATACCAAAGTAGTGGCTCTGGTTGAAAAGCCAGGATGTACAAACGACACTGTGTATCTAGGAGAGCATTTCCTTTTGTGCCAACACTCATGTTTGAGGACCACAGTAGCAGAACAAAGTTTTGCTCTTTTGTACATCTAGAACCAGCTGAATGTGGAGGCAGAGTCTGTGCCTTCTTAGACTAGCAACTTGTTTTACAGAAATGTGTGAACCTTCTAGGCAGATTGCCCAGCAGAGCAGCAAGGCTGTGTAACAATGGAGGAATAGCTGCAGGAAGACTCATCCATAGTCAGAAAGGCAGAGTATGATCTGGGGCTTTCAGCAGTGAGGCTGGACTGGAGGACTCAGGGAGCCTCCTCAAGCCCTGTCCTGGCATTGCAGAGGTGCCTCTGACAAAGTAATCCAGATCCCACTACACCACGAAATCTGAGTCCCCCAGCAGACAGGTGCCAGTTCTGCTGTCCCAGGAGTTTTCAAGAGTGGTTAATTGGAAAGCTGGCTCCTGTCAGACAGAGTTCTCCATCTGCAGTCATTCAGGAACAATACTTGCAATTCATTCTTTGCCTTAAACTAACTCAGCTTAACAAAAACAGATAAGGGAAAGGCAGGGACCACTACAGAATGTGAAAGCTTTACCTCCATTGTTCATTTCCTGGGTCAGTATACAGCTCTCAGAAAGACAACAGATTTATTGCAGTTTATCAGCTTTGCCATTATACTTGGAAGTCAGTGGCAAAATTCCCAATTATTTTTTGGGACTAGGTTTGGGCTAAATGTTATGATATTGTATTCAGTTTTCAGAAATTAAAAACAAAAATAAAAAATAAAATTACCTCTCAAGAAGTTGAAGCAGACATCTGATTCTCTGGGGGTTATTTCTTCAGGAGGATCAGGATAAGAGAGACAAACAGTTCATGGCACTTACCTTCTTCTCCCAGCAGAAGCAGGAACCTGAGCTGAAGTGATTGCTGTGGTGCTCTGAATAAAACTACTCATGGCTTCATTTGGAATCAGAGTCAACAGTGTCTCTGATCTATACTGCAAAATACTCATTAAAAATAGCCTGGGTGATGTTGTAAGACCTGTAAGAGATCTGATTTAGCAAAACACTCACATCTCTGCTTAACTGAGGTCCTGAATAGTCCTATTTAATACCATAAATTTTCCACTAACTTCAAAAAAATTCCCAAAATTGCCAAAGTTATTCCTCATACCAGGGTCAAGTGCTAGTAGTAAAAGCAGAATGTAGCAGATTTCAAATCTGTGAAAATTTTAAAGGCTTTCAACTTAAAGCCATGTTAAAGAATTCATGTGACTTAATTCCTTAAGTTATTATAGAGCAATTCAATTAATATTGGATCTGATTTTCATTATGACAAGTAATTAAGAATAAACATCTTCTATATCAAAGCCTATCTTTTAAAAAGGATAAATTAGCTATAACACATTTAACTATTTCCAGAACATGAAATGAACGCATATTGTTCCATTAGTTAATTTTATATCACCAAATTAAGGACAGTTCAAAAGGAGTATAATCTCATAAGGTTCTCTCTTTGTTCAGTCTGTTGTGACTTATTTCACAAGGTACAACAAATATGGTTTCCTGTGGGGCTAAATACTATTAGGGTTACAAAATGGTTTTAGTTTAGTATATCTTATGCGTCACTATGAGTTATATACCACAACAGTAGGAATATTTTTATCTGGTATTTGCAGATGCAGTTTTGTACTCCTGCATATCTTGCAGGCTATTGGGATGCTTGGTTAACACCACTAAAAGCTCCACTGTAAAACAACAGACACACTAAATAAACAATAAAACAACATCTGGAATGTAACCTTTGGTCCAAAGCCCTTAGTCCTCTCAAGCTTGCTGGGCTGGCAGGGCTGCCCATTGCTTGGGATTTTGCTTGTAGGTGTCAGAAGCTGCATCACTCCACTGAAAGACAACTGCCATTGAGATCTCCATGGCAAAATTACAATGAGGTACATTTTGACATTTGAAACCATTCAAAACACTTCACAAATACACAGTAAGAAAGCAAGTCTGGCAGATTTTCTAATTCTGGGTACCTCTGTCAAGACACTGTGGAGTAAGTAGCAAATGGATTCATCATCGACATGATGTTGAGTGGCTTTGCTCATCTAGGTTGAGGAGCTGAATTTTTGAGAGTGGGTTTCATTACTTGATTAGATTTTTCATCACAAGATAAAAATTCCAGTGGATTCCAATACCTCTGTCCCATATAAAGTACATTTTTGATTGTGCTGTTCTGCAATTAAACAGGCCATGGTTGGGAAGAGACAATTTTAATCTATTTTTAATCTATTAGGATTCAGTAGGATTTCTCCTAATCCCTGCATTTTGGAAAACTGAGATATAAAGATAATTGCCAGCTAATTCTTTAAGAATTGCATCTTTGAGCTAAAGAATGTAACTCCTAAGACCTAAATTATATCAGGTGCACATTATCTGCTAGTAAATTAACCTTACTTTTTTTTTTTTTCCCCCCCTTGTAGTTCTGAAGAATAAAATCTTAAATTGTCCTGGGCTCAAGCAGTAAAGGATAAATTCATTCACTGGCTGACTTGTCATCTCACCATTGTGATGGAAAAATGCTCCCTTAAAATAAACCCTTTTTATGCCACTAAACCTGCCTTTGAATACAAGATCTGTTGCGATTTTTAAAACACAAACCCAATAATGTCAGAACCCGACCCTTCGTCTGGATTTGTGGGAAACATGGAAAATGGGACTTTCCTGGAGCTGTATCCCACATCCCTTTCAACTTCAGTGGATTCATCTCCCGGCCGTTTATCCAACGTCTATGTCTATGTTTCTATATTCCTTAGTCTCCTAGCTTTTCTCCTTTTGCTACTCATCATTGCACTTCAGAGGCTGAAAAACATAATTTCTTCCAGTTCCTCCTACCCGGAATACAATAGTGACGCTGGAAGCTCCTTCACTAATTTAGAGGTTTGTAGTATTTCTTCCCAGCGCTCTGCTCTCTCAAACCTTTCTTCATGAAAATAAATGAAAGGAAACACACAGGGAATGGAAGAGCTTTGTCTAGCTTCTTGGAGAAGTAGTGCATGTAACATTTGCCTTAGAAGACTACTATCAAGAGGTGTTTTTAAAAGTTTCCTTGTTTTTTTCCCCTTTAACTAATTTTCATTTTGGACAATGGATAATGATACCTGATCATCATTTCTTGCCTGTAATAGTGATGCTGTCTCTTTCTCACACATAGACAGTGTTCATTGAGAGTATTCCTGCCATATTGTAATACAGTTCTAACTGGATGTGTCATTTCTCTGCTCTAATTGTGACCCCTTCCCTGTTCTTGTGTCAGCAATATGCTGACTATTTTTCTTTTCCTTTTTTTAATTATATAAGGACTTCTGGATGAAATCCCTATTGCTAAAGTACAAAAAATTCTGCTTAAATTATAAATATTGGGACAATTTAAAGTTGTTGATTATTTCCTTTCTTACTTTTTAATTTTCACATATTTTTCAGTATTTATTGATGTTTATAAAACACAACTAATTCTTGAAGAATGTTGTTTTTGTTTATTTGTACTCCTGTCTTGTTCTGTATGAAGTCTGTATTTCAGTTTTTGAGTCTCTTTGGTTAACTTAGTAAAGCGACTACAGTAACAATGCTCATGGTTGAAGGTGTGGAGGTATTTTTGCAGTTGCATCCCATTATCTCATTTGTCTAATGACATGTTCCTCCAGGGGGCAGCTTTTGCTGCTGAATCATAAATACCACACAACTCCTTATTGTTCACTGGTACTGCAGCTTATTCTCACTGGATGCCAGGACAATCCAGTGGTTTCTTGTAACAGACCTGCATTCAACAAATACAAGGAGCAAGTGAAGAGCTCCTAAACCGTCCTTTGGGCACATGATGTTTGTACTCAGGTGGGCAGGGCCAGCAGGGACAGAAATTGTTTGTACTGGTGAGGACATCCTGGGCCGGGCTTTGTCCTGTGGTTTCAGAAATGCACAGTGGGTGGAGTGGGATACACAGGGATCTGTACAAGGGCCAGGAGACCTGTGCTCTGACCTGCAGGAAGTGCAAGGTGTACCTGCAGAGGGTAGGAGGGGATGGGCAGGAAAAATGGCAGCAGCTCTGCCATCCTTCCCCACCAGCATAAGGAAAGGCCAGTGAGAGGGGAAGAGAAATGGATTCACAATCTCACTCCTCTTTGCCATGCCGTTTTCTGGGTTATCATTTCCCCTGCTCAAAATGTAAATGTCACTCAATTTCTGCAGTAAAATAATAAGCAGCTTTGTGAACTGGGTCCTGTGGTCGGCTGGGTTTTAAACCAAGCCAAACATTCAAATTAGTGAAATGCCAAGTGTGACCTAATAGAACTGCAACCCCAGACTGGTGCAATGCCTTGTTGTCCTTACTGCACTGTGTGAGCACAGCTCTGTCCTGCCACCCAAGCCCATGCAAATTTTGCTCTCATGGCTGGATCCAAGTCACTGGAGAGACCTAAGAAATGGCATTGTCACTGCCATTTGTGTTACTGACGTAACACAGGCATAACTCTGGGAGATGGGATGATCTCAGCAGCAGCAGCTGCTCTCCCCCACATGGCACCACTGCCCAGCAGGCCAAGGGGTTAGGGAACACTTCCCAAACACATTTACACCTCTTGCCAAGCTGTCCATGCACTCATAAACAAGACAGACTCTGCCATTAACTACACAGGCTTTAAAATACAAATTTGGAAAATTGGAAAGTCTGGTGTAAATATCATCATTAGAAATGCAGCTGCTGTTGCCAAATAATACAGATGATGCTGGAGTTGGTATTCTCAATTTTTAAAAGTAGACATGTGGTATGGTAAGTGGGAATGACTTATGGTGGTCATTAGTTCCTTACAGAGGCCAAAGGACTTGCTGACTAATAATGAATGTAAGCCTGCAGATTCTGTGAGCCAAATTCATTTGATGAACATATTTACAGCTTGGAATATTTTATTCATCCAGACAAAAGTTTTTGCATGTCACTTTTCACTGTATTTGACAATTGGCCTTGAAAAAAGAGGGAGCTGTTTAAAAGGGATCAAGAAAAATCATTTCCCTTCTGAAAGCTCTTTGAAATCCTAAACCTGTAACAGAATGTATTCAATGTATGTTGACTGGTAGAAATAAATGAGCTGTAAATCAAGACAGAGCAACTGTTTGACTATCTTCCCTCACTGACAAAGTTGTAAATTTGTTGCTTCCTTTGCTGCAAATGGAGGAATTTAATCAAAAGCAGAGATGAGATCACAGGTTGAGATGAGTGTTTGTTCTCAGCAATGTGTTTATACTTGCAGATATAGAGACATTTAATATTAAAATACAAACAGTTGAAACCCCATCGACTGTGTTCCGTCACCTGTTCTCAAACTTCATCAGAACAGAAAGTATTTTTCTGACTGCAGAAAACAGCAAAGATAACTGAAAACACACATTTGATTTTGCTTTGTAGTTTACTAGATGCCATTAATTTTTTTCTACTCTGCAGTGACATAAGGGACGGTATAGTCATCACGATTTCAGCTGAGTTGCATCTGTTCTCTTCAGGACAGATTTGAATAGAAACAAGTAGGTTCCAACAAAATAGCATCAGGAGAAGCCACAGGCGAAAAGCACAATGGCATTTTTGAGGGTTGCTAAGTACCAGTTCTTCAAGGGAAAAAAAATAAAAGAGGAAGAAAAGAAGTCCACCTGAGAATGTGAGCCTGAGTTAACCTGAGAACACTGGAACAGGCTTCCTAGAGAGGTAGTGGATACCCCAAGCCTGTTGGTGTTTAAAAGGCACTTGAACAATGCCATTACCAACATGCTTTAGCTTTTAGTCAGCCCCTGAATGGTTAGACAGTTGGACTAGATGATCACTGCAAGTACCTTCCAGCTGCAAATATTCTACTATTCTATTCCAGCTAGAGTTGCAGGGATATTTTTGCAGTGTCCAGTTCTGGGCTCTCCAGTAGAAGAGAGAGAGAGAGGGAGATGTGGAGATACCACACCAAGCCCAGCTCAGGGCTGCTAAGATGATTAAGGGATTGGAGCATCTCTCACATGAGACAGTTTAGCTGGAACTGTTTACCCTATAGAAGGCTCTGAAGCATATCATCAATGTATATAAATATCTTCTAGGAAGGAAGAAGAGGAGGGAGACAGGGCTTTCCCAGTGGTGCTCACAACAAGACAAGAAGCTGAAACACATGAAATTCCACAAGAAAATGTATTATTGAGAGGGTAGTCAAACACTGGCATAGGTTGTCCAGAGAGGCTGTGGTGCTTCCATGTGTTGACCTGCCTGTATCTGACCCTGCTTTGGGCAAAAACATCAGACAATCCTCAGGCAGCCCCCTTCATGTCAGTGCAAAAACTCAAGAGGCTTTGGCTCGCTGCCTCCTTCTGATGTGTTTTCTCATCCCTGGAGCTGAGTAAGCAATACCTTTACCAGGAGGTAATTAGTTCACTAATTTGTTGCTGAAGAGCTGCTCGGCTCCCCCTCCTCCCTGCAGCCTCATACTTTTCCAGCTTTTCCACTGCCTTTTTGTGGAATGGGTTCACATTTCACAGTCAGCTTTTTTCCTGAGCCATTTTTGGTTGTTACTGAGCCCTCTAACTCAAACACCGCTATTAACTTATTAAAATATTAAAATTATTAACTTATTAAAATATGACTCCAAGACTGCATCGCATCAGGTAGTTGCAAAGTATACCTGGAAATCTATAGAAAAAAAAAATGAATAAAACATGGATGAGGAAAGAATTGAAGGAGTTTCTGGAACACATAGAAAAATTATTTTGCTTTAGTTCAACAAATATGATCCATTCAAGCATATTTAATTAGAGTACCTGCTGAAATCTGTGGCAGTCTCGCTATTTAAGACTCTCTTGCACTGTTGTTCACCTTAACACTACTAATGGGTTAGTCACGTTAACCTGCCCTGAAAATTACCACATTATTCCCATCCTGAAACAACCTCATGCTTTTCACTCAGCAACTGTTCAGCTCCGTGGAGAGTTTATTCCACTGAAATTATTTTCTGTGTTCAGCCCTTCTCTGCCAGCTCACCTGAAAGGTTTGTCTCTGTAAGCTTAAGTCTTGTCTGGAATTACAACAAAAGTCTTTTAACGTGAGAGCAAGCCTTAGTCCTCTTCTGTGCAGCTTGTTTGCCTTCCCCCCCACAGTCTAACCCCACGGTGATCCGGCAAGGCTGAATCCCCAAGGAAAATCCTGTTCCACTGTACTTGAGCTTTCTTCCTTCAATGTTTTTTACTTTTTTTTCGGTGAGAGCCTAGCAAAGACGTTTGCGTGGGAAGATTATTGACGAGGTCCATGTACCTCCTATTCTTCTTGCCAGGCCTGTTTTCGCTGCTTCTGCTGCGGCTGTCCAAGGAAGCCGTGTGAGTCGCAGCCCGGCTCGGTGACCTTTCCGCCTCCGCAGGCTCCCAAAGACAAGGGCCCCACTCTGTGGCTACAGAGGAGGATTACACGCCCCGAATGCAAGGCGCAAAAGTAGCCTGCAGGAGCCTCTTTTTTTCTTCTCTCCAAGAAAAGTGGGCTTGCTCCTGGCTGGAGCATCCCTCAAGGTGCTTTGCACTCGGTGATGCCGCGCAGTTTGATGTGCCAGCGGGACCCGCACTGCTCGCACCGCAGCGCTCCCGGCTCACTCACACCGCCCGAATGGGCAGCCCCAACTGTCCGAGATCACTTTCCTGATGCCAGATTCATGGGGTGTTTTCCCGGCTCCTCCCAGCACTGTGCTTCCGAGATAAAAGCAGCATCAACCTCCTGTGTATCCACTCGCAAGGGCAGGTGAGCCCATTGGGGAAATCCCGGTAACCACCGTGCAGGTGACAGCGAGGAGCGCTGAGCTGCTCTTCACTTCTGTTTTCTTTGGTTTTGATCAATGGGAGCTGATCACCCACTCTAAGTCTGAAAACAGCTGGTGGCTCGTGGGCTATCAATGTGCTCCAAAGTATAGAATCTCCAGGTGCCTTCTGAAAATTGGACTGGCTCCTTCATAGTTTCACTTCACCTTCTGTCCTATATAGACAGCAGCATTTGTTCCATCTGTCTGCATTTGGCTGTGTTTGTTCCAGCCAAAAGATGCAGTTTTAATGCAATAAACGTCCTTGAACAGCTTCAGTTGAAAAATCAGGAGCAGAAAAGTAAACTTTTTTAAAGCATAATTTAATGTATAGCTTTTTACAAACAAACTTAGAATTTTTCCTTTGTAAATATATATTTTTTGCCAAAATACCTATTTCTAAAGAGAAAAGCTATATGATTGAATTGTTTAAAATGCAGCATTTTATGCCAGCTGTGATGACATAATTATTTTTGCCCACAGATTTTTCTAGCTAAGACATTCTACTATGTAAGGGGACAAAAAATTATTCAATTATTTCTCTCCTCAATAAACAAGTGTAGGTGTCTGTCAGGGTACTTTTGCCACATATATTTACTTATGAAGCTGCACTTCTAACACTGAATGCTGATCTGGTCATGTAGACCTGGTCCCAGAGTACAGTTACATCTCACTTTTTTTGTTTGTTTGTTTGTTATAGAGTGTAAGATGGAGACTAAGCTTCTAGTTAATGAATTGTGCCTTCCTTCAGCACAGGGATCAGTTTGTCAATTGTTTTAGAATATTAGCCACAACCCATTTCATTCAATCATTCAAATCATTTGCATGGCTTTTTCTTGAGCTTGGGCTCAGCAGTTGCTGACAGGTGAAAAATTAGTGTAAAGGACACATTTATGATGGAGATTGCCTATGCAGTTCATTCAGGGCAAATCCTGGTTCCACTGCCTGGATGCTGCTACAGAGCTGGGAACTGTATTGTGGGGGATTTCTGCCCAGGTACCCTCCCTTTTTCTAAACAGCTTCATCAGGATGCAGAAGGTGACAAGCTAAAACACCTGCCAGGAAAAAGGAATGATGACACAAAAGCACCTTGGCAAGAACAGAAGCATGGCAGGGAGCAAAAGGAGATGCAGCCTGAAAAACATATAAATGGATGTGTCTGGGGCAGGAGTAAATGCAGAAAGGACTACACTGGCTGGAGAGGCAAGGAGCAGCAGTGGCAGAAGAGCATCTTCTCATGAGAGGTGTGATGAATTAGGCACAAATTGGCAATATTGCAGCAGAAAGTTAAATAAAACTACCATCCCTCACAAAACACTTGGTCCTTTTTTCTCCTGTTCTCAGTGCCACTCTCAGGGACCACACAGGGACAATTACTGGGCAGAGGGAAAATGAGGTTCATATCTGGGCAAGGAACTTCACTGGCCCACACATGGGAAGTTCCACCCTAGCCCCAGTCACACGCTCCCCTCCTGCTGCAGCTCTGGCTGTTGCTGCTCTGCTCCTGAATCCCTCACCGCTGACAAAGCATTTCCTGCCCAGGGCCTATGAGAGTCCTACTTTTTCCCATATTCTAGTGCTTTTTTTGCTCTTATTTTGCATCTGAAGGGTCCAAAGGATTGCCAAATAAATTGCACTTCATCTCGGATACTACACAAGGCTCTCCCAGGCTGTCATGGTGCCTCTGTACAGCCTGGGTTGCTGGGCAGGCAGGAGCTGGACAGGTACCTCCTCAGCTGAGATGGTGTCTCCTGTCCTGCCACCTGCCCCAGCTCTCCTGCTACATAGCACACTTCAGCACATGTGGAACAAACTGCTCCTCAAAAACTGTTCTTTACATGTCTAGAGAGGGCTTTTCAATGAGAAATGCCTCTATCCTCACAGTAATTTTGCATGGAATTGTAACATTGCTGGAAAACCCATAGGAGTGTGCCTAATTTCCACAGTAAGAAGTCTGAAGAATTAGTAAAGCATTTCTTTAGTTGTTTCTTTAAAACAGAAGTTGCTTCATGGATTTCGGTTTCCATTCATGCTTTGAGGTTGGTTTTATTCAGAAGTTAACTCCTGAGTGAACATGTCACTGTATCTCTACAGGAATAACTTTACTTCACTAACACTTCTATATTTGAGAACCTCGCAAATACACTTTTTCAGATAATGGTCCTATGTTGTGTTATATTCCTGAAGAAATGTCTAAATTTGCCATTTCAGCTCATCACTATGAAAACAAGTGCTTGTGGGGGAAAAGAGTAAGCCCGATATCTGCTCCTAACAGTGAGTTAAAGGCAGAGTTAGATCTTCCAGACAATTTTGTTAGACCCAGGTGGTCCGGATTTCATGGTGTTTGTTTTAAGATACTGTCAGTCCTGCTGATGTCAAGTGAGGGGCAAGTCTGTGCCTCACACTGGGTCAAGTTAGATCCTGTGGTCCCATCCTGCCCCAGAAAGGGTATCAAGTACAGATTCTTTCCCATACTGCCATTGTCCCTCATCATCTGCTCTTCCATGGGCTGGTGGCCCAGGGAGGATCTGGAAGGACCACGCCTAGATAAATGTGTGCATTGAAAAGGGACCCTGCAGCCCCATGCTACACCAAAAAAAAACTTCCAGGAAAAAAAAAAAAAACCTCTTGATAAAAGTTTTAGAAATTTATTACAAAACATTGCAGTTTATTCTGAAAGTAAAGATTGTACTGACAGATTTGTAATTGCTTAGATCTACTGAGAATTCAGAACAAGGCATGTTGTTTGACCAAAGGCACTTTCTGGTGTCTAACTCATCAGTATTCATTCAGTGGAAACAGAGCTTGCTGTGATGAAAAACATATCAGATACTGTAACTTGAACTTTGGCAAGATCAAAAGCAATTAGTTGGGTACGAGAATCAGAGTGCTTTCAGCTGAAGTGGAAGAGAAGGAAGCAAAAAAAATAATAAAAAAAAAGCACTTCACATGATTTTGTATAACAGAAAATTATCATTTTAATGCTGGATTATAATGCTGTAATAAAAGGGTTGTTGCAGAGGGAAAAAGAAGGTGGAAAAATCACAAATACAGACAGACTGACCTTTGCTCAGCTTGGGTGCTCCTATCCTTTGTTGTCTGGGTTTGTTCAGTGGTTATCAAAAAGGCAGAACTCTGCTGTTGCTCCCTCCTGTGCCCTAGTCCATCCAAACAGCTGTCCTCTTAAAGTAATTCTGCCACAATGATGTTCTGGGATGGTCTTTGCTTTTCTTCCCCAAAGACGGATCTCAGCAGAGGGAAAAGTGAAGAACAAAAACCAAGAAAGTTTTAATGAGAATAGAACTGGATATATAAATAAATAGATACACAAATAAATAACCAGAGAATAAGCAAAAGGAGTTGAAAATTGCATTGATAGAACAGAACTGAATTTGCACCTCTTCTGTCTGTCTATCTTAAAAGAAAAGCTTGCAGAAAAACAAGAGGAAAAAAAATAGTTATGCTTTGAGGCAAACCACCCACCAATTGCTTCCTATTTACAACTAGAAACCCGCCATGCAAAATAGATAAATGGAAGGGTAATTAGGAAAATGGATGTGATTAAATGCTTGGGGAGCATGGTATCCTCTCTGCCCATGTGTGTTCAGCTGCTGCAGGAAATGTGCCAGAGAGGACGGAGAAACAGAGCCATCTCTGCAGACAAGGAATAATGGCCAGGTGGACTCTGCCTTTGGTAACACTGGGATCCATGAGCTCTGAGGAGGATTTGAGCAAGCAGGATCTGCTCCTCATCTGTTTCCACATACAGCCCCTCCAGCCAGCCTCAGGGACTGTCCTGGCATCCTCACTTGTCCAGAACCTGTGGGTACCATCCACAGCCTTCCCTCTCCCCAGCAGCCAGGAGCTGTAGGAGCTGCTGGGAGACTGTGTGACTCCTCTGAACATCTGTGCAGTCACCAGCTGTAAATGCCTTAGGACAGCTTCGTGGTCACCTGAAGTAGCTGTCTAACCTTTCTCTTGTCTGGCAGGATGAAAAAAGAGGTTTATACCACTCACTTGTATCTGAAGATGCTGACTTGTGTTAGACTGGAAATGTCTGCTGCCATGAGGACTGTGGCAGAGAGAAGAAAGAAACAGAAGGAGAGTGAGAGTAAGGCAGAGTACAGAAATGAGGGACTGACTTTGTCGTACATCATCCTCAAGAATCACAGGATTTACAGTGAAGCAACCCAGCTGTTCCCCCAGTCCTTCTACTACTCCATTAAATCTAAAGATAAGTTAAAATTTCTATGCTTAAAACAATGCAGATGCTTAGAAAGCAGGGTAGGAGGCATGGTTTTCAGCAGAAAAAAAAAAAAAAAAAAGATTAGATACCTGTCCTGTTTCTGAAGCAAATAATGTGAGGCAGTGCTCCTACTGGAATTAGCCTCCAAGCAGCCAAATCTGCAGCAGAGTCCTATGCAGATATTTCCTGTCTTTGTTCACTGGAAAACACAGGTCACAATTTACTGTTATGAGCTTGGTGCATTTCTGTCAAAATTATTTGATTTAAATAAACACCATTATTAGTTGAAATGTTTTCTTACATTTTGGAAAAAAGCACTGTTCTCACTCTGTTTTGCACTATATTTAAAGGTGACACAGATATACCTATTTTAAAATTAAGTATTCAAAGCATGTAAAATTAAATGAAACAATTTTGTTTAACCTTTTTAAACAATCCTGTTTAAAGAGAAGATTTTAATTGTTTTAAAAAACAGAATATTTTTTGTGAAGAAAATTTACTTCAAATAGGCCTGTGATTAATTTTTTCAATTATTTAATCAATCAAGAAAAAAAAAGTCATTTATTTATAAAACCCGAATCTAATTTTCCTTTATGACTAGATCCTAATGCATGTTTGCACACAGACCTCCTGTTGACCTCCTTGGAAGTTACATATCTAAAGGGAATGCAGAACCAGACTCAGCAGACAAAATTAGTGATTTTCTAATTGCTCTAATTGGTGTTTAATTTTTCCGCTGTTTAGAGACCAAGTTACTCAGTTTTAATGGGAAAAAGAAATATATGCTGGAATGAGAATATAATCAGATAAGAAAAATAGCTAACTTTATATTAGAGCTCCAGAAACAGAAGAATTGGTAAATGTGAATGTTTTCATTTGAGTTACAAATACCACCAATTGTCATTTCCATTGCCACTTCTCCTAATTTGTATTCAGAAAACCATGTCCCTGAAAATGTGTAAAACATCTGCTTTGAGAAACTGAGTGTCAACAGCAGAACCGTGTGCACTGCCATAGAGACCTTTGGAGCAATACAGAGGAAGAGTAGGACATTTCCATTATGGACAGGGATTTGTGAGTTGCCCACAGGATGGATCTAATCACATTATCCATTAATTCAGCTTACATGGGGGGAAATTTCAGATCATAAACATCAGCAATGACGTAAAGCATGTTGGGTTTTATTCAGAAAAAACGTGACACTGACTTCAGCTGCCTCCCCTTGTATGGAGGTACTGCAGGAACCCCCCATTTTCCTATTTTCTTTGGGGTTTCCTAGCTTCTATGTTTTTCCTGAAATTACTGTCTGACCTAGGTTCTTTATGCCAAGCAATCTGAAACTCTCTGGCACAGTAATAAGGTGTGACTTGGCTTCTCACTGATTTACTGAGCCTAGAAAACTTCTGCAATAAAAACTGCAGTGGAAGAGTTGGGCAATTTGACAGTGGTAATACATGGCTTATTCCCTCTCACACTACCTTTACCAATACCCTTTACTGAGCAGTACTGACTTTCTCAGCATGCAACACAGGCCTTCTGCTGATAATCAGAAACATCTGCTTTAGATCAAAGGGGTAGGGAAAAATATTCCTTGCAAGCAGACTCTGCTCATCTTGGTCGTCTGTAGAAAATTTCAAGTGGAGCTGGCGCATAACAAAAACCATGGTTGACAAGGGGTATTTTTAGCTACATACCTCTCATCTGGATATCAATATACAGAAGCTCATTTGGGGTTTGAATTTCTACCAGTAATGATTCTCCAAGCACCTCCTGAGTCCTGGTAAATTCAGTGAGCCTACCTGATGAGCATGCAGTGGGAAAAGCCTCTACACTTAAATTAGGAAATGCTATAAATACCATTTTGGGCAGTATGTTTGACAGGTTAGATAAAGATCAATTAGTTACAACCTATAGAGGTGGTGCTGCCACAATTCTGAACCCTTTTATGAAAATGCCTTTACCAGTACTACATACTCTATTACCATTCATTGGGACTATTTAATTTCTTCAGTTCAATATTAATTTGTATTAAAGATAAATAGATAGAAGGATAGACAGACAGATAGATAGATAGACATCCCAGGGAGGGTGCTGCAAATAAAACTATTCATTGCTGAATATACACACTGAAGGAATTGGTAAGTGAACTTCTAGAAACCTAGGCTTTATGGGATGGGATCACCTCTGAAAGAATTCTTTCTTTCTCTTTCTTGCTTGTGTTATCCTAAAATATGCATTCTGAATACATTATTTTCTAAGTTATTTCAGATAAATTTTATTTTCTTTTCATACCTCCCCTGCCCCCCCCGCCCCCATCTGAATAATTATACCTCTTCACCACTGCATCCTGGTTTTCTGGAAATGCCCAAAGATTTTTGGGTTTACAAGGATAAATTACAGAATTTCAAGTAACAAGTTATCTTATAATTTAGGGATCAATTTGCTGCCCTGCAAAATCCAGTAGTAAAGTCTGGATTAAAAACATTAAAGAAACACTTTCAGTGAAGGTTTCTGGATTTGCCAAGGCTATGATTTCACAAAGCTATAGACCAAAACAAGTTTCCCAGTGATGATTTTCAGTACATATGGATGAAGCACAAATTTGTCTGACATCCTGCAAACGTTTGTTGACATTGCAAAATGAGTCTATTTTACTTTCACTCTCACATACACATCTATTTTCGTGTGCTTGTGTGTGTGCCACCAAACTCATCAATCCTCCCAGTAACTTCTGTCATTCTTCTCTGAATTCTCCAATCTCTTCTAGGAAGATGCTCAGCATCCCACTCAGTGTTGTTGCTCCTGCCACCCCAGAGGCATGGACAGTATTTGCAGGATTCCCACTTTGCACGGGATGCTTCTGCCTAAACAGACACCAATTGTCTGTATCTTATAATAACTTCACATTTAATAATTTCTTAGCTCCAAATCACCTATGTGAGTCTGGAATCAATCAGCACCATTGAAAACCTGGGCAGAGAAATGTTGTGCATGGTATAGTTAGAAAACTAGACCCTGGTCCAGTCCAGTAATCCTAAACCATCTTTTTTTTTGAAGATTCTTTCATCAGCGCTTTGCCTCCACTGTGTTCATCTTGTTCCAGTTCAGTTCACCCTCAGGATTTCTTTTAATACTCTGTTTACACCTTCATTCAGATCATTAAACAAGCCTGCATGTAATACCAGTCTCATCAGTAAGCCACCAAGCTCCAACCTGACACATTAATGTTTATCATTGCCCTTTGTTTACAATTCAGGGAGTTTTTATCTCAGTTAAAGTAACTATCAAGACAATTATCTGAGTAATATTTCATAAATGACTCTAGTGCATTACTGAAATGTAATTATATTGTGTAAAGTGTCAGAGCTATCAACAGAATTAGGCATGTTACATTCAAAGAAGACATGCTGCTGTTATATCACCTTCTTTTCTTCTCCCCGGTTTTGCTTGTTTGAGGCAGAGCCAGGGCTTGGGAGCAAGCAGGTTCCTTGGGCAGCATGTGTATGGAGCCATGAGATACTGTGGAGCAGATACAGCTGGGTGTGTTACAGACTGCTGCACTGGACAGAAAATGTCTAGAGCACTGTCCTCAGTGGCTCCTCCTTTCCTTTCACAGATATCTGGGGTTTTCTTCCTTCAGAATTCCCTCCATTGCATAAAGTGAGATGGGAGCTTATCCTCGCCCAAATGTAACTGCCAGGATTGTTCCTCTCTTCCTGAGAAACCAAACTACATCTGAATTTCTCTTCTTGCTCACACACAGCTTAGAGCTTGAGTTGCCTTGCTGAGAAATTTCCTGCACCCTGAGGTCATCACCACCAATTAACAGGCAGTCTCTTCATTGTTCTTCATCCACTTCTTCCTGGTCCAACCCTTGAACCACTGTTGGAAGTCTCCTGCAAACTGTTCCTCTTCTGCTGTGTCTCAGCAGACAGTCTTTGTCTGGGAAGCACATCCAAGTCTGGCAGTGTCATTGAAGCTGCTTGGGATTGATGGCTTCTCCCAGACACCATCTCAGCTGGCTCAGGCTCTGCAGGAACCAGCAATGTGGCTGCTCCCAATTAAACCTTACATTTGCTGCATAAATACCACAGTCCCCATATGACCTGAACCGACTGCCTTTTTCATGTTTATATTTTCCGGGAGTCCATGTCTGGTTTGGCAATTAACATGGTCTTTTATTAGATCTCCTTTATTTCCTAAATACTCCTATTTTCCTTTCTCATTATGACATAACCTTTTTATAGTCAGATAAAACTCTTCTTGTGCGAAATTTAGTCCCTTCACCAATTTCTGGATGTTTTCCTTTGTGGCAGCCTTTTTTCAGGCAGGAAGTGGCCTTCATTAAAATAGTTGTATTTTTCATTTGTACTTCAACCATTTCCAACTATATTTCTACTGTTTTTGTCCACTATAACCATTTTCCTTAAAAGTCTTAGACAATTCTTTCTTTTTATTCTATTCTATTGTTGTAGATTTCTTTAATCTCAGTTCTTTTGTTTAGTTCATTAGTCTCAACCTGAAGATGTGAAGGATGGGGAAGAAGCAAAACAGAAAACATTCCTGAGATCTCAACCTAATCACAAAATAAAACACTTGATAAAAGCATGAGCACCTTCTGGTATGAGTTGCTTAACCATGCTAAGAGAAAACATCACTCCTGGCCACTTGGCTTCCCAGCTAGTGGCATGCAACCTCTGAGCACACAGCTCTGCTTTCATTCAGAGAGACTACTTGCTGAAATTGCTATTAAGCAGCTGGAAAAAAATGTGAAAATCACAGGCTTTGTTTTCTGCAGAATCGAGAATTCAACTAATCTTCCAAGGTGTCAGAATTATTTGCTACTCTAAATTCTGTCTTACCTAAGTCATCAGTGCAGTAAATACTTTAAGGTATTTTTTCATATCAGAGGCATTTGTCTTATCACAAGGTGTCATGCCCTGTGAGGTGACCAGAGTATAGCAGTATCATGTTTTACTTTCCTTTGTTTTAAACACAAAGATTTTGACAGAAGACTACCTAAAAAAGTGTTTTTCTTTCTAAACAGAAACTTAATAAAGCATCAGATACCACATTTCAAGCCTGACTGCATTATTCAAGGAGGAAAAAGTGCTTTAGTTTTATTTAAACCACTGGAAGCGTTGTTTGTCTCAGTTATCAGCTACAGTATCTTCTGCAATGACTTGTAAAGCTACCTCTTAAAGTAATAGATATTTTTTAATTGAAGAAAATTCAATGAGAGGGTAATAAAAGGAAAATATTCTTGAAAGGATTTTTTGAATATTTTGCAATCCAGCCTGAGTCTCAATGTAGATCTGAGGCGTGAATATATTTGTGAAAAATGGAAAAGAAATGGGGGAAGGTCATTGAACTTACAGAAGTGTTGGGCTTACTGCATGGACTGAAAGCCTTTGCCAAAGCTTTACTTTTGCACTGTTTCCCTGCTCATCCATTTCTGAAAGCAACAGTTTCTCACAGTGTTGAGGATCCTTCCTGCTGCAACCAGACTGCGTAGCCACCACACAGTGCCTGCTGAGTCCTTGTGTTGGGCTCTGGAAACCACTGACTTTTGGGTGTCACTCTTAGACCTCACTGTGACCTGTACCAGACCAGGACACCTTTGCAATGTGCTTCAGTGGAGACATCCTCACCTCAGTTTTTGTTCACCAGCACTACTCCTGAGACAGACTGTCAGACTTGCTTTATTATACTTGCAGCCCAAATGAAATGGCAACAGTGCGTAGGGCAATCCCAAAGTATGTCCAAAATAAACAAAAAGAGAGTGGGATAAAAACCCCTCCCATAGCTGTTTTTCTTCTTTGCAGATAACTGATTGGATCTTTCAAGTGGGATGTTAAATGCCTTTTCCAAGGTCATATTAGAGGTATATAGCAAACTTTGGATTGGATCTCATTATCTTGAATCCAGCACTGCACTGAGAAGGCTCTCCTTCTTTCAATGTTCTCTGAGCACAGATGTTCTTTGTGTGTCTAAGCCTCTGTCTAGAGGCCCTCTAACTGCTCTCCCCACAGCAAACAAAAGCTACATATACTCAGTTCTAAGTAGCCATCTCTCATACTCACTTTATACAAAATTAGCCACTAGATAGTTGAAAAGCTTCTTCAGCAAACAAGAAATGAAAAGATTTTTCTAGTATTATCATCCACCGTCCAAATAGTGAAGCAGAGGAAAATTGTTCAGCTCTTATAATTGAAGCCAAATAAATATTAAAGCAATGTATTGATTTATTAATGACATATAACTCACCTGCAGTACATTCAGGATCAATACCAATAATACCATTATTGGTATAAATAAACCAGAGATAAACCATATCTCCTATAGGCTAAGAAAGGTCCCTCCACAAGCCCCTTATATGCATATTGAGTGTGGGTTCCCACTTGTGCCTCATCCAGTCATTCCACCTGTTGAGCACTGGCTCCAAGAATTCCATAAGGTTTATGACCTGTTTGATGTAAGTGGTGGTAGCAATGCTGGCAGGGCAGATACTGGCAGTGTCAAACCAGGTTTGACTACTGCTGGTTACCCTTCAAGATGTCTCTCCCAACCCCAAACCAATTTTTAGCTTCTTTTATATTTCTTTTCAGGCTGACTCCTCCTTTGTTTCAAAGCTCTCTTTGAAGTTCCCTGGAATGTTTAATCCATTGATGGTGTCTCTTCCTCTTTAACACCATAGGGTTGAGGCTTATGGTTATCTTCATCTTTAACATGATCAGTTAACAAGGAGAAATGTCCTCCAGCCAATTTTGTATATTCAGCACATACACACACTTTACCTCACACTGTTGTGCTACCAGGTGTTGTTATTCAGGCCATTTGTCAAGCGTGAGATGTGAAAGCACCTACACAGTTAGTTTGAAAAGTGCTGTGAATATTAATATCTTCCCTACTAATTTTTTATTGTTTCATGTAGTTTACAGTTTAGTTTGGTATCTAGGGGAATACTTGAAACTTTTCACTCACCTGCACTTTTGTTTCTCATTTAAGTAAAATTAATGGCAGCCACTGAATTAAAGGTTGGTTTTGTAATTTCTGCTAATTATACAAAGAGAAACACCTGTAGCCAAGCCCACCACATAGAGCTGCTGAACTGTTGGTAAAACATAAGGCACAGATGCCTATTACCATCCATCAGCTTGGCTGCATCCTAGTGGGCTGCACAAAGAGTGGGAAGCTGAGGAATCCTTTGCTTCCACACTTGCCCTTGTTTACGATGTAGAATGGCACATCAAGCACAGAGCCAGTGTAGGCTGTCAAAAATCTACTGAAATCTCTTCAGCAACTTGAACAGTCATTTACAGCAGTGGAAGGTTATGTTCCAACTTCAGGGAAACGTCAGCTGCACCTGGCCTGTATAAACTTCTATCTTAGTGCTTCCTATCAAAAAGCTGTGACTCCAGAACATGTCATGGGATTGTTATACTCTGCTACCTCATGATCCTCTGCCCTCCTAAGCTTGGCTTTCAGCTCTTTTTACCACTACATGAACTAAGAGAAGGATGTTTTCCTTTTTGCTGGCTGGCTTTCTGAACCATGCCAGCTGTGCAGATTTTGTCTCCTGGTCCTGTGTGACCTGTTGGCCACACGGTCCATGCTGGGAAACCAGCACAGACTGCTCAAGCCTCCTGAAGTTCATTTGCAGTACTTCATCGTGGGACAGGTCTGAACCCAAGGAGAGTGCACAGGCAATATTATGAATATTTTCCTAGGGTCGTACAAAGGATAGCTGTGGCACAGTAACCAGGCTGTTGTAGGTAGGAAGGGCAGAAGTCTGAATGAAAAACAGCCCAAGAGGGAGAAAAAAAAAAATGAGATAAAACAATTACCTATTGTCTGCAAAATGGGAATGTCCAAGCTCTAAAACAAGTCAAACAATAGTGTAACCATTGGTGTGACCAAAAGCTTGCTCTCCAAGGTTATTATTCCTCAGTTTCCTGAAGAAATATAAAGAATGACTTGTCAGCAACTGGTTGCAGGAAGACCAGAGAGACACAGACAAAATAAATTATATGATGACTTGCTTGGGTAAGTCTTGAGGAATCTAAATTTTGAAATAAAATTACTGAGTTGGGAAGGAAAGAAAAGGATAAAGGCTCTACTTGTTTCAATCTTGTTCTCTCTGCTTGTTACATTTCCATGAATAAATAAGCCACAGTAGCCTGGGAAGAAGTTGTGTGGGATTATCTTCATACCAAAAACTGGAGGGCAACAAATTGGTGTGATGCCAGTTTTGAAAACTACTCTGGAGGAGATTTGAGGAACTCTAGGTCAGTAATCCTGATGCTTCTACTAGGCAGACTGAACAAAAGTATAGTGAAGATTAAAATTAGTGGACACTTGAATAAAAAGGATCTAATTGAGCAGAATAATCAAGATTTTTATGAGGAGAAATACTGCCTTATGAACAAGGTCTTTGAGTGATTGAACAAGAATATTGATGGAGATGATCAAGGTCATTCCTACTACTTGGATTCCAAAAGACTTTTGACTAAGCCCTTTGCCAAAGATTATTTAGGGAACTAAGCAACCATGGAGCAAGGAGGACAGTATGGATAAGGAAATGGCAAAGAGATAGAAAAAGAAACAGGAACAATTGTTTGCTTTTCAGACTGGAGTGAGCTGTGGGGGATCATTTTGGTATTTGACATAAAAGGGGAAAGAGCTGGAAGAGGAGGTGGGAAATAGGCTGGTGTGATATTTCTATGGTGTGATATGAAACTAAGTTACTTAGGGTTGTAAGGATGAAGTCAACAATGAACAAAGATGGACATCCTACAATGTTATGTTAGGCGAATTAATAAAGAAATGAAGTAACATGATCACTGAAACAAGGCTCTGGCACAATAGAATGTTACACTGGACAATTAGAGATTTATTTTACAGTGTTATTTGAAAATGGAAGTAATTTAAAATGGCATTCTGGGGTTTCATATTTATTATAGCTTAATTACTTTCAGATCAAGCACACTGCCTCTATCAGAAAGATATGTGCTCTGATAGCCCTGGAAATTCTGCCTGCCTTCTAAAATTCTGATTAAATTATCTTCTCATTATGTCTGCTTTGATGCCTATAGAAAATCAAGCTGTGAATTCACTCAAGATTCATCAGCTTTAAGATACTCCAGCTGTGCTTTTCTAAAATTTGTGCACAACTCCATGACCCCAGGTTTGGTGATCATTGTGATGAGAATGCCCTTGGGGGATTCAATACATTCAGTTTTATTGATATTATGTAAACAAGGTGCTTGCAGAACTGAAACACATAGAAGAGTATTTCTGTCACAAAATAGGCAGATCTGACAGTATGCTCAAAAGAATGATCTGTGTGTAAGAAGATGGCATTTTTACCTATCTGCTTTCCAGAGTATGACTACACAATAATTATTTTTGACAATACATCAGAGTAATGCACTCTGACATATTCCGTAAAATTAATGAAGCCATAGCAGTGGCAGGTAGAGCAGTAGCATTTGCTGTTAAATCCTCAGTGATTAGTTAATTATAGAATTAAGATTAAGAATTAAGAACTATAGAATTATAAAATTAAAGATTTTTTCCATTCTCCTGCTAGTACAGATAAACTCTCAAAGGCTTTGGGAAAAAATTATTTGGGACCTAATGAATCATAAACTTAAAAAATAGAATAAAGCTAACTACTTTACAAAGAGTCCCTTTGTAATTCAAGATGACAGATCTTTTATAGAAAGAGACAAATTATTCTATTTAAAGAATCAATATGTGTACACCTGCTAAACTAATTTGTTTGCTGCAAACAGTTTCTTTAAATGCCAGTTGTATTCTTTGTGATGGTAGTCACAAAGGATGCACAGTCATTTTAGCTCCTTCACAGAGCTTAAGAACATTTATTCTAGCTGTTTTTTAACCCAAGAATGAGCTATCTGCTGAGAAAGTACATACTCACATTAGTAATTTTAAGTGTGAGGATAAACCAAATTGCATATTCCTTTTTGTTGGATGCCTTCAATTCAAGACATAATGTTCATTTCATCTTCCTCAATCAATAAATTTCTTTCTAAATGCAGGAGCACCTAAATTTTGCCTTTTAAGTCCCTGGGGGTTTTCTTAAGGGACAATTATTTCTGAAAATACAGGAAGGTAAATCCTGTATCGTCTCACTGAGAACCAAAACTGACATCTATCCAGAGTGTTGGACAGTTGAAACAATAAGTGGATGGCTCAGCAGCTTGGCAGACTGGAGGTTCATACTTTGTCAGTCTATTTTCCTAAGCTTTTTTTTTTAACCCTATTCTAGTTCACACAAAAAGACATAAAACCCACATACAATGTTGACAAAATATCAGTGTACTCTACTAGAAGAACCACTTTGAATTTGGTATCTGACACTAATAGAAAATAAGTCATCCTAACACCTTCAGCATAGGCTGATGAGCCAGAAATTCTTTATTTCTCTTGCAGTGTTGCTGTTCTCTACATCCCTGCACAATTCTGCAACTTTGTGTGATTAGGCCAATTTGATGTGTGACTTGACAAAGGTTCATTCAGAGCAGAGGACTAGAATGGAACTTGTCCCCTCTTGTGCAGGGTTTTCTGCATAGTATTCACTGCTCTTTCACAATGGGTTGATGTTTTTCAGAGAAAGATGAAACCAAGTTGAAGAATATCTCAGTCCTTATACACACAATTATTGAGAATTAAACCAATTTGTCCTGTTGAAATACAGATTTTGCTCATTACAGAGATTATATCCATTTCAGGTTTTAAATTAATTTTCTCACTGATTTAAAAATGTTAAATGGTCTGAGATATCCATGGTGTGAATGTGCCTAGAATGAAAACAAGGTTAGATTCTTTCAGAGTAGGTTTGCATCCAGTTCACAAGATGTAAGGTCGTCTAGTCATCAAAATTGAAAATAAGTGTCAAGGAGAGCTTCATTTCTCACTGACTTCTAAGCAAATGTGGCATATATCCCTTCTTGGGCAAACAGATGAATAAACATTTGAATGTGACAATCAGTTGCTGGCAATTTTTACAAATGTTAAATGAGATAGTTTGGTTTCAAAGTGACAGCCATCAGAGGATACAAATGCTAAAACCTTATAGCATGGTCTCCACCATGGAGCTATCACTCTGAGGAAAAAAAACCACAAATCCAAGAGACAAAAATATCTACTTCAAATCTAGACAGATGTACACTACATTGTGGTCACTGCAGTAATTGTGGTTTATTCCCAAAAACACTATAGACAGTATCCTTTTGTATAGACAAAAAGGATAACAAGGATGTTATTGCCTCCTGCTATTATTCCTCAATTGAGGAAATGAAAGATTAATCCTAGACCATCAAAGCTGATTAATCATTAATTCAGTGGAAGTGTGGGACTAATTATCTCCTAGGATTGGAGCCAAAGTGGTTTGCTTAAGGTCATCAGCAAGTCTTTGACCAGTCTGTGCAGAAAAGAAACTTGGAATACGACAAATATTCATCCAAAAATACAAGCAAACACCATCTCTGATTTCTGTTTACAGCATTTAGGCATCCTGAGGAGACCATTTCAGTGCTAACCTCTCTGATACTTTGAATGCAGCAACACAAACAACTGACAGGTGGCACAAGCTGTGACTTTGCAACTGCAGTGACTGTTCTTTAAATTGTGGTTAAATGTCAAGTGGTTCTGTAACTTGGTGAGTACAGGCTAAGCTAACCCCCTTTGCTGTGGTTTGAAAACATTCTGACAGGCTCTCACAGCAGAATAGCAGCCTTGGTATAAACTTGCTCTGCGGTAACTTGTTCAAGCAGCCAGTCATTCCTTCTGCTAACTTCCAGGGATTAGGAGGAAATATGCCCCATGGGTGAAAAGCATACACCTCTTTTTATTTTATCCCATATATTTGTGATAAAGCATAGAAAAGCATTTTTATAGGGGTCTTTTGCTTGTCTAGTTTTGAATATAAAATAGGTTTAGTGCAATTCTCTGTCATTGCTAAGCTGATTAGAAATTCAGGAGCAGCACAGCTGAGCTCTAGTGTAAGCTATCAGTAAAAATCACCACTGGGAATTACTGTGTACTTCTGAAGACCAAAATCCATTTTAAATCAGAATGAGAGATGCAGGACACTCAAGGAAGCTTGGAAGGTGACTGGGTAGTGTTATCAGTTAAATGGATTTTATAAAATAGCAATTTTTCAAAGCTTTACTCATTCACATGATATAACACCAGGCCCTCAGGGATTCTGCATCTCATCAGGAGCAAAACAAGGCAGCAAAGAGAGAGCTGGGCCATAAATTGTTCCTGATGGCTTGGTTTCTTGAAAGCCTCCAGCAGTGTAACCACTGAACTTTACAGAGTACTTGATCACACAGCTGGCATGTCCTAAAAAAGGGTTCCAATAAAATGCCTCAGACATGCATTATCAAGCAGCACAGAAAACTGCTGCACATGCAGAACCCTTGGCATGAATCAAAGCTTTGGCAGTTGCATTCAGATAATGAGAAACTTCATGAAATTTCTTCTCTCTCATCACTGTTGCCTGACATCATTGCCACGATTTGGGTCTGGATGCGGGCCAGCTTTGTGCTGCGTGTGACCTGTCAGGGAACACACCAGCAGCTGTTACAGGAACAGCCCTGATGGCTCCATTCATTGAATAGCACTGGGTGACCCTTTGACAGAAAAGTGGGTGACCAGTGGTGCTGTGGCAATGGCAGACAAGCAGAAAGTTGAGCACTCTCTGCATACATATATTTGTTGTAGAACAGCAAATCAAATAACTACTGCTTTCTCCTTATCTTCATTTGCCTCTGAAATGAACTGCTGTTGTTACCTTGCTGCTATTTAATCCTTACCATGATCTTGGCCATCTCCCTGGGCCATCATTTTGCCCCTTTAATAAGAAAGTGTGGTCTTATGTAAGCAGCTAGGTTATCAGGCATTAATGATACAACAAAATGGTTGCAAATTTACACAGAATTCTTTTTTGAGCTGCTTCCTTCCTAATTTGGAAGAACTAGCTATGTTTGCAAGAGGGAATGAAAGACTCCTAATAAATCCATTATTTTCTTTGTTCAAATAGCTAGTACACACAGCAAGACAAGAGGTCTAGGGCTGAGGCAATTCTATCTCCACACAGACCACTAAATCCCTTGAAATTCTCCATGGCATCACTTTTAAAAATATATTGGATCATGTGCTTTCTTGTTTTTGAATCTACAGGTGAATGACTTTGCAACTTATCATAGAGTCATAGAATGGTTTGGGTTGGAAGAAGCCTTTAAGATTATCCAGCCACCCTGCCTTTGGAAGGGACACCTTCCACTAGATCAGGTTGCTTCAAGTCCAATCTGGCCTTGATCACTTCCAGGAATGGGGCATCACAGCATCCATTCCACTGGAGCAACTTGTTCCAGTGCCTCACCCCCATCATAGGACAGATTTTCTTTCTCATATCTAATCTAAATCTCTCTTCTTCTATTTTAAAGTCATTCTGTCTTGTCCTATCACAAGAGTTGTCCCAAAACCCCAACTCCAGCAGCAGCCTCATCTACAGTTCCCTACATCTGTTATCCCACCAATTCCACAGCACCCTGCACTTGATCATGTTTGGCTTCCCACTGTGTGCCCTTCTCTGGGGACAGAGGCCTTGTTTTTTATGTGAATCCCCAGACAGCAAAAGCTGCCATACCAGGATTCGGCACTGACTTACAAAGATCACTTGATGTGGCAGACAAGGTAGGCTGTGGGGTGTGGGGAACTGAGAGTTTGGGTTCCTGTTCACAGGGTAACTTCTGGTTTTACCCAAGGATTCTGTAAGCTGATGATCACTTCAGAGGAAGGAACCCAGGTCTTTACCTGATAAACTTCTCTGCTGGGAGACTTCGGGTGTCTTTGAGGATTCATCTCTTGAACTCACTGTGCTTGCCTTCCTGGCTGCTTAGAGGCTTCACCTGGAGGGAGGTGCTGTGGGTACCCTGACCCTCTCACAGGTACAGCGCGAAGGCCAACACACCATTGGAAGGAAGGGTAGATTTGGACTTGCCTCCTCTGAGATCAAGGAGGGTGTTCAATCTACTTTTCACACTTTCTGGATGATTTAGACTCATAGAAGAGGTGAGTTCTGCTCTGTGAAGTACTTGAAGCTCAAGTTGATGGAGACACTTAATGTGGGCCCCTAGGTCTAATGGTGGAGAAGGACTGGAGTTCAACCAATCTTTCTCCATACACTAACTCCTGTGTTTTGTAGATTGTTCTTTGGAAATGACCCAGAAGATGCCTGTGCTTTATGCAGAAAACAGGATGAAGTGCTGGATGCTCTCCAACATTTGCATTCCACCACATCATTCTAACAATGGTGTTAGCAATTTCTGCATTGCTTCATGTACTCCATGTCTTAAGTCTTCACACTGTCTGCCTCGGCTCCTAATTTATATGCCCTGACTCCTCTGCTAAGGCTAGAGGTCTACTTCTTATAGTAATACCTATCTGAGAGGCATATCAGCAGGTCCTGTGGATCTTTCTCAAATTAACTTAAACCCAGAAGTCTCATCAGCTTCAGGCACAGCATTAATCAACTTCAATGCAAATTCCCTGTAGTTAGATTCCTAATTTCCAGTAATCTAAATATAAGATTTACTTAGCACATAACTGCTACTGGGACCTGTATCACAGGGTCCTTCAAAATCCCTGTTCTCCAGCTTTTGAATGTATTACCAATACTATGAAGCCATGGTGAAATTCTTACTTTCTCACCCTGACACTTCTGGGGTTGGTGTCAGCTGCATCTGCGAGAGAATTATGAGTCAATCATGAGTCATGACAAATCAAATGCTGTGCACAATTAATTGCCAACTTACAGTTTTAGAGATGCTGATCCTGTTAGGGTTGCAGTGTCTTATGAGTAATTACAACTCCTGGGATATATCTCATGTTTTCGGAATTTATATGGTCAGATCACATAATCACAAAATCACAGAATTGTCAAGATTGGAAAAGACAATCAAGATCATCTGAGTCCAACAGTCAACCTAACACCACCATAATAGACCTTAAACCAGATCCTCAAGTGCTTCATCCAGGTATATTTGCAATACTTCCAGAGAGAGTGACTCTCTTTCAGTGGAAAAAAAATTTCTAATATCTAACATGAACCTCCTCTGGTACAAGTTAAGGCCATTTTCTCTCATCCTTTCATCCTGCCATGATGGCAGTCTTACCAGCACAGGCCATTCAAAAATATGTACCTATTTACATTCTCATGCAGGAAAATCAGGTGCTACAAGCCAAACAGCAATCTGCAGTTTACAGTACATACTTGTAATTCCAATACCAGCAGTTGAACACAGAATGGTTTGTATGTTTTGCTCTTTCTTACAAATGGCTCTTAGAGACTTGAGGCTCACCTATGCTTTAGACACTGCTGATATTTACTGTAGCTGATAATAACAGGTCAATTATATAGGACAGTGTTTATATAAAAATGTTCTTTTGGATGCCTGTATTATTTTCCATGTAGTTCTATAGAAACACAGAATGGCTTGTGCTGGAAAGGACTTCACACATCACCTAGTACCACCCCTGTCCCCATGGGCAGGATGCCACTCACTAGGTCAGGTTGCTCAAGGCCTGATCCAGACTGACCTTGAACACTTCCAGGGTTGGGCCATCCACAACCTCTCTGAGCAACCTGTTCCAGTGCCTCACTCTCTTCACAGTAAAGAATTTCTTCCTAACATCTAGTGTAATTTCTCCTCTTTTAATTTCAAAATGTTCCCCCTTGTTCTATCAATCTGCCTGTGTAAAAAGTCTTATTTCTCTTCTTTATAAGCTCCCACAAGGTACTGGAAGGCTGTTATGGGGTCTCCCCAGAGCCTTCTTCAGGCTAAACAGGCACAACTCTCTCAGCCTACAATGTTTTAAGTTTTTCAGGTGAGAAGACACCAAACATAAATTAAAATCTTTTGCCTACTGTGAACCTGACTTCACTCAAGACCCTCAGGTCTTAAAGTACCCCACGTGGAATGTGACATTTGGAGAGGGGGGAGTGTCCCACCTCAAATTTTGCTTATGTCTTTGTTTTGAAGTTCTCTGTAGACTTTTTTTGTGGCACTCAGTGCCATGGTCTAGTTGTGGTGTTAGGGCATGGGTCGATGATCTTGGAGGTCTCTTCCAGTCTAGTCATTCTGTTGTTGAATTCTGTTGAATTCCTGTAAGAATGATAATCTCTTCTTCAAACTGTTTTAGTGGAAGAAAATCTTCTCATACTGCAGTTAACAAACACAATAGACTTCAAGACCAAAAGACAAGAGAGGTCCCATTTTCCTCTTCTAAAATCTTTTTATATTAAATATGGCATCAAAAACTACAAACCCCATCAGGTCCTATCATCGCTCTTATATTCCAAAACATTTCACATATTGATTAATAGATAGAGATCAAATGTGTTTCTTTTGGCAAGAACAGCAATCTGCAAAAAGGGATGGCCAAGTATTAAAATTCCATAACAATGCATCCAGCATCTGCTACAGATACGATGCCATGCATTGCTTATTGCATATAGAAATAGGCATGGCCTACTGCTTCAGTACTTTGTTGGTGTTTGGTTCTTGAAGGTGTTTGAATCACAAATCTGTTAAAACAGTATCCTAGGGTCTTTTATCTGATTCTATGAATTATAAGAAAAGACAGTCAGGTACTGCTATTTCCATTTTTCTCTTGTTTTTCCACTGAATTTTTCCAAATCAGTTCTCCATGGGAAGATCAAGTCCAAGACTTATGTGGAGTTATGCCAAAAGAGAATTTGGCCCCAGGTTTCTTTTTGTGTTTGATGAATTGACAGTCTTGTACCTGTAGCCAAAGGGAGCAGATGGAAGAAATTATAGTGACAATTTCGTTCTACTTGTATGCTTCAAAAAACTGCAAAATATTGCAAGGAAGTTTTTCCCTCATATGATTTTATATATCTGATGGAGGTACTAGGAAGCCAGAAACACTCATTTTAGCATAATTTCCCAGCACCACTTTCATAACAGCCCGGGCATTAGCTGTTTTGTTGTTCCT